>NC_086449.1:460075718-460425718 GCF_028390025.1 Pseudophryne corroboree
GCATAGGCTATTGGTTATTGGCTGTGCAGTGCAAAAGCTTGTTCCTGCCTACTACATAGCCGGCCTCAACAGAAATAGATTAATTTTGTGTTGTATGCTCTCCAGGGGCAGTCCCCTCATAAGATACATTTTACTCTTTTTTTCACCATATGGACCACAAACTTCCTATTGGATTAATGCCAAACTGTATATAAAGATTTTAATTAAACATTTATTATGGTGAAAACCTTTATTTAATCATTATGGCACAACCTTTATTTAATCAATATGGGGAAACATTTATTAATAATCAGAAAGCCTTTATTTATTATGGGGACAATAATAACGAATTACAGACACAAGTTTACACATAAAGACTGTCAATCCAAGCTGGCAATTGTAATACCTCAAGAAGTTACTCCATATTGTGATAGTTTATTGCTAGCATCCAGTGGCAAACCTGGTGTGCTGGCACCATTTCATTGACATAGTTTTTTCTGTCTGGAGGGGTAATCAGAAGAGCTTAAATTATTTTTTGTACCATGTTAAATCAAAATGATTTTAACATAGTTTTAACTTTTGTTACAAGTCCTGTGGAACTCACTTTTCTAGTTCTTATCCTATATATTCAGGAGAACAAACTTTTTACGAAAATGTACAGAAAAGAAACTGATTCAAATTCCTATACAGATACCACAAGTGAACACCATCGGAAGTGGTTAGAAGGTATTCCCTTAGGACAATTTAAAAGAATAAAAATAAATTGTACCAAAAACAATATATGTGAGGAAGAAATAAAAGAACAAGTAAATGTTTTAAAGAAAAAGGTTATTCAGATTTAATTATAACAAAGACAAAGGATAATATTTCAAAAATAAAAAGACAGGATATTTTAAAAGAGAAAGAGAAGGGAACTATAAATAACTCGAAGTTTGAATGGCCATTTATTAGCCAGTATGGTTCACATTTTAAACAGCTGGAAAAAACTGTATCTAAAAACTGGCGAGTGTTAAAAGAAGACCCTATTTTGAAGGATAATATACCGGACAAACCGGTCTTTGTGTATAGAAGGGCAAACTCTTTAAAGGATAAAGTAGTGAAGAGCACTTTAAGTGAACAGAAGACCATTATCAACAGAACCAAAGGTTTTCATAGATGCGGGGCTTGCCTGATGTGTCTTTCGACCTACAGTTCTGCTAATCCTGAGAAAATTACCGTATTTTTCGGTCCATAAGACGCACCTGACCATAAGACGCACCTAGTTTTTAGAGTAGGAAAACTGGAAAAAAAATATTCTGAACTAAATATATAAACTATAACAGAATAGCCCTGCCTCCCTAGTTTTCACCGACCTCTAAGAGATATTTCCAGTTCTGTGTGATTTCTCAAGACTCCTACAAGTATTCTGTACAGTGCAGCCTTCTGTCAGAGTGCAGCCTTCTGTTAGAGCCAGCATACACACACACACACACACACACACACACACACACACACACACACATCAGAGCCAGCATACACATAGACAGACACACACACATGCATACATAGACAGTACCAGTGGTTCCCCGCATCTAGGCTGTCAGCTAACGCTGCCCGCTGTGCACTCCTGAGGAGGGAGGAGGTGGATGGGAGCGGGGGGAGTCACATGATGCCCGCTCTGCTGCTGGGCTCTGAGATGCGGGCGCTCTGCTGATGACGTTGCAGCAGCAGCAGCATACAGGACCCGGCGCTACCCGCCGGCGCTACCCGCTACCTGCAACCTCCATCTGTGCTGGCTCTCATTCGCTCCATAAGACGCACATATTTTTTCCCCCACATTTTTGGGGAGAAAAAGTGCGTCTTATGGTCCGAAAAATACGGTACCTCTTTTCAGGTTAATCAAAGAACTACAAGATTAACAGCTTTATAACATGACACACGACAAATGTAATTCATATGCTGGAGTGTACCTGCGGACATATATATGTGGGGAAACCCTCTAGAAATCTCAAAACTCATATGGCTGAACATGTATATAACATCAGGAAAGGCCAGTTAAATCATCCTTTATCTGAACATTTCAAGAATGTTCATAATAGTTCAGAGTCTTGTATAAAGAGGTATATAGGAATCAAACAAATAAAAGATTCTGTTAGAACTAAAGATTTAGAGGTTAGATAAGCTAAGAAGGAGATGCAATGGATACACTACTGTATTTAAACTGTCTGGTTCCCAATGGCTTAAATTCTAATTTTGAGTTAAAATGGTTTCTGAATTAATCTATTAACAACCTTATTTTTTTCCTTTATATATATATATATATATATATATATATACTCTTCAACGGATCATCATATCATTACCTCCAATTTTTGAGGGTTGGACTGTATGGGAATACGAAGTACCATACTAGTGTGTGGAAAAAATGGAGGCAACATGTTAGGTCATTATTATGAATGTTATTCTACTTGGATTCAATCAGGAAGCAAATTCCGGAATTACAGCAATGAACCGCAAACGTCATCTCCGGAAAAAAACATTGTTAGCGGCCTCTTCCATTTCCAGCCATAACCAGGTGGAATGCACACTTCCAACTTCCGGTCACATGGTGGAATGCAAGCCACGGGAAACATGAACGTAACATACATCCAGATCCTTCTTTTACAAGGCACACAAATGGAATATGGCATCATGCACTTGAGAAAGGATTATCTGAATCCGAAACACGTTGTGCTGGATGTCGTCTCTACATGCAGTAGACTGAAGGGATTCTCCTTGAGGCAAAGCCTGGTGATGTGTTGTCACATTGACGATTTGGATAACGCTCTCCATGGGCGCACAACACCAGCCAAAATTGGTATGACCTCAGACAAACAATCCTTCTTCTTTCACATTTTATGTTTTATGTGGTACTTGCTATATAGTACCTATGTATGTGTATCATTTGGAGGAAATGTTCATATAAGGCTGTGCACTGTGTCACTTTAAACCTTGTTGAATAATTTCTGTTTTACAAAACAAATGTTTTTAAACAAATTGGAAGTCTGGCTACACATTTCTCTAAAGGCCCGTACACACTGGTCGATGTATCGGCCGTTCTCTTGAACGGCCGATACATCGCGGGACCGTCGGCCAGTGTGTACGGGCGATACGTCTGTGAACTCCGTCGTTCACAGACGTATCGCGTCGGCCGCGCAGCACAGCCGACAGCCAATATATCTAACGATATATTGGCCTGTCGCTGTGTGTGTACGGGGCGGTCGTCCGACCGCCCGTACACATGCTGCGGCGGCCGGCGGTGATTGACAGGTGAACTGGGCGGGCGCGAGCGCCCGCCCAGTTCATGACGTCAGTCTCCCGACGGATCGGGCTGTGTGTATGCACAGCACACTGTCCGATCCGTACATAGATATATCTGCAGATCAATTGATCTGCAGATATATCTAATAGTGTGTACCCACCTTAAGAATCCCTCTTCAGTGGTTTGCGCAAAAGCTTGTTCACTTTAACCTTCAACACAACACAGTCTGACATCAGTATAAGGAAAATTTTAGTTCATAGTCATGATTAAAAACATTATATTAACTTAATTTAGTAGGAAGAAAAATGTATTGTATAGAAATGTAATGCGCAGTATTTACTGTTTATGTTTTCTAAAGGGGTGTGGCCATGCCTCAGAATTTAGCTGTGTTCGCAGTTTGTCTCGACAGCCCTTATAGTGCATGGTCAGTGTTGGACTGGCCCACAGGTATACAGGGGAAACCATTGGTTGGCCCCACTGCCTGGAGAGCCCACCCCTTCTGCTAGGGATCAGGTTCCAGACTGTGCACTTGAATTATACATTAAACATGTTTATTTATAATGCTCAAGACTACAGTGTATATTCTACAGTGCATTGCTGTTATTAATCAGGTACATTATCATGCATACACTGGCAGTATTACCAATATCTATTTATTAAGGGAAATGCACTCATGGTTAGGCAAACCAATGTGATGGCTGGCCACAACCCGTAAACATGGCCCCTACCACTGCATTCCCCCGGTGGGCCGTTCATGCCCCAGTCCGACATTGTGCATGGTACAAAGTCATCCTTGTGGTGAATGCATGATATTTGTTTAATGTCAGTTTTCATTTACATTACTTACAGAGGGCAATGTTTTAATGGCCACACGACCATGCAGATAATTGTCCACCATGATGAGAGCACAGGAGTGGTGCCGGCTCAAGCCTTCCTCATCATGTGGAATCGACTCAGAGTGTGGTTAGACCAATTGGCACTATGTAGGGATGTCTCTGCCACCTCTAAAATAAAGAAGCCATTGTAGTGACAGCTATATAATACAAGGAGCAAACTGGTGACCTTCATACAATACACAATGCAATCTTGTGACCACTCACCTATATGCAATAGAGTTGTCGATATCTTATGCTATGCTATTTGAATTCACATAGGGTAATGTTTACAAAAGATAAAATAACTGCTACAGTACTTTATTTCTTCACATCTAGTAATGCTATTAATAATAGCCTGTCAATCTGGAATACAGAATGGGTTAACAACATACTGTAAGGGTCATAAGCTCTCAGAACATTAATCCAAAAGTGTCACTAGAGAACACTAAAACATATGGCAGAATGGCTGAGAACAATATAAATCTTTCTGAAAAGAGCCAACTCACATTTTATAGCTGGTGTGGTTTTTACCAGGCCAGACATGAGAAATGCAAGTTAATCAGAGGCAATGTGTACAGCTGTAGTGTGAGAAAACAGGTCTATAGTATATTGTGTTTAGAGTTGTAGGCTCTAGATTGTATCTTGTGTGTTAAGCCCTCTCTACGTGATAGTGTGATGTCGATTTAAGGATCTATTTATTATTATGCAGCAGTAGAACAGATTTTCTATTGCCGCTTATTAAAATGACAGAAACTATTCTATTACCACAATATAATAAAAAAAAGATCAATTAGAGAGCAGAGCAATACAGGTAGATAGCACTTTGCTGGGCAGCCTGGGTCCCTTCTTTTTCCATGTATGATCAAGCATTGCCTAGTCACACATGCTCGCTGTACTGGCAGCACACAGTAGCAATTTCTTAAAATAATATAATAATAGTAATAATAGTAATAATAATAATAATTTATAATGAAAAAAATAACTACAAGTAAACCTGAAAAATGTTAAAATAATATTTTAGTGTGTATTTAAATGGAAAACAATACTTTATTTATTTATTTATTTAAATAAAGCATTTTTTCCTCTATTATCCCCTCTACTGCAGAAATCTAGGCAAGCTGCACTTCCACAGTGGATTGCAAAGTTTTTTAAAAAAGGGGCTCATCCTGGTATAAAATGGTTAGCTTGCTGCCTCACGGAACTGAGTTCTTGTGTTCAATTCCCACCATGTCCCTATCCATAGTATGTGGCATTTACATACTCCCTGTGCTTGCGTGGGTTTCCTTCAGGTACTCTGGTTTCCTCTCACAGTCCAAAACATACTGGTAGATTAATTGGCTTGTGACAAAAAATAACCCTGGTGTGTATGTGTGTGTGCATATGATAGGGAACATAGAGTGTTCACCCTCCCCTCCCTCATCAAAGCCTAACCCTTCTCAGGGGTGCCTAAATCTAAGCCCCCCCCTCCCCGCAGCCTAAACCTAACCTAACCCCACCTCCCCACAGCTTAACCCTAACCCTCCTGCAACCTTAATCTAACCTCCCCCCACCCCTCCATGGCTTACCCCTCAGGTCGCCCGGCAAACACTCATTTGGTATCCCAGCAGTCGGGATTCTGGGGCCAAGATTATGATCCTAGTCGGGATGCCTGTGCCGGCATTCCGAGCAGTGTCGGATGCTGAAAATAGTGCAAATGTGGGATGTGGTGAATATTTGTTGAACAGTTTTGAATATTTCGCTCATCTTTAGTTAGTATTTTCAAATGATTTCCATAATCAGACTGTGCTACATTTTCATCATACTCTTATTTTATTTATGCGCTCATTACTATTTGCATTCATAGTAAATCAACAAGCTATAAACAAAGCTATGGAATGGATTTATTGTGTACACATTTGTTCTGTGTGTACACTGTAAATCAACAAGCTGTAAACAAAGCAATATATTGGAAATCTTTGTTAAGAGGCCTAAATAACTAATGTACATTCTAGTAATTAAGGTTTCAAATATTGATGTGAATGCTGTTTCGGCTTTTTTATGCATCTGTAATGACTTAGGTCTCACAGATTACTTTTAGAGCATATTTGTGGACCTCCTATGCTAAGTATAAACAGCAAGACTTATTTTTAAAAACATTATTCTGTATTATATTGAAGCTGTATTGCAGGAATTTTATTTTTTATAATTATATATTTTGCTTTATGAACAATATATTGCTCTCCATCATTTTGTATAATATTTTGTTCTAAAGATCATGCAAATTTGTTTAGACAGCACTCTTATACACATAAATACATATAGATAGTGCCCCTCATTGAGTTCTTCTTGCCTTATATGCTGACTGCTGTATTGGCTTTACAACTTTGGGACCTAGGACTGTTGGAGCTCCTTCCCCACCTTTCACCCATGCTGCATGAACAGTGCCATGTGACTTTGCCTCTTGCAAAGTCTCCACCTACCTCTTCTCCCGCTCGCAGTGCATTCCAGCTCTACACTGCTGCTGTGATTAAAAGTATGGGGAACTTGTCTCCTAGGTGCCCCACCTCTTAATCCAACTCTGTATTTTAGCAAATGCAATTAAAGCTGTTAATGGGGTAGTGAAGCTTCCCAACCCGCTGGGGATTACATTTATTTAATAGCTGTAAACTTTAGTAAGTACAGTATAAACTGCAAGAATTGTAGTTTATTTTTAAAAGCATTATTTTGTAAAATGTATTGCAGCGTGCGTGCTGCAACAAGTTGCATTTGCTGTGGCTATTGGCAAAGCTGAGCAGTGACTCATCTGTAAAAGGGAGGATAAACACATAAGCGGATCTTGCTTAGGTTATACTGGCCTGCAACCCATGTGGCAATTAAGAGAAATTGGCACTATGGTCCAACTTACATTTTTCACTTGATTTGTACTGGAATGGACAATGTTGGCCTGCCGGAGAAATTGGATTGGGGATATCAGTATATTCTGGTAGTAGTAGACTATTCCACCCATTATCCAGAGGTGGTGCCATTAAGAAACATATGTTCAAACTTAAAAGTTGGTACTAATGTTGAGTCACTTGGAAAATCCCAAGGAGATCCTTCCAGTTCAAGGGGTCTCTTTTATGTCCAAACTTATGAAGGACATGACCCAGCTTTTATGGGTATATGCTTTTGTCCATCATCCTCAAATCGACTGCTTGGTTGAACACTTTAACAAAACCTTGAAATATTTGCTGATGAAGGCAGTAGATCAGGAGAAAAGAGATTATTTATGATACACACCTGTCTTTATTAATGTTTGTAGACTGGGAGGTACTCCAGCCTTTACTGAGTTTTGCCCTTTTGAGTGACTCTATGTGAGCCAGCTCAGAGGCATGTTTGACATGTTGAAGGAAGGGTGGGACTGGGATCAGTGGTCTCCAAGGGAAACAAATGTAGTGCAGTGTATCGTTTAAATGCAGGAAAGGTTTGTAAAGACAGCTTCTCTAGTGCAACAACATCTAGGGGAAGCCCAAGAGAAGCAATATCAAAAGTATGATAGGAGAGCAGTAATCTGGTTATTTAAAACAGGGCACAAGGTGTTGGTGTTATTTCCCACACAAGATAGCAGCTGACAAGGGTTTTTGATGTACAGTAATAGAGCTCAATGATTCAGTAAGTTATAATTAGAGATGAGCTGGTCTGGTTCTCAGAAAAGCAGACCCACCTGAGCTTTGGGATCGGAGTCCAGATCTGAGACTGCCTCAGGGTTTCCCGCCAGATTCGGATCCCAAAAGGAGTCAAAACATCATCATCCTGCTGTCGGATTCTTGCTGGGTTTTAGATTCTATAAAGGTCCCAGTGATCGGCACCATTTTTACTCCGATGGGGAGAGTACACTGATGGATGTGTCCGGTGTGTGGTGTGGAGCGTGGGCGTGGGGCTGCTGGCTGCATCCAGTGACAACAAGGGGTGATCTTAAATCAATATCAGTTCAGGGGTGCTGGTGTATCTGACAAGGGATGATTTCATCTGTGTATACATTCAGGGGCTCTGCCTGCCTAAGTGTTAAAAAAGCCCAGTATACTGTGTGTACATCCAGGGGCTTGTGTGTCTCCAGGGGTACTGTCGTCTGGTGTATCTGACAACATGGGGTGATCTCATCTGTCCATATACATCCAGGGGCTCTGCCCCATTGTTAAAAAAACCCCATTATGCTGTGTTTGTACATCCAGGGGCTGGTGAGTCATATATCAGTATCAGTCCAGGAGTGCTGTCATCTGGTGTATCTGTCCACCTAGGGGTGATCTGTCTGTCCATCCAGGGGCTCGGCCCCAGTGTAAAATTAAAATAATTAAAGCTAAAAAGGCTAAAATACAATTATACAAAAATATTTTTTTTTTGTTTGTGCTGTACCCCAGTGTACTATAGAATATTTATTTTATTTACATAATTACTGTGATACTGCCGGTCAGACCGCAGTATATTATTTCATACTCATAGACATATTGTGCAACACTGTTGGTAAAATTAAACTACAGTGTTTGATTACTATTCCGGGCTCATACATGTATTGTGCGACATTCTTGGTGAAATTAAACCATAGCATTAACATAGTAACATAGTAACATAGTATCTGAGGTTGAAAAAAGACAATTGTCCATCAAGTTCAACCTATTTGTGGTCTCCTATGCATGATGATTTGACTAAAATTTCTGACTCATGCATATATTGTGACACTATAGGTGGTGCATTTTTTGTACAAATTGTGGTGTGTGCTGTACCTCACTTGGTTTGTGTTTGTTGATGGATATGTAGAATGAACAATTGAGAGGAGAGGCATCGATGGCTTAAGTCAGGGCATGTAAAATCAAACAAAAAGTAAAAGTCAGATTTGTAAAAGTCAGATTAGTGCAATAATATAACCAGTACAAATTGTTGTCTATGCAATAAACACCGTCACCAATGCCCCAATGATTCATTTAAATTTTTAAAATCAAATTAAATCATTTACTAATCAATCCTTCCTTCCACTACATACATACTCCACCTCCAAAATTAGTTCTGTATATTGGTCAAAAACATACATATTTACATGTTATACAGTCTGTGTGTAAAGCTAGCTGAGGCAACCTGAGGCACTCCACCCTTTGTTGACAACTTCCAGCAGGGCTGACAAACAGCATGAATCCTAGGAGTTATAGTTTCACTGGAGAGCCACAGGTTGCTTTACTCTGATGTAGAACAGTAAACCTTGGTCCCTTTATCCCCAACAACCACCCAAAGCACAAAATAAACATTTGTTTACAATGTGTACTATTAGCACCTCCACAAATAAGGCCACCACCTTTCTATTAGATGTACAAAAAATATATAGCATAGCTGTCACTCATTCACACTGGGAGCAGCCATTTATGGTCTGCTCCCTATGGTTATCATTATCAATATCATGAGGATGTGGCACAAAATGGCTGCACACACTGGGATAAATGTAAGAACAGTCACTATGGGGGGATGTGGTATCAGTGCATGTTATGTGCACTATACCGCTTCCCCCATGTATGATAGTTGTGATCTGTGCCCAGTGACGACACTGTCCATATCGGTGCTGCTATCTATTAGATAGCAGGCCGACATGCTTGGGCAATGTATGAATGATCAGCATCGCTGACCTTTTCAACACCTGCAGCTGTCAATTTCAACAGCTGCATGATTTTGATGCCCATACACCACAGCAGGGAAAGAGCTGTCCCTGGCTGTGGTGGGTGCCAACTCTGGACTGCACTGAGGATCTCAAATGAAGTGCAGGCTGGGGAGGAGACACAGTATATCAGCACTGAGCTGATGTACTGTGCGCTCAGGGCGACATCGCCGGAGGGAAGAGCATGCTTCGGCACACAATATGTTAGTACATCTTGTCGATGTCCCTTCCTGCTTCACCTTGGTAATGAGGTGAAGCAAGAAGTGTTATAGTGGCATGATGACTGCCGCTATAATACATTCACCCCACTGTGTGTTAGTGACAGGTACTCTGTAGTCACTCAGATCATGTTTTAGATGGTTGAAATTGGTTCACATAGGAATGGGCACAATTGGCTTCAGTGAACCTGCTTGGAAATATGCCCAAAACATCTCTGTGCAATCCTACAACAAACAAGTCAAACACTGCAAGATATTTTCTGACAAACTCTCCACGCTCGAATAGTGATCCTTCTCCAGGTAGAAGATATCTATCAGGAACAGAAGAACTTGATCCTAATTTAAAAATAATTTTAATGGATGATTAGCGAACCTTCTCCATGTCGAAGATATCTTTTAGTAAATGTAGAACTTGATCCTAATTTGAAAATAAATGTAACAGATGATTAGCGAACCTTCTTCATGTTGAAGATATTTTTCAGGAATAGAAGAACTTGATCCTAATTTTAAAATAATTTTAACAGATGATTACAGCACTTGAAAATATATTGTTAACTGCCACATGTTTGCTGCCTACTGCTGTTGCTTAGCTTAGCAACCCAGCTACCTCAGTGCAACCTTTTGGCCTAACCTGGATGAAAACTATATTGTTAGCTGTGAGGTGGTAAAAATTGACTGGAAATGAGTGAAAATTTATGTTATTCAAGTTAATAATAGTAGGAACAAAAACAGGCCCAAATTCTGTGATTTTAGCTGTTTTTCTGATTTAAAAAAAAAATCTACAGATGGAGCCACGCTAATAATGGCTATGTCTGCAACTAGGTGCGCCTGGTGAGGTGCACCGCTGGGAACAAATGGGATGCGCGTGCTTCATAGACGCGCATGCGCCCCATTGAAAGTGAATGCACAGTTGCCCAGAACCGCTCCTGGCCTGGCAGTGGTACCAATAATGACCAAAAACATATCAGCATATAATTCTACTGTTTTTTACTACAAGTGAGACCACAGTATTCATTATAAAAGGTAGAACAGAGCTACTGTGCATGCAGAAGTGGCAGTGGCCTCTCCTACCTAGTCTGCTGTATGTGTGGATCTGAGTGCTCAGTCAGCATACTGGACCAGAGAGATCAAACAGCAGCTGTTAGCTATAACATGCCAGTGCCTCAACATGAGATGGGGCAATGGCCCTCATTCCGAGTTGATCGCTCACTAGCTATTTTTTGCAGAGCAGCGATCAGATAGTCACTGCCTCTAGGGGAGTGTATTTTCACTTTGCAAGTGTGCGAATGCTTGTGCAGCCGAGCAGGACAAAAAAGTTTTTAGCAGTTTCTGAGTAGGTCTGAACTTACTCAGCCCTTGTGATCACTTCAACCTGTCCGGTCCTGGAATTGACTTTAGAAACCCGCCCTGCAAACGCTTGGACAAGCCTGAATTTTCCCTACCACTCCCAGAAAACGGTCAGTTGACACCCATAGACGCCCTCTTTCTGTCAATCTCCTTGTGATCGGTTGTGCGAATGGATTCATCGCTAGAAGCCTTGCACAGCAAGTATGCTGTTTGTGCCCGTATGACATGCATGCGCATTGCGAAAATCTGCAGCGTGCGATCAACTTTGAATGACCCCCAATGTATGCTAAGAAATATATGTGCTGTATCCTAATGGTTATATAATGTATGTATGTATAATATTTATGGGATTTTTAACTTTTCCTTGCTACTTATGTTATTTACAGTATAGGAAACTAGCTGTTCTACCCGTTATTTGCATGGAACTTTCAGATTTTCACGGTTGTACATATAAATGAGTATTAAAAATTTGGTAAATCTATAGAGATGTAAGTAATGTAAGTAAATATTAATCTATGTTTCTTGGCGTTACCCGAGAAGCTCCCATAGCAGATATGGTAAAAAGTGACAGGACCATTTTTGTGCTTTATTAAATTCTACGCACTGGAGGGCAATCCAAATTTTGATCCGATTGTCCGTTTGGGTATTATCGTTCACACAACACAAGCCATACATTGGTAATGATGTCATTATGTCAACCCCCTGTTCATCCCCTTAGGGGAGGTTTATTAAAATTCTAATTACATACTTGAAGAATCGCTATATTAAATTTCAGCTTCCTAACATACTGGGCATTAGTGATGAGTCAGTGAGTGAGTGAGTGAGGGCTTTCGCATTTATATATATATATATATAGGATGCGTGGAAGGCGGCACTCAGGAGACTTTCAAAGATGTGAACAGCGTGCTTTAATATCAACGTTTCGGGAGGCGAACTCCCTTCCTCAAGATACAGCAAGACAAGTGACAAAATGGTGCAAACTACAAACTTAAATACCTTACCTTCCCCTGGCTCGGTCATCTCCGTCGCAGCTAGCGTCGTCCCGGACCACGGAGTCCGCACTTCCGGTTTCGGCAAACCCGCCCCTTCCGGATGACGAACTTCCGCTGCCGGGCGCCGCAGCCGCTGGGAGAAACCACGCAGGCAAGAGCCAGCGTTGTCATGGGGATGTGTTGCTATAACAACGAAACATAAACAAATAGAACTTTAGTGCAAATCTGATCACAGAACGTGAATCTCTAAGCAAATATAGTAAAAACATGTGAGACAACCTGGATGACACACGCTGTGCTAGCAGAGTGTGATATAAATAATCCTAGAACATAAGGGCCTGTGTATGTGTAATTAAAACATATCTAGAACAATAGTTCTAGAAAGTGTACAACTTCAAGTGCAATTATAAAATTTAAAAACTTTCGGACACATCTTGTTAATGTCATATAGATACCTCTATATATCTCAATATGGCCGACAGCTAACTGGACCTGACTCTGTAGTCCATAACCTCTGGCGGGGACCAGAGAGGGGGAACGAGAAACACGGAAAGAGGTGAAAGATAATGAATAAATGAAATGCAGGTGACCCGTGCCCTCAGGGGGTAACTGTCGTTATGGGCATATGGAGGTTGCCTGTCATTACGGTTCCTGAATCAATGACTACATTCACAGGAAACAACTCAAGCTTAGGTATTCATTTAGGCCACGGGGATGGATCGTGTCTAGCTTATGGATCCATCTCGCCTCCAATTGCAGCAGTTGTTTAGCTCGGTTGCCTCCACGTGTTGAATCGGGCACCTGGTCCACTATTTTGTAGCGGACTGAGGCTAAACTGTGGCGCATCTGTGCGAAGTGACGCGCCACAGGTTGTTCGCTGGTCCCTGACACTAGTGCTGCTCTAATGGCTGACCTATGTTGGGCCATGCGTTCTTTGAATAAACATTGAGTTTTACCTATATAATACAGGCTGCAGGGGCAAATCAGCACATAGATGACAAACATGGAGCTACATGTCAACGGTTTAAGAATTCTCATCTTTTTCCCAGTATGGGGATGTGGGATGGAGTCCCCCGTCAGCATGTAGCTGCATGTGGTGCATCCCAAACATTTGAAACAGCCTGCCTTTCGAGTCAGAAAGTGTGTAGTTGGCCGTGCTTTCGTAAACCCTGTAACATCATTCTTGACTACCAGGTCTTTGATGTTAGAGCTGCGTGTATAACACGGCATTACTCTGCTGTTCTTTAGGCTGGACAGATTGGGGTCTGATGTAATCATGGGCCACCACTGTTTGACTCTTCTGGTGGTCCTTCTACTGGAGGTATTAAACTGATTCACCCAGGCCATTGTGGGAGCAGTAGGTGCTGAATCCTTGGCTTGTAGTAATTCCTGTCTGCTGAGGGATAAGGCCCTTGCTCGTGCTTTTTTTAAAAGACTATACGGGTAACCTCTCTGTAAGAAGCGGTTGGTCATTAATTCTAGCTGGGCCTCCAATTCCTCCGGGGCGCTAGTAATTCTGCATACCCTGAGGTACTGAGAATATGGTAACCCCTGGATTAAAGCTGGGGGGTGGAAGCTATCGTACCTAAGGAGTGTGTTGCGATCCGTAGGCTTTGAATATAATGTGGTATGCAACATCTCTCCTTGCACCAGAATTTTGGTGTCTAAAAAGCATATCTCAGATCTGTGAGTAGTCAAAGTAAATTTGATCGGACTGGATGTATTATTGTGGACCTCTATTATTTTGGTCAGGGTTCCCTCTTCTCCTGTCCAAAACAGTAAGAGATCGTCTATATATCTCAAGTACAGAAAAATGGACCTGGTAATCTCAGTATTCTCAAAGAAAATTTGCCTCTCAACCTCCCACATGTAAGTATTTGCTAGCGACGGGGCCACTGCTGACCCCATCGCACAACCGGTCTTCTGAAGGAAAAACCTGCCATTAAATAGAAAATAATTGTGGCTTAGGGTATATTCCAGTAGGTTGACGAATAGGTCCACATCCGGACCCGTGTACTTGGGATTATTGGTGATGAGATGTCTCACCGCTGCTAGTCCCGCTTGATGTGGGATGCATGTATACAGGCTGGCCACATCAAGCGTGGCCAGTGTAATACCAGGAGGGATGGGTCCTAACTCTGCAAACTGTCTTAACAGCATGCTGGTGTCCTTCAAATGGGTGGAAGTGGCTTGAATGCATGGTTGCAAGAAAAAATCTAAATATCTAGCTATTGGTTCGCATATGGAACCTCTAGCTGAGATAATGGGGCGCCCGGGCGGATGCTGTGCATCCTTGTGGAGTTTAGGAATGGAGTAGAAGACAGGGACTACAGGGTGTGGACACTGTAATCTGGTATAGATATCCTGGGAAATCAGCCCTTCCTCTTTAGCACTTGATAACATCTGCTCTAGTTCTATCTTAAACCGGGCAGTCGGATCACCATTAAGTAACACATATGTCTGACTATCAGAAAGCAAACGATCACATTCTGCTATGTAGTCGTCAGTGTCCAGGATGACAATGGCACCCCCTTTATCTGCGCCCCTGATAATGATATCCTGTCTGGCGCTCAGATCTTTGAGGGCGCTGTGTTCTTCTTTGGACATGTTTCTGTATACATGTGGAGGGGGCTCATCCTGCAAATGTTCTACCATCCGTGTGAATGTTTTAATTGCCATGTTTTGAGACACCGGATCGAACTGTGAGCCAGACGTCAATCCTTTTATAAGGGGCATGGCAGTCCCTTTTCGTCTGTAATCGACCTGTTTGTCAAAGTGCTCTTTGAGTTTTAAGCTTCTATTAAACCTGTAGGTATCGATCTTCCACTGGAAGTCGTCTGGTGTTTTGGTCGGTACATATGACAGTCCTCTGCTCAAGACAGCAGTCTCAGCTGGCGTTAATGCTGAACGGGACAGATTGAAAATTAAGTCCGACGTGGCTTGGGTGGTCTTCCTCCCCGCTTGCCGCCTCGACTGGCCACCCCGTCTGGTGGGTTTCTTCTTCTGCCTGATGCCAATGCCCGGGTAACTGCCCCTAAAGGGACACCCTGGGCAGATACCGCAGAGTCAGATACCGCTGTCTCGTCCGTTTCACTTGCCGAAGTACTTGCATGAGGTCTGTACGTCCTTCGCCGGTATGTCCTCTCTGTCTTTCCTCTAGTAACCACATCGTTGGCTTTTGCTAGCCAGGTGTAAACCCTGTGTTGCTCATAGTCAGCTTGCACACGAAGCAATTTGGTTTTCTTATATTTGAGCAACTCAAGCCGATATGTTTCTACCTGGTTCTTCAGCTTATCCAGCCAGTTAGTGGTTTTGTCATCAGAAAGGCTCTGGAGGTGTTGCTCCTCAAATGTGCGAAGCTTCTCCCTGGTTACATTGACCTCCCGGGTGGATTCCTCTATAACCAGGAGCATGAGGTCCATTGCACATTTATTTAGGATTGAAATCCATCTTCTACAGAAGTTCGCATTGTGGCGTCCAATAGTAGGGATATTTTGTACCCGAAATCCCCTGGGGATCTGCTTACTTCTGTAATAATCTGATAATGTACGTCCGTGGTACATAAAGTCCACTTCTCTCTTACGTAGCTTGTACAACTCACGGAACAGTTCCTCATTAGAAGATGTCAACTTTTCTTCAAAGGCAGGCTCTTTCAGCAGGATGTTTTCTGCCTCGATGTCAGAAAAACTTAAGACGTCGTAATTGTCACATTGTAATAGGTATGTCTGCGCGTCTCCAGGGTCCCCTTCGGAGGTAGCCATGTTGAATCCAGGGGGAAAGCCCCTTCCATGACTTACTGTAAATGTGAGTCACCTGCTGTCGCTGTGGATCTATGACATGTGCCAGAAAGTACACAGTGGAGTGCAGCGTGCTCTGTGCTGGGTGCTCGTGTGGCTTGCCGAGCCAGTGTCTGAATAAGTGATTCAAGAATATCTCAGGAGGGTGCCCCGACCTGGTGGAACTAGGAGAAAGCGGCTCCAAGTCCCCCAAATGTACCAGTCTGTTAGGTCTGGCACTCCTCGTCCCGGCTGGGTATTTGCTCCGGTGCCCTCCCTGAGCAGGGTGGCTCTATGTAGGATGCGTGGAAGGCGGCACTCAGGAGACTTTCAAAGATGTGAACAGCGTGCTTTAATATCAACGTTTCGGGAGGCGAACTCCCTTCCTCAAGATACAGCAAGACAAGTGACAAAATGGTGCAAACTACAAACTTAAATACCTTACCTTCCCCTGGCTCGGTCATCTCCGTCGTGGCTAGCGTCGTCCCGGACCACGGAGTCCGCACTTCCGGTTTCGGCAAACCCGCCCCTTCCGGATGACGACCTTCCGCTGCCGGGCGCCGCAGCCGCTGGGAGAAACCACGCAGGCAAGAGCCAGCGTTGTCATGGGGATGTGTTGCTATAACAACGAAACATAAACAAATAGAACTTTAGTGCAAATCTGATCACAGAACGTGAATCTCTAAGCAAATATAGTAAAAACATGTGAGACAACCTGGATGACACACGCTGTGCTAGCAGAGTGTGATATAAATAATCCTAGAACATAAGGGCCTGTGTATGTGTAATTAAAACATATCTAGAACAATAGTTCTAGAAAGTGTACAACTTCAAGTGCAATTATAAAATTTAAAAACTTTCGGACACATCTTGTTAATGTCATATAGATACCTCTATATATCTCAATATGGCCGACAGCTAACTGGACCTGACTCTGTAGTCCATAACCTCTGGCGGGGACCAGAGAGGGGGAACGAGAAACACGGAAAGAGGTGAAAGATAATGAATAAATGAAATGCAGGTGACCCGTGCCCTCAGGGGGTAACTGTCGTTATGGGCATATGGAGGTTGCCTGTCATTACGGTTCCTGAATCAATGACTACATTCACAGGAAACAACTCAAGCTTAGGTATTCATTTAGGCCACGGGGATGGATCGTGTCTAGCTTATGGATCCATCTCGCCTCCAATTGCAGCAGTTGTTTAGCTCGGTTGCCTCCACGTGTTGAATCGGGCACCTGGTCCACTATTTTGTAGCGGACTGAGGCTAAACTGTGGCGCATCTGTGCGAAGTGACGCGCCACAGGTTGTTCGCTGGTCCCTGACACTAGTGCTGCTCTAATGGCTGACCTATGTTGGGCCATGCGTTCTTTGAATAAACATTGAGTTTTACCTATATAATACAGGCTGCAGGGGCAAATCAGCACATAGATGACAAACATGGAGCTACATGTCAACGGTTTAAGAATTCTCATCTTTTTCCCAGTATGGGGATGTGGGATGGAGTCCCCCGTCAGCATGTAGCTGCATGTGGTGCATCCCAAACATTTGAAACAGCCTGCCTTTCGAGTCAGAAAGTGTGTAGTTGGCCGTGCTTTCGTAAACCCTGTAACATCATTCTTGACTACCAGGTCTTTGATGTTAGAGCTGCGTGTATAACACGGCATTACTCTGCTGTTCTTTAGGCTGGACAGATTGGGGTCTGATGTAATCATGGGCCACCACTGTTTGACTCTTCTGGTGGTCCTTCTACTGGAGGTATTAAACTGATTCACCCAGGCCATTGTGGGAGCAGTAGGTGCTGAATCCTTGGCTTGTAGTAATTCCTGTCTGTTGAGGGATAAGGCCCTTGCTCGTGCTTTTTTTAAAAGACTATACGGGTAACCTCTCTGTAAGAAGCGGTTGGTCATTAATTCTAGCTGGGCCTCCAATTCCTCCGGGGCGCTAGTAATTCTGCATACCCTGAGGTACTGAGAATATGGTAACCCCTGGATTAAAGCTGGGGGGTGGAAGCTATCGTACCTAAGGAGTGTGTTGCGATCCGTAGGCTTTGAATATAATGTGGTATGCAACATCTCTCCTTGCACCAGAATTTTGGTGTCTAAAAAGCATATCTCAGATCTGTGAGTAGTCAAAGTAAATTTGATCGGACTGGATGTATTATTGTGGACCTCTATTATTTTGGTCAGGGTTCCCTCTTCTCCTGTCCAAAACAGTAAGAGATCGTCTATATATCTCAAGTACAGAAAAATGGACCTGGTAATCTCAGTATTCTCAAAGAAAATTTGCCTCTCAACCTCCCACATGTAAGTATTTGCTAGCGACGGGGCCACTGCTGACCCCATCGCACAACCGGTCTTCTGAAGGAAAAACCTGCCATTAAATAGAAAATAATTGTGGCTTAGGGTATATTCCAGTAGGTTGACGAATAGGTCCACATCCGGACCCGTGTACTTGGGATTATTGGTGATGAGATGTCTCACCGCTGCTAGTCCCGCTTGATGTGGGATGCATGTATACAGGCTGGCCACATCAAGCGTGGCCAGTGTAATACCAGGAGGGATGGGTCCTAACTCTGCAAACTGTCTTAACAGCATGCTGGTGTCCTTCAAATGGGTGGAAGTGGCTTGAATGCATGGTTGCAAGAAAAAATCTAAATATCTAGCTATTGGTTCGCATATGGAACCTCTAGCTGAGATAATGGGGCGCCCGGGCGGATGCTGTGCATCCTTGTGGAGTTTAGGAATTATATAGGTAAAACTCAATGTTTATTCAAAGAACGCATGGCCCAACATAGGTCAGCCATTAGAGCAGCACTAGTGTCAGGGACCAGCGAACAACCTGTGGCGCGTCACTTCGCACAGATGCGCCACAGTTTAGCCTCAGTCCGCTACAAAATAGTGGACCAGGTGCCCGATTCAACACGTGGAGGCAACCGAGCTAAACAACTGCTGCAATTGGAGGCGAGATGGATCCATAAGCTAGACACGATCCATCCCCGTGGCCTAAATGAATACCTAAGCTTGAGTTGTTTCCTGTGAATGTAGTCATTGATTCAGGAACCGTAATGACAGGCAACCTCCATATGCCCATAACGACAGTTACCCCCTGAGGGCACGGGTCACCTGCATTTCATTTATTCATTATCTTTCACCTCTTTCCATGTTTCTCGTTCCCCCTCTCTGGTCCCCGCCAGAGGTTATGGACTACAGAGTCAGGTCCAGTTAGCTGTCGGCCATATTGAGATATATAGAGGTATCTATATGACATTAACAAGATGTGTCCGAAAGTTTTTAAATTTTATAATTGCACTTGAAGTTGTACACTTTCTAGAACTATTGTTCTAGATATGTTTTAATTACACATACACAGGCCCTTATGTTCTAGGATTATTTATATCACACTCTGCTAGCACAGCATGTGTCATCCAGGTTGTCTCACATGTTTTTACTATATTTGCTTAGAGATTCACGTTCTGTGATCAGATTTGCACTAAAGTTCTATTTGTTTATGTTTCGTTGTTATAGCAACACATCCCCATGACAACGCTGGCTCTTGCCTGCGTGGTTTCTCCCAGCGGCTGCGGCGCCCGGCAGCGGAAGGTCGTCATCCGGAAGGGGCGGGTTTGCCGAAACCGGAAGTGCGGACTCCGTGGTCCGGGACGACGCTAGCCGCGACGGAGATGACCGAGCCAGGGGAAGGTAAGGTATTTAAGTTTGTAGTTTGCACCATTTTGTCACTTGTCTTGCTGTATCTTGAGGAAGGGAGTTCGCCTCCCGAAACGTTGATATTAAAGCACGCTGTTCACATCTTTGAAAGTCTCCTGAGTGCCGCCTTCCACGCATCCTACATAGAGCCACCCTGCTCAGGGAGGGCACCGGAGCAAATACCCAGCCGGGACGAGGAGTGCCAGACCTAACAGACTGGTACATTTGGGGGACTTGGAGCCGCTTTCTCCTAGTTCCACCAGGTCGGGGCACCCCCCGGAGATATTCTTGAATCACTTATTCAGACACTGGCTCGGCAAGCCACACGAGCACCCAGCACAGAGCACGCTGCACTCCACTGTGTACTTTCTGGCACATGTCATAGATCCACAGCGACAGCAGGTGACTCACATTTACAGTAAGTCAGGGAAGGGGCTTTCCCCCTGGATTCAACATGGCTACCTCCGAAGGGGACCCTGGAGACGCGCAGACATACCTATTACAATGTGACAATTACGACGTCTTAAGTTTTTCTGACATCGAGGCAGAAAACATCCTGCTGAAAGAGCCTGCCTTTGAAGAAAAGTTGACATCTTCTAATGAGGAACTGTTCCGTGAGTTGTACAAGCTACGTAAGAGAGAAGTGGACTTTATGTACCACGGACGTACATTATCAGATTATTACAGAAGTAAGCAGATCCCCAGGGGATTTCGGGTACAAAATATCCCTACTATTGGACGCCACAATGCGAACTTCTGTAGAAGATGGATTTCAATCCTAAATAAATGTGCAATGGACCTCATGCTCCTGGTTATAGAGGAATCCACCCGGGAGGTCAATGTAACCAGGGAGAAGCTTCGCACATTTGAGGAGCAACACCTCCAGAGCCTTTCTGATGACAAAACCACTAACTGGCTGGATAAGCTGAAGAACCAGGTAGAAACATATCGGCTTGAGTTGCTCAAATATAAGAAAACCAAATTGCTTCGTGTGCAAGCTGACTATGAGCAACACAGGGTTTACACCTGGCTAGCAAAAGCCAACGATGTGGTTACTAGAGGAAAGACAGAGAGGACATACCGGCGAAGGACGTACAGACCTCATGCAAGTACTTCGGCAAGTGAAACGGACGAGACAGCGGTATCTGACTCTGCGGTATCTGCCCAGGGTGTCCCTTTAGGGGCAGTTACCCGGGCATTGGCATCAGGCAGAAGAAGAAACCCACCAGACGGGGTGGCCAGTCGAGGCGGCAAGCGGGGAGGAAGACCACCCAAGCCACGTCGGACTTAATTTTCAATCTGTCCCGTTCAGCATTAACGCCAGCTGAGACTGCTGTCTTGAGCAGAGGACTGTCATATGTACCGACCAAAACACCAGACGACTTCCAGTGGAAGATCGATACCTACAGGTTTAATAGAAGCTTAAAACTCAAAGAGCACTTTGACAAACAGGTCGATTACAGACGAAAAGGGACTGCCATGCCCCTTATAAAAGGATTGACGTCTGGCTCACAGTTCGATCCGGTGTCTCAAAACATGGCAATTAAAACATTCACACGGATGGTAGAACATTTGCAGGATGAGCCCCCTCCACATGTATACAGAAACATGTCCAAAGAAGAACACAGCGCCCTCAAAGATCTGAGCGCCAGACAGGATATCATTATCAGGGGCGCAGATAAAGGGGGTGCCATTGTCATCCTGGACACTGACGACTACATAGCAGAATGTGATCGTTTGCTTTCTGATAGTCAGACATATGTGTTACTTAATGGTGATCCGACTGCCCGGTTTAAGATAGAACAGATGTTATCAAGTGCTAAAGAGGAAGGGCTGATTTCCCAGGATATCTATACCAGATTACAGTGTCCACACCCTGTAGTCCCTGTCTTCTACTCCATTCCTAAACTCCACAAGGATGCACAGCATCCGCCCGGGCGCCCCATTATCTCAGCTAGAGGTTCCATATGCGAACCAATAGCTAGATATTTAGATTTTTTCTTGCAACCATGCATTCAAGCCACTTCCACCCATTTGAAGGACACCAGCATGCTGTTAAGACAGTTTGCAGAGTTAGGACCCATCCCTCCTGGTATTACACTGGCCACGCTTGATGTGGCCAGCCTGTATACATGCATCCCACATCAAGCGGGACTAGCAGCGGTGAGACATCTCATCACCAATAATCCCAAGTACACGGGTCCGGATGTGGACCTATTCGTCAACCTACTGGAATATACCCTAAGCCACAATTATTTTCTATTTAATGGCAGGTTTTTCCTTCAGAAGACCGGTTGTGCGATGGGGTCAGCAGTGGCCCCGTCGCTAGCAAATACTTACATGTGGGAGGTTGAGAGGCAAATTTTCTTTGAGAATACTGAGATTACCAGGTCCATTTTTCTGTACTTGAGATATATAGACGATCTCTTACTGTTTTGGACAGGAGAAGAGGGAACCCTGACCAAAATAATAGAGGTCCACAATAATACATCCAGTCCGATCAAATTTACTTTGACTACTCACAGATCTGAGATATGCTTTTTAGACACCAAAATTCTGGTGCAAGGAGAGATGTTGCATACCACATTATATTCAAAGCCTACGGATCGCAACACACTCCTTAGGTACGATAGCTTCCACCCCCCAGCTTTAATCCAGGGGTTACCATATTCTCAGTACCTCAGGGTATGCAGAATTACTAGCGCCCCGGAGGAATTGGAGGCCCAGCTAGAATTAATGACCAACCGCTTCTTACAGAGAGGTTACCCGTATAGTCTTTTAAAAAAAAGCACGAGCAAGGGCCTTATCCCTCAGCAGACAGGAATTACTACAAGCCAAGGATTCAGCACCTACTGCTCCCACAATGGCCTGGGTGAATCAGTTTAATACCTCCAGTAGAAGGACCACCAGAAGAGTCAAACAGTGGTGGCCCATGATTACATCAGACCCCAATCTGTCCAGCCTAAAGAACAGCAGAGTAATGCCGTGTTATACACGCAGCTCTAACATCAAAGACCTGGTAGTCAAGAATGATGTTACAGGGTTTACGAAAGCACGGCCAACTACACACTTTCTGACTCGAAAGGCAGGCTGTTTCAAATGTTTGGGATGCACCACATGCAGCTACATGCTGACGGGGGACTCCATCCCACATCCCCATACTGGGAAAAAGATGAGAATTCTTAAACCGTTGACATGTAGCTCCATGTTTGTCATCTATGTGCTGATTTGCCCCTGCAGCCTGTATTATATAGGTAAAACTCAATGTTTATTCAAAGAACGCATGGCCCAACATAGGTCAGCCATTAGAGCAGCACTAGTGTCAGGGACCAGCGAACAACCTGTGGCGCGTCACTTCGCACAGATGCGCCACAGTTTAGCCTCAGTCCGCTACAAAATAGTGGACCAGGTGCCCGATTCAACACGTGGAGGCAACCGAGCTAAACAACTGCTGCAATTGGAGGCGAGATGGATCCATAAGCTAGACACGATCCATCCCCGTGGCCTAAATGAATACCTAAGCTTGAGTTGTTTCCTGTGAATGTAGTCATTGATTCAGGAACCGTAATGACAGGCAACCTCCATATGCCCATAACGACAGTTACCCCCTGAGGGCACGGGTCACCTGCATTTCATTTATTCATTATCTTTCACCTCTTTCCGTGTTTCTCGTTCCCCCTCTCTGGTCCCCGCCAGAGGTTATGGACTACAGAGTCAGGTCCAGTTAGCTGTCGGCCATATTGAGATATATAGAGGTATCTATATGACATTAACAAGATGTGTCCGAAAGTTTTTAAATTTTATAATTGCACTTGAAGTTGTACACTTTCTAGAACTATTGTTCTAGATATGTTTTAATTACACATACACAGGCCCTTATGTTCTAGGATTATTTATATCACACTCTGCTAGCACAGCGTGTGTCATCCAGGTTGTCTCACATGTTTTTACTATATTTGCTTAGAGATTCACGTTCTGTGATCAGATTTGCACTAAAGTTCTATTTGTTTATGTTTCGTTGTTATAGCAACACATCCCCATGACAACGCTGGCTCTTGCCTGCGTGGTTTCTCCCAGCGGCTGCGGCGCCCGGCAGCGGAAGGTCGTCATCCGGAAGGGGCGGGTTTGCCGAAACCGGAAGTGCGGACTCCGTGGTCCGGGACGACGCTAGCCGCGACGGAGATGACCGAGCCAGGGGAAGGTAAGGTATTTAAGTTTGTAGTTTGCACCATTTTGTCACTTGTCTTGCTGTATCTTGAGGAAGGGAGTTCGCCTCCCGAAACGTTGATATTAAAGCACGCTGTTCACATCTTTGAAAGTCTCCTGAGTGCCGCCTTCCACGCATCCTACATAGAGCCACCCTGCTCAGGGAGGGCACCGGAGCAAATACCCAGCCGGGACGAGGAGTGCCAGACCTAACAGACTGGTATATATATATATATATATATATATATATATAGATAAATGTTTGATACAGAAAGTTAATTTCCCTATAACCTATACTATAGACTGGTTTTCTCCACACTTGGTCTGCAAGTTGCTGCTGAATTTTCATACACAACGGATCTTAGAAGATATGCAAATATCGCAGCCCCCACCTTTTGTACGGAGACACTCACCACTTCTGAGGTCCGCTGCTTGCATACAAGGACGCAGCATTGGATGAACATCAGTTGCACCATCGGACCTTTTAGCATCCCTATGGTTGCTTATAATGTTCATCACAACTAAGCTGCCGGGACAGTGACACTTTGTCTGAAGATCATTGCAACACATGCTCTGTGAAACACATTCGCAGAGAAAACATGATTTCCAACTCTGTATCAGACCCTAATTTTCACAAATGCTGCTAGAGACCATCTACAGTGTTTATTGTTAATGTGGTATTACATATTCTATCCCCTGTTTAAGGAGATCAATGTGTACATATATACCCTGGGATGGTGCTAGGTTTGTCTGCCATTGTGTAATGGTGCCCACATATGGAAAAATATAAATAGTTCAGATGGGCTGGCCCTACTGCTGCATCTAATGGCTTAGTGTGATCACTGGTCCTGTATAAGTCTGATGTATTATATACACTGTATGTTGTATGGGGCAGACTATAGGTTGTTAAGTGCTAATTGTGCCCTCTTCATTGCAGGTCCAACTATGATGTTTGTCACCCAGGGTAAGGCACTAATCTAGCACAGAGCCCCCCAACCCCAGTATCTCTTCAGCAGTCTGTGCTCCCCCTTGTGTCTCTGTGTCCCCCCTTCCTGTATCACTGCAGCAGCCTGTGTCTCTGCAGCAGCACCTGTGTTTGTGTTGGGTGTGGATCGTTTTATCGACAGTATCTAGGTCGACAATGTTTAGGTCGACAACTATAGGTCGACAGTCACTAGGTCGACATGGATGGAAGGTCGACAGGGTTTCTAGGTCGACATGTGCTAGGTCGACAGGTCTAAAGGTCGACATGAGGATTTTTTGTGTGTGTCGTTTTCTTCGTAGAGTGACCGGGATCCCAAATTAGTGCACCGCGTTCGCTCGCCATGCTTCGGGCATGGTGCCTTCGCACCGCTACCGCTTCGCTCGGCACACTTTACCGTTCCAATCGTAGTCCACGTGGATCGTTAAGTATGAAAAAATAAAATAAAAAAATGTGAAAAACTCATGTCGACCTTTAGACCTGTCGACCTAGAAACCCTGTCGACCTTCCATCCATGTCGACCTAGTGACTGTCGACCTATAGTGGTTTACCTAAACATTGTCGACCTAGACACTGTCGATCTTCAGACCGGATCCCGTTTGTGTTACCCCACCCCCACCACCACTTACCTGAATCTTCTCCTGGATCCTCCTTAAGGCAGTGACGGCAGACTCCTCACACACTGTTTTTTAGTGTGCATGATGTCATGATGTCACGATGTCACACATGTAGCGCAGATAGGGAAATAAAACTTTTATTGTGCTGATGATCCCGGCCCCTTGATGCCTGCACCCTCCTGATTAGTTCATATCTCCCAATTGTCACGATTTTCTAGAGACAGTCCCATTTTTTGGGACTGTCCCACCCGCGGGCCACACTGTCCCATGATGGGCCAGTTTGGAGGCTCCTGTCACTTGCTGCTCTGCTTAGCAGAGCGCAGAGCATCTATTCATGGAGACAAGGGGGACAGGGGCATGGCCAGAAGCTCACAGAGTGCTGGCCATGCCCCCATAGTGATGAGGAATGGGGGCATGGCTTGTGATAGTGGCATTGCAGTGAAGCCACGCCTCTTTACTGAGGCGATGCCCCCTTTTCCAGGCGGGTGCGTCTACACCGCACCAGACTCCCTATTCCTACCTCCTTAAAGTTGGTAGGCATGGTTTAATCCAGCAGCGCAAGCACAGAGGCCAGTCACAAGCTTACACCCACCCATGGTCTCCAGAGCACATCAGCCTAGCTCTGATGCACTGTGCCTCACCTCCCGGCTGGTTCTACTAGTGTTACATTTAGGACTGTAGATACAGTGCCTGCAGACAAATTTCACACTTCCATTAGGATGCACCAGTGTACACTGCATTGTTTTCTTGTAGGAACATAAAATGATTCAGTGGAAGATATAGTATTGTTTCTAATCATTTATTTAACAGCGTGAAAAAAGCATAAAAGCCTTGGTGACTGTGAATTCAATGAGGTGCAGTTTATTTAGAAAATATTTACTCTAAGGGAAATAGAGCTTTGATAGGATCAAAACACACAAAATTCTATATTTTATTTTTTGGTATTCAGCGAAACAGAGTGCGCTTCCAAGTTTGTGGTAATTGCTTCAGAAACATGAGTAAATGATTTCTATGCAGACAGACATGGCAGAAAAACGCCTTCCCACATCTATTGGATCTATTTTGAAGCTTTTATTGTTTCCTCTATAAAGTGGAAGTACTATTTAGTAATATTCAGTTATATTATATAGCATTTATACATTTAACATTTATACATTTAACATTTATATTTTATTTATATAACATTTATACTACAGCTGACCAATGCTGATAACAGCATAAAACCCTTCAATTGCAAAATGGTCTATAGGTAGGATTTTTTTTAAATACTTTATATTTCATAATATTCTATTAATTAAAAAATTCTAATAAGCTATACATGATAGATAAATTAATCTATGTATAAATTGACAGCCAGGTGGATGACACATTATATTTGCTGTCTATCGACAATCTAATCCTAAATTAATATTTCAGTTTCAGAAACAGCATGCTGCAGAGCCTGTGACAAACATGGGAACATTGCATTCAGTGTGTGATGATGTATATGGGGATTATTTATGTTTTTTTGGTGTATCATAATTCAGAACCATGGAAGTCAACATAAATGTACTGCTATTGATGGATTATATATTTATTTTGGAGAATTGGGCTATTTCTCAGCTGCTAAGAAGTGACATAGAGTGACAGAGTTCAAAGTATCGTGAAAATGAAGTGAAATATGACTCATTCACACCATATAAAATGTGTTTGTAAGGTTACATTTTGTTTTATACAGCTCACCACCATAAACATTCATCTCTATCAGTCCCCTAGAGCACCGCGTCTGCACTCAGTTTTACTAGACTACTGTAAGCCTTGATTAACAAGTTATCCATATGTTCAGTGAGATACAGTATTTCACTACTGGTAAGGATGCATGAAATCATAAAAAAAATTATTAAAAATACGTGGAAATTCTTAAATACATTTATTATACTATTCATTCAAAGAACTCTACTATTATAAACAAACGTCAATATATTTATGTTGTTTTTACTAATATAGGGATTTCTTATGTTTTGTTAATTATCGGCAGCATTTATTTTTTTTAAATGTCCTTTTTATAACTGTACTTAAGGCTTATTGCTTCTAGATTGACATCTTCTGCGCATTGCATAAAGTTTTCTATGGCTCTAAAGTAAATAAAAGAAGATAACATACTTTAAATAATATTTATTATGTATTTCTTTACAACCAAATATTGGAACATTTACAAAATACTATCTGTAACAATACTTGTGTAACTGCAGGATATCTTAAATGATTTTATATAGAGTTACAGATAAGTCCTAGCTGTGCATAGGTACAGGAATGCATTGTGTGTACATACCCTGCAACTATTTGTGGCTGGGTGTGACTATTCGCTGTCGCGATCTGTTCGCACACGTGAATGGATCGCAGAAAAGATGAGGGAGGACACATATGTATGTTAGATCATTTATAGCTCTGGGCTATAGTTAGCAATACCAGATCGAGTATTAAAATCTAAAAAAGAAAAAAACACAAAAGAAAAACTATGCAGTGCTGTGATTAATTGGTTAAATAAATGAATTAAATGTCTATAACTGTGAGTAAGCTAAAGTTTAATTAGCAAAACAATGCAGGACAGACTAGATGGGCCAAGTGGTTCATATTTACCATCAAATTCTAAGTTTCAATGTAATGCTGTTCCCTAAAAATCAAACATACATTAAAAACATATAATTAAAATGAAAGCCACAAGGTTCAAG
Organism: Pseudophryne corroboree; assembly: GCF_028390025.1. Taxonomy (NCBI): domain Eukaryota; kingdom Metazoa; phylum Chordata; class Amphibia; order Anura; family Myobatrachidae; genus Pseudophryne; species Pseudophryne corroboree. Next base: position 460,104,064 of record NC_086449.1, read on the forward strand.
CCTTTGGAAAATATAGAAACACCTACAAATAGTATGTCCAATTACCAACAGTCCAAAGTCACAGAACCAGAGTTCTCAAGTATTGAAGTCACTGATAATAATCAAACGAGAAAAAAGATTCTTGATATACAGTAAACTGCTATGGACATGGCTTCCTCGCAAAACTGCTTGTTCAGGCCTGTGTCCTTTAGCTTACATCTTGCTCTCTCCACTAGTGTAGGTTTGCTCGTTAATTGACACCATTCAGCAAGTCTCTTGTATTCTGCAATCTCTTTCACCACTTTAGATTTCTCTCTAATGAAGTACATGTCTGTCATTCCTCTGAAGTCATGTTTAAACGTATCTGTCTCCACTCACTGACTTTACGTACAGATGGGTCCATGGTTATCTTGGATAGTTTGCTGCACCTAGGCACAACATGGTGTATTAGCATAAACCCTTCATCTATTGTTCTCAGCTGCAATACAATACAGAGAACAATACATGAGGGGATTAAGTCATTACAGCAGGAAATTGAGTCTGACTGCCCAGTCTCAGTTAATCCTATTAAAGGTCAAGATAAACATGGACCCATCTGTATCTGTCTCCACTCACTGTCTTTACAGTAATTCCATTGGACCACACACATCTGATTGTACTATCTGTAGTGGTGCTATAGCTCAAATTATTTATCTGGAAAAAGGATGACGAGTGTTTCGCTAATATACAGCTCTCACATATGGGTTTCTTTGTGTACCTTTATGACATTCCTGTGACCATCCCATTCTGTAGCTATTATATCCAAGGTGACTAAATAATCTATAAGAATATATTGATGGAGTACCTCTCCAATGTGCGGTATAGGCTGCCTTAACTGTGTATATCAAATATGGGCATCCCCACTCCCAATAAACAATAGAATACAAAAGAAAACAGATAATACACTGTATGGGGCGCCAAAATGACAATGAGTAACAATATTAAATGTGCATAAGAAAATCTGACAATAAATTAGAATTTTGTGTATACATCCCTTAGCAATTCTTGGATTCAAGCATAAATGAAGTTCTCTAAATTCCTCATATGCAGCAGGATTTTCACAACAGGACCTCAATCACTGACATCATATAAAAAGAAAGATATGGAACATCTCGTGTAACAGTTTTATTCCTTCACAATAAACTTCATAAAAATTGATATAAAAACAAATAAAAATCAATTTTCCATAAAACTACATGGAGCACATGCAGCATATGAGATGATCACCAAGCTGTGTGTAAAAGTGAAAAATTACCTAATGTTTAGAGGATAAAGATATCCTCAAACGAGCATGATCTTAACACCAGGTTGCCTCGCGGGAAGTAGCGTCCTGGATTTTCTGGCAATCCTCCTTCCACAACCAGCAAAGAGACACCTCTAGCTGCGCTGACGCGTTTCAGGCCTTTCTAGGCCCTTTTTCAAGGCTCCCCATAAATGCTAGAATTTCCAAAGTGACTAATCACAATATTAATTAAAAAACAAGTAATTTCACCTGTAGACAATATGGCCCCCACTATGTGTTTATTCCTATTGCCATGGTTACCACTTCCTGTCTCATATCCCACAATACTCCTAAGATTGAGGAGTTGGGATCTGAATGGATACTCTTTCTTGAGTATCCAGTCTCATTCACTATGGGTGGGCGCTACATGTTATTATTCCACTTAGTCATTAATACAAGTCCAATCCTAGCCTATCTCCGCTGTTCGTGTATTGCCGGGTGCCTCCGGTTGCTAGGCAAACGTCCAGATTCGTCTTTTTAAGCGAGGCCTCACTTCCGCTAAGTCATAGTAAGGTCCGTTGTTATGGACGGAGCGTCACTTCCACCCTTAATGCCCGCTGTTCACGGCGGGATGTCATTTCCGCCCTTAGCTCTGTTTTCCATATGTCAATAGGTGTAACGTCATGGGGAGGAACTCCGCCTACGTCCCCGGCCTTCTCCGATGTTACTTCAAGTTACTATGGCAACAAGAGGTCTTTTGTATATTCATTCACATTTACATAGGATGGAAATGGTGTCTTTATAAAGTCCATATTAGAACCTAATAATCGAAAATAATGTTTTAATATGCATCCCTCATTATAGGGATAAACACACTTAATAATACAACAAATAATAAAATGTCCTAAAACATGTTTCATTAACCCTTACAGAACATAGGTAAACTAGATATATGATCAAAATAAAATGACATAGATCCTTAAATAAATTCATAATAACCACTTGACTTCAAAGTCCGATTTAAGACCCCCCGGTATCAATGTATTACATTTGTAAATCAACTGCATTTCTATCTTAGATAGTGATTAGGGGTATTTTTCTGGCGATGGTTTGTTTCAACCCGTTTTATCCCTACAAATCTTAAAATATGGTTCGGATCACAATTATGATTTTTTTTTTAAGTGGTTAGATAGTGCGTGGGTTTCCAGGCCTTTCCTTACATTTCTCCAGTGTTCACCTATGCGTACCTTTAAAGGCCTGGATGTCCTGCCTATGCAAAACATATGGCAAGAACACTCTATGGCATAAACAACATTTTTCACGTTGCATGTTATGAAATCAGTTATTTGATGTGTCTGTCCATTAATATCTAGTCTCTCTAATTTCTTTCCACTGTCTGTTTTAATTGTTTTACATCCAATGCATGACCCGCATCGATGAAAACCTTTAGTGTTGATCTGTCCCTCTCTCTTTAAAATTGGTAGATCACTTCTAACAAGATTGTTCCTTAAGTTAGGTGCCTTTTTATAGATAAATGAAGGTTTTTCTGGCAAGACTTCCTTTAGTACAGGATCTTTTTTTAAGATGTTCCAGTGTTTCCTAATCGCCCGTTCCAAGGCTTTATGTTGTATATTGTAATTAGTTACGAAAGCATATTCGAAATGGTTATGTTCATCCCTGATCTTTTCTTTCTCTTTCAAAAGTTCTTCTCTATTTATTCCCAGAGTCTGTTCTTTTTCTTTTCTGACATGTTCAGCTTCATATCCACTTCCTTGGAATCTTTTTTCCAGTTGTTCAGCTTGTTCTTCAAATATAGTATCTTCTGAACAGTTCCGTCTGATCCTCTTAAATTGGCTATTTGGTATCGACTGTAGCCAGTTTCTGTGATGACAACTATTTCGATCTATATACGTTTGAGAGTCTGTGGGCTTCGTAAATGTTTTTGTATATAAATTGCCCTCCTTCACATAAATCGTAATATCCAGGAAATCTATACTTTCCATACTTATATGGAACGTAAGATTAATGTTAAATGGATTGTTGTTCAGATAAGTGCAGAAGTCTTCCAGTTTTTCCCTTCCTCCTCTCCATATGAAGATGATATCATTACCAGGTCTTTATTGGCTTTGAGTGATTTAAGTGCCGCCCTCTCCTTGTAGGTCAAATTACATTTCACCCCACCAGTATTTATCTCTCATATCATCCTGAACCAATGTCATGAATGTTTCTATATAATTCCCTTTCATGTTGTGTGGGTAAAAGACAGACTTATGTCTGAAAGGGGTATTGGATACTAGCTCCATTTCCCCCAGATCCCGTAGTGTCTCTTTAGTGAGGAAGAATTTCTTTAGACAGAGTTTCCTAATGAATTTTTGTACATCAATAAATGTAGAGAATTTATTAATTGAAGCAGTGGGGGCATATTTTAAGCCCTTCTCTAGGATGGAAACTTCAAAATTCGATAATACATGAGTACTGATGTTGAAGATCTTTGTTTTTCCTATCTCTCTCTCATCATAGTCAGGGAATTTTACTGTATTTGCGTCCTCCTTCTCCACATTGTTTATAGGTGGAGAAACTTCTTCTTTGTCTTTTGTTTTATGCCCTAATCTTTTCTTAGGTTTCTTATGTCTTTTCTGTTTTTTGAAAATACCCCCCTTTTTGCCCCTATGCACCTTTTTATGTGGGTTCATCTCCGATTGATTCGTGGACATTGCCTCTCTAAAAAATGATTTTCACCCTCGTTAGTGTCTAGGATACCAAATCTATTTCGTTGTGGCAGAGGTGTTGCATATCTCTGTACATCGGTTCTTCCCCATCTTTGATTTCATCCTCTATTTTCGAACCTACTATAGTCCATCCTGACTGGAGACCTATTTAATCTTTGTCGTGATTTGAACATATAATTTCCAAGGTATCTATCATTCCTCCTTTCCTGTTGTCCGTATCTCTTCCTTTCGGAATCTATTCTATGTCTGTAAACATGTTCTCCTCTACTGTCAGCTGCTCTCCTAATAATACTCCTTTCTATCGTGATCTTATTCTCTCGTTCTTTATTTATTCTCGGGGGAGTAGGAGTTCTTATTTCTCTATCATCTTGAATACAGGTGAAATGACTTGTTTTTTAATTAATATTGTGATTGGTCACTTTGGAAATAAAAGGATTCTAGCATTTATGGGGAGCACATTAGCCTTGAAAAAGGGCCTAGAAAGGCCTGAAACGCGTCGGCGCAGCTAGGGGTGTCTCTGACTAAATAATCTATGCCAGAGTTCCAGTGACTGACTCAGTTGTCATCATTGCATAACAGTGCTGTGTATCAAAGGCATGCAATTGCTTACATCTTATGCCTGTAGCTGTTTCTCACAATGCACTTTTAATGTGAGCTCTGTGGCCTATCAGCTCAAGGACACTGATGGCCATATAATGTTATCCCATCTCTGGTACATAAAGCACATCTTGGATCTCTGACTTTTATTCTTCCAATTTTTAAGCAAGCTTTAATTGTTCCAACATTTGTAGCTGTAAGTACTTGGTTGCCAATCCCTTTAATTGTGATATGGCCATATTTGGTTAACTTGGTGAACCACTCCTTTTTGCAGCTGAAATGCCTTGTGGCACCTGAATCAATGAACCATGAATCGTTTCTGCAGCTATCTGTAACAATTGCATTTCTTGCCTTGCATAGGATTCACACTCATTTGCTTGCAATCACATGCTTCTGTTACCACTTGAGTTTACATTTTCTGAAATTTTCTCTTTGTATGCAATAAAGTAGTCTCATGATTTGAACCACATGGTTCATGTTCCTGAAACTATAATAACTTTGCTCTGACTGTGTCTGTGTTAATTTTGCCAGGTTTGCCTCCAGCATCACAACTAGGAAGTCAAACAAACACATCAAGCAGTGATCATTTTGTCAATTGAAATTTTGACCAAAGTAATCGTTGATGACAATTTTATTTCAGGACTAAAATGACTAAAATTAGATTAAAATTAAAACAGATATCCACTGACTAAATATTTACTAAAATAAAGCAAAATAAAAACAACTAAAGGTCCTTGCCAATAAAATGAGCAACGTCGCTCATTTCTCCCTCCTTGAGTGACGTCGCCCATTTTATCGTCAAGTGTGTATGCCGCCAGCGACGACCGATGCGTGACCCCGCGGGTTGGCAATGATCGTCGCTGTCGGTAGGGCATGCATGAAGGATGTGGACTGTCGTCCACGACCTTCATGCAGGGCTGGCAGGGGCGTGATGTCACTGAGCAATATGAGCGGTCATATCGCTCAGTGTACAGTCGACTGCCGACCGGCCGGCCCGGGAGGGGGAAACATTAGACGATGTCGCTCACAGAGCGACATCGTCTAATGTGTATGGGCCTTAAGACTAGAACTAAATTTAAAATCTTTGTAAAAATTAACACTGGAAGTAGAGTTTTACATTTTTGAAAAACAATTTTGTGTTCTAGATATTTGAGAAAATAAATATGTTCTACTGTGAAGGAAATCTGATAGTGTTTTGTACTTGTTTGTTCTAACAAATGTAAGGCATTCATTTGTATATGATATATGGGAATACTACTGTAAATCAGACTCGGTATGTAGCACATTCTCAGCCTACTGATCCTAGATTACTGAACACATAGAAAAAGGTATGCAAACTTCTCAAGGAAATTTTAGAGAAATGTTTTCAGCAAAATCCATTACAGTATAATTAGACAATTTCAAAAATTTTGACTAAAACATTGACTAAAATTAGACTAAAATGAAAACTGAGATCCACTGACTAAATCTTGACAAAAAGCAAAAATGAGACATAAATGTCCCTTTAAAGTAAACCAGCTACAATTTTAAATAAGTGACTAAAACAAAAACAAAATTTGTAATCCTTGTCACAATTAGCACTGGCATCAAAATCTGTAGTAATCTCTTCATCATCTATTTGTACTCCAACAGATATAAATTACTGATAGACAGACATAATTTTGCCTATTTAATCACTCATACTGTTGCATTCACTTTATTTGTTGTTATATAATACACATCTTAAATTTCAACTCAAAGGTTATATCACTGGAACGTGTGCAAAAAATCCTACTCTGCCCCAAAACTCAATTTATGTGAAGCTTTGCTAATATTTTAATTAACCCCACATGGAACAATAATAAATAATCTGGGGCTTATTTTTTATGACTTCAAGGTTGACTATCTTCACTATTTTTGCACAAGCTGGACACACTCAACTACGAGAATGTAAAGTCAAATGCATTCTGTTTTTATGTACACTAACCAACCAGGGGATCCAGTCTGAAGGTCAACACTGTCTAGGTTGACAATGTTTAGGTCGACCACTATAGGTCGACAGTCAGTAGGTCGACATGGATGGAAGGTCGACAGGGTTTCTAGGTCGACATGTGCTAGGTCGACAGGTCAACATGAGTTTTTCACATTTTTTATTTTTTTTGAACTTTTTCATACTTAATGATCCACGTGGACTATGATTGGAATGGTAATCTGTGCCAAGCGAAGCGAGGCACCTTGCCCGAAGCATGGTGAGTGAAGCGAGCCATGCGAGGGTACACAGTGCACTAATTGGGGTTCCCGGTCACTTTACGAAGAGAACGACACAAAAACAAACAAACTCATGTCGACCTACCACATGTCAACCTAGAAACCCTGTCGACCTTCCATCCATGTCGACCTAGTGACTGTCAACCTATAGTGGTCGACCTAAACATTGTCGACCTAGATACTGTCGATTTGATGATCCACACCCCCAACCAGAGAGATGGAATGGGATGTTGGCAGCATTCTTATACAGGCAAAGTTCATTAAGGACATGTTCATGCAATTGTGGCCCATGCAAACCAGCATGTAAATATGCCTGTTATGAGGTATATCATTTGCACCTTGTGTAGGGCAGGTGCATGTACCCAATAATGCTGATGACTTGTAATAGCAAGGCACATATACTGCTGATGCTGAGACATACACCTCTCAAGATGCGCACTACTCTGCATATGTGAGAAAATCCACTATTTTTTCTGAACACGATTCCTTTGACTAACGCAACCTATCTCAGTCAACAGTGGTCCTAAACTGTACTATACAGTGGTGCTTGAAAGTTTGTGAACCCTTCAGAATTTTCTATATTTCTGCTGAAATTTTCCCTAAAACTACCTCAGATTTTCACACAAGTAATAAAAAAATGAGCACTTCTAAAAAAAAATTGTCTCCTTTGATTTGGTTTTCTTTATCTTTTTTAGGACTTGTGTGAAAATTTGAGGTAGTTTTATGCCAAATTTTAGCAGAAATATAGAAACTTCTGAAGGGTTCACAAACTTTCAAGCACCACTGTATGTATATACAGTATTGCCCTGTAGATTCTTTTTAATTGTTTCTATTTCTGATTTGTTAAACTGAAAAAGAAAAAAATGTGTAAAGATAATCATACTTGAGCACAGAACGAACTATTTAAAAAGGAAAAACGATGTTTAACCCTAGATCATTTGGACTTTTAGGATATATACGGTAGTTTGGAAATCACTGGTTTACTTTGTAAGGACACTAAAGAAATGAGGATCCCTGAAGAGATAATTACTTGTCTTGCAGAAAATGTTGGACTTGTCAGATGTCCAGAGTTTTCTTCCCAAAGTCATTTTCCTTTCATTACTTTTTTACTCTTTTGTTGAACGTTAAATGCACATCAGTCAGTGGGTTATAGGTCACAGTTCCTTTTCATCAGATTACATCTCAGTCTTAATCCAAGTAACAGTTAGCTCTCAACTGGTATTACATTTTCTACACTGTAAGTCAGTGTCATGTCCTTTTACACTCTATAAATAGGAATACGTCCACTATAAAAGTGTTTTTAGCCATTAGCAAATATATCTGAATTTATGATTTAAAAAAAAACTAAGTGAGCATATGAAAACTGAACATAAGATTAAATTTTATATTTGGTCTAAACTAACTTTTGCTAATACAAAATACTAATCTCTAATTTGCTCAAACTATTTTGGAATGCTAGATTGAATTTCTTTCACATAGTTATAAATAAATCGATATTAAAATTTAACACTAGACTAGCCAGAAACTGCCTGCCCAATATGTATAGGAAGAGTTACTATATTTTATTTTTCCTGTTGCAGACAACCTGAAATCCAAATGTACAGTAGTTCCATTCAGAATAGACTTTTCATAAAAATAGGTATTGAAATATTCTGGGAGTAATGTTGAATTGGATTTGAAGTGCATTTTGCTGTGTGGAATAGACATTTTGGGGTCTATTCATGAAGCAGTGAAAAGAGTAGAGACGTGAGCCAGTGGAGAAGTTGCCCATGGCAACCAATCAGCATTGAATTAACATTTATAATTTGCATACTATACAATTGTACAGAGCAGCTGATTGGTTGCCAAGGGCAACTTCTCCACTGGCTCACCTCTCCACTCTTTTCACCCTTTGTTTCTGCACATGTGTACACAGCACCATTTACATGTGTCGCCCTATGACCAGTAGATCACAACTGCTTGTGGCTTCTTAGTATTAAAGAGGTTGAATGGAGCAAGTTAAGGGTGAATAAGTATGGCCATATTAGGGCATGTTGGAGCAGATGCACCCTATGAACAATGGGACCCAGACACATATGCACCTCTAGGAATATAGGAATTTTGAGAGTACTCAACCATAGATTAATGATGCTGCAAATGATGAGGGTGATTGACCTATGTATCAAAAAAGGCACATGTGCTACCCATGGACTGCTGGATGTATTTTAAGATTTTGCCAACTCATCAGGACTTGCAAATTACATCTGATTTTAATGCAGTTTACACATACAGTGTAGCTGTAAATTGTGTCCAACTCAGCAGGTCCCCCACATTGTTTATGGAACATCCTAAATGAGCAAAGAAGCACAATGTATATTACATATACAGTACCTTAAAATAGCATAGTATGACCAAATAAAAGTAGCTTCCCTTGAATGTTGAAATAATAAATGCATGTTCCTGTACAATGAAAATTGCATTCACTGTATACAGGGTTTTCAAGTACATACAGTAGCAGCAGGTGTCTAGAAAAAAAATCTGATATTTATATTCACTTAAAGTGACAAATGAGTAAATGCCTACCTAATATAAACTGTTAACTGAAATCTGATTTGCTATTGTTAATCCTGTCATTTCACCAATTTATCTTCATTTAAAATGTCTAGCTCCAGTATCAAATGTTCCTGGCTCACACATGCATTTGTCATTTGTACAATTCATACCTCATCACTTGTCAGCATTAGGACATATTTTGCAGTTGTTACGGAAGGTCTACTTTTAAATCTGAGGCATCACATTACCTGACAGAATCTCAAAAAATGTATCTTAAGAGGCCTATTGAAGCCTTGCAACAAGCTGCTTTGGACAGCATTTGTATCTAAAACTCTATCCAAGAGCAAAATACAGCCTGGAAAAAAGTCTTATTTTGCTTTCAGCTTTGGGCAGTCATATTATCCATAAGACTGCTGAAGCCTAGGGGCCCTGCAGGGATTAGGAGCCCATTATTGTTATTTTTTTTGCTAATGCACTGTTACCTGCGCCCTAGAGATCCAATTATTAAAGGCAATTTGCACTCTGCGCTGTAGCACAGCACACTCATAGTCAGCTGAGGTTTGTTATGAGACAATGGGGGGTGGGTGCAGCAGACCAATAGCACACTTGCGCCATTTCAAAAGAGATTAGAAAAGAATGATTGCACTGTGAGAAGAGAGGTCAGCAGACTATTTCATCTGGGTATCAGTGTTCGTGTGAATACTGAAAGTGTAAATAATGGCATAAGTTCTGCTTCCAAAACATCAGCTGTAGTGAGGTGAAATATTTAAGTGATGGGTTAATACGACCCTGGCTTTGACCATATATGAATTATATGTCTGGCTCTGCAAAGATAACATATGTGCCTGCTTTACTCATGCAGTAAAAAATAGTGTACAGTATGTGCCAGGGTTGCGATAGGAGATAAGCCTTCACAGTGCACAATCCATTCACAGTATAGATTTAGCTGGAGAGTGTTGTTAATATGAAGAACAAAAGGCAAGTATTAACTGAGCAGGTTCGGTTCTCAGAGAACCGAACCGTACCGAACTTCACCATTTGAGTCCGGTTCTGAACCAGGCTCGGGTTCTCACCTAACTAAGTAACCAGAACGAGGCAAAACATCATCATCCTGCTCTCAGATTCTCGCAGGGTTTGGATTCCAAATAAGGAGCCGCGTGTCCCCGCCATTTGCACTCCGGCATTGGAGAGTGTAGAGAGAGGACGTGTCTCCATCCTCAGTGTCCTCAGTGTCCTCTGTGGTATTGTCGTGTGCTGTATTTGTCCAATCACAGTGTTTGTGTCCTCTTGCTGCAATATGTCCATTGCTGCTGTGTTGTGCTGCATCAGTTCAGTGTTGCTGTGTTGTGCTGCATCAGAACAGTGGTAGTGCCCTGTGCATCAGCCATCAGTCATTCCAGTGACCAGGCAGTCACAGTGGTAAACGCTGCTGCTATATGTCCACTGCTGCTGTATTATAATAATAATAATAATAATAATAACAACAACAACAACAAGTCCCACACAGTGTTGCTGTGTTGTGCTGCATCAGACCAGTGGTAGTGTCCTGGTCATCAGTCATTCCAGTGACCAGGCAGTCACAGTGGTAAACGCTGCTGCTATATGTCCACTGCTGCCATATTATAAAAAATAATAACAAGTCCCTTACAGTGTTGCTGTGTTGTGCTGCATTAGACCAGTGGTAGTGTCCTGGCCATCAGTCATTCCAGTGACCAGGCAGTCACAGTGGTAAACGCTGCTGCTATATGTCCACTGCTGCCATATTATAATAATATTAATAACAACAACAAGTCCCATACAGTGTTGTTGTGTTGTGCTGCATCAGACCAGTGGTAGTGTCCTGGCCATCAGTGATTCCAGTGACCAGGCAGACACAATGGCATATGCTGCTTCTATTTGTCCACTGCTGCCGTATTATAATAAGCTATAACAAGTCCCTTACAGTGTTTCTGTGTTGGGCTGCATCAGACCAGTGGTAGTGTCCTTGCCATCAGTCATGCCAGTGACCAGGCAGTCACAGTGGTAAACGCTGCTGCTATATGTCCACTGCTGCTGTATTATAATAATAATAATAATAACAATAACAACAACAACAACAACAACAACAACAACCAGTCCCATACAGTGTTGCTGTGTTGTGCTGCATCAGACCAGAGGTAGTGTCCTGGCCATCAGTGATTCCAGTGACCAGGCAGATACAATGGCATATGTTGCTGCTATATGTCCACTACTGCCGTATTAAAATAACAACAACAACAACAACAACAACAACAAGTCCCTTACAGTGTTGCTGTGTTGTGCTGCATCAGACCAGTGGTAGTGTCCTGGCCATCAGCAATCAGTCATTCCTGTGCCACATATTGTGTTATATAATTCCAACAAAATAATGGAGAACAAAAATTTGGAGGATAAAATAGGGAAAGATCAAGAACCACTTCCTCCTAGTGCTGAAGCTGCTGCCACTAGCCATGACATAGATGATGAAATGCCATCGTCGTCATCTGCCAAGGCCGATGCCCAGTGTGATAGTAGAGGGCATGTAAAATCTAAAAAGCCAAAGTTCAGTAAAAAGACCCCAAAAAGAAATTGAAATGGTCTGAGGAGAAATGTAAACTTGCCAATATGCCATTTACGACACGGAGTGGCAAGGAACGGCTGAGGCCCTGGCCTATGTTCATGACTAGTGGTTCAGCTTCAGATGATGATGGAAGCCCTCATAACTGAGGCCTTGACACTTATGTTGGTGTTAGACGTGCGTCCGGTATCCGCCATTAGTGCAGTGGGATTTAGGTATTGATGGAGGTATTGTGTCCCCAGTACCAAATCCCATCTAGATTCCACCTAACTAGGCAGGCGATACCGAGATTTTGCCATTTAATTCCAGTGATTTGGACCTATAATTCCAGTGATTTGGACCTATAATTCCAGTGATTTGGACGTATAATTCCAGTGATTTGGACGTATAATTCCAGTGATTTTGCAGTATTATTACAGTGATTTTGCCATTTAATTCTAGTGATTTGGACGTATAATTCCAGTGATTTTGCCATTTAATTCCAGTGATTTAGACGTATAATTCCAGTGATTTGGATGTATATTTACAGTGATTTAAGAGTATAATTCTAGTGATTTTGCCATTTAATTCCAGTGATTTTGCCAATTAATTCCAGTGATTTGGATGTATAATTCCAGTGATTTGGACGTATAATTACAGTGATTTTGCAATATAATTCCAATGATTTTGCCATTTAATTCCAGTGATTTTGATATTTCATTCCAGTGATATGGATGCATAATTCAAGTGGCAATTGTTTGTGTTGCTTGGCTTAGTCATACAGCTACCTCATTGCACATCTATTTGACATCTTTGCATGAGGTGCTTTTTGGGGCCTAGTTTTTGAAAAGTGCCATCCTGTCTGACACTGCCATATGAATCCAGGGGTATTACTGTATTAGTCCTGGGGTACTGCCGTATAAATCCACCAATTGCAGATTTTTTAAAAAATGACAGGGGTGTGCTGGAGATGCTGTCAGTGGACCGAACAATTGCGGCCCACTCTCAACATTCAGCCACTGCGTGACACTACTAGATGGGCCAGGTGGTTGTGTCGCTTAGCTTAGTCATACAGCAACCTCGGTGCACTTTTTTTCTTCTATGCATAATGTGCTGTTTGGGGACTATTTTTTTAAAGTGACATCCTGTCTGACACTTACGTATATGTCCAGTGGTACTGCCATTTAATTCCAGTGATTTGGACATATAATTCCATTGATTTGGACATATAATTCCAGTGATTTGGACGTATAATTCTAGTGATTTTGCCATTTAATTCCAGTGATTTGGAAGTATAATTCCAGTGATTTGGACATATAATTCCAGTGGGAATTGTTTGTGTCGCTTGGCTTAGTCATACAGCTACCTCATTGCACCTCTTCTTCATCTTTGCATGAGGTGCTGCTTGGGGTCTAGTTTTTGAAAAGTGCCATCCGTTCTCACACTGCAGTGCCACTCCTAGATGAGCCAGGTGTTTGTCCCACACACTTGTGTCGCTTGGCTTAGTCATACAGCAGCCTCGGTGCACCTCTTTTTCTTCTTTGCATCATGTGCTGTTTGGGGACTAGTTTTTGTATAGTTCCATCTTGTCTGCAACTGCAATGCCACTCCTAGATGGGCCAGGTGTTTGTGCCACACACTTGTGTTGCTTAGCTTAGTCATACAGCCACCTTGGTGCAACTTTTAGGCCTAAAAACAATATTGTGAGGTGTTCAGAATAGACTAGAAATTAATGTTATTGAGGTTAATAATACCGTAGGAGCAAAATGACCCCCAAATTCTATGATTTTTAGCTGTTCTTATGTTTTTTTCACAAATAATCTAGATCCAAAACCAAAACACGAAAGGGTGGTTTTGGCAAAACCAAGCCAAAACCAAAACACGAAAGTGGAATTAGAACCAAAACGCAAAACATGAAAAGTGCCAGCCACATATCTCTAGTATTAACGGGTGTAGTATGGTTTGCCAGCGGTCGGGGTCCCAGCGACTAGCATACCAGCACTGGAATCCCAACCACCGGCATACCGACAGCTGGGTGAGCGCAAATGAGCCCCTTGCGGGCTCACTGTGCTAGCCACGCTGCGGGCACGGTGGTGCACTACGCACGCCACACTATCTATTCTCCCTCCAGGGGGGTCATGGACCCATAAGAGGGAGAAAAGATGTTGGTATGCTGGCAGTCGGGATTTTGGCACTGGTATGGTGGTCGCCGGGAGGCCGGCCGCCGGCAACCTGAAGACCACCCAGTATTAACTACATTCAGAACAATACACATATCTATTCATTCCCCTAAAAAACATAAAATGGAAATAAAGATCACATTACAGGTGAAGCTCAGAAAATTAGAATATTGTGCAAAAGTTAATTTCAGTAATTCAATTTAAAAGGTGAAACTAATATATTATATACTGTAGACTCATTACATGCAAAGTGAGATATTTCAAGTCTTTGTTATAATTTTGATGATTGTGGCTTACAGTTTAAGAAAACCCCAAATCCAAAATCTCAGAAAATTAGAATATTACAATAAATCAATAAAAAAAGGATTTTAAATACAGAAATGTCAGCCCTCTGAAAAGTATAATCATGCATATGTACTTAGTAATTGGTTTGGGCCCCTTTTGCATGAATTACTGCCTCAATACAGTGTGGCATGGATTCTATCAACCTGTGGCACTGCTCAGGTGTTATGGAAGACCAGGATGCTTCAACAGCGGCCTTCATCTCTTCTGCATTGTTCGGTCTCATGTCTCTTATCTTTCTCTTGGCAATGCCCCATAGGTTATCTATGGGGTTCAGGTCAGGTTAGTTTGCTGGCCAATCCAGCACAGTAATCCCATGGTCATTGAACCAGGTTTTGGTACTTTTGGCAGTGTGGGCAGGTGCCAAGTCCTGCTGGAAAATGAATCAGCATCTCCATAAAGCTTGTCTGCTGAAGGGAGCATGAAGTGCTCTAAATATGTCCTGGTAGATGGCTGCGTTGACTCAATAAAGCACAGTGGACAAACACCAGCAGATATAAAAATAATGATGGAACAGCAAATAGCGCTTAGTGGAATAAAAATATGCCCAGATTAATTCTAGTGATTCCCAATCACTTATGACAGATACTACAAAACAAAAAATTGTGAATACACCTTAGGCGCTACCACCATATGAACAAATCCCATATAATGTTGAGGGAATATAATGTCCAAAAGAAATCCTTCAGTAATATCCAATAGAAGTCCTTCATTGGCTCTTATTTTTTTGTTGCAGGACTGTATTCCTTCAAATTCTTCAAAGTTAAATCTCTTCTTCTGGACGAGTGTTCGTAATATGCAAGCAAGAAGGAAATATTGTATATAGTGTAGTAATTTGTTTAAAAAGTTGACAATTTATTTTTCATATTAAAACAATGTAAAATATATGTAAGAACATAATTTCATCCAATTAAAAGTGAAAGGCTTCACTTTAAAGGTAAAAATTGGAACCTCACCGTGCCAAGCTCCCAGCAAGGAGCAATGGAAAGAGTGTAAGTGGGAGGTTCCGGAATTCCTCCTTCCTCCCTCCAAGCTTTCTGCTGGCCACTGGACCCGGTGAGTTCCTCTCTAGTTGTGGATGCAGGTAGATGTATCAATGTGCCGCCAACGTGTTTCGAGTTGTCATTAACTCTTCCTCAGGGCAGAATGATCCCTACTTGCATGCACCCCCTTTTTATACTAAAAGTAACCTGGAAGTGAAACCTCAACTGCCTGTTTTTTTAATATATAAAATATTTTATCAAATTCACAAATCATATTTTGTTACATTACACATTGATTGTCAGAACAATTTATATCTCATAATTTATTTTAAAACATTATGTATGTTAAACAGATCTTAATTACTTCCTGTGAGGCACATTTATTCTGCAATGTTATTATTTCCAGTTCAAATAAATGGTATATTTTTTTGTTAATCTCATCTGTGCTGTTAACTTGTGTAAATTTGAATTGCTTATATGATACTCTCAATAGTTATTTCAAAATACTTATTTCCAGGTCGGAATGCTATGCGTTCCACCTGCGTCTAACCGGAAGTTGTATGCATTCCACCGACTGCCGGGGGTCGCGTAGCTATCGTCGGTGACGCAATTCAACTTCCGGGCAGCGGCTCCTAGTGCTCCATCCCTTTCTCTATCGTGGGATGTGTTTCACCTACGGGTAGCCAGAAGTTGTATGTGTTCCACCGACTTCGTCGGTGACGCAATTCAACTTCCGGGTACAGCGGCTCCCAATACTGCATCCCTCTCTCTATTAGGGATGCAATTAAGTTAACAAACATTCTGTTCTTATTAGAACGTAATTTAAGCTGTCTATTATTCAGAGAATGATTGTATTATTAGTTAAAATGGAATATGACAAAAATATAACCGGAAGTGGCTTGCGTTCCACCGACGATGTGCGTTCCACCAACATAGTTCTCATAGAGACTCATCATACTTTGTCCCTTTCTATTTCACAGGAATTTTTTAAAGAAAACATTATCTTTATTCACTAAATAAATCTTTACTTATCTCATTCTAAGAAAATGACTTTATGGTTAAAAGGAATGTAGGGCTCAAAGCCGTATATTCCATAACTGACCGGCAGTAGACTTTGAATTCCACAGATAACTTATATACTTAGTTTACTGTACCATAACATTATTAGAGATTCATCATTTCCAGGGAATATAATATCATTCATTTTTTGCACCTCTTCCTTGCAAAAAATAAATAGAAAAGATTTATTGCAAAAAAAGAAATTACAACTTAAAGAAAAAGATAAATATAATCTAGCATTTATTACAACTTTTGGAGCTGACCATAAAAAAGTCGAATCCATCATCAAAACATATTGGTCTGTCCTTAAAAAGGACCATATATTAAAGGAAATAATTCCGGATGTCCTCAAATTCATTTACAGAAAATCGAATAATTTAAGATCTAATTTAGTAAGAAGCTTGCTACCCATTCAACCGAGTAACCCAATAAGATCAGAAGGCTTTTATAGGTGTGGAAGTTGCACGATGTGTAAATTAGTTCAGGTAAACAGCTAAAAAATTTCCAATTTCCAGGTAGGAAATAAAAAATATAAGATCAGGAACTTCATAATGTGCCACACAAACAACGCTATTTACTTAATTGATTGTGTATGTGGATTGTTTTACATAGGACGTACGTCCCAAGCACTAAAAACTGGTATGGGAGAACATGCGAGGAACATTGCCAAGGGATTGGAAACACATAATTTATCAAATCATTTCAAACTTAAACATAAATGCAAGGTGAACGCAATTAAATATTTTGTAGGGTTCCAACATGTGAAAATTAATTGGAAAGATAGGGATGCAGAAGGCTTGTTGGCTAAAGCCGAAATGAAGTGGATCCACAATTTAAGAACCATTGTTCCCGATGTACTTAAATAATTTGAAATAAAATGGTTCCTCTGATCAAAAATATTTTTTTACATATAAAGAAATCTCCTGATTTTTTAAAAAAATTTCCAAAAAACAAAAAACCGATAGAATGATATAAATTAATAATTTTGAGCAAGAACAAATGGATTTAATTTCTTTTCTCCTCCCTTCTGTGATTTAATGATATCAGAATTAATGAATGATATTATATTCCCTGGAAATTATGAATCTTTAATAATGTTATGGTACAGTAAACAAAGTATATAAGTTATCTGTGGAATTCAAAGTCTACTTCTGGTCAGTTATGGAATATACGGCTTTGATTCCTACATTCCTTTTAACCAGAAAATCATTTCCTTAGAATGAGATAATGAAAGATATATTTAGTGAATAAAGATAATGTTTTCTTCCAAAAATTCCTGTGAAATAGAAAGGGACAAAGTATGATGATTCTCTATGAGAACTATGTTGGTGGAACGCACATCGTCGGTGGAACGCAAGCCACTTCCGGTTATACGTTTTTGTCATATTCCATTTTAACTAATAATACAATCATTCCTGAATAGTAGACATCTTAAATTACGTTCTAATAAGAACAGAACATTTGCTAACTTAATTTCATCCCTAATAGAGAGAGGGATGCAGTATTGGGAGCCGCTGTATCCGGAAGTTGAATTGCGTCACCGACAACGTCGGTGGAACGCATACAACTTCCTGCTACACATAGGTGAAACGCATCCCACGATAGAGAAAGGGATGGAACACTAGGAGCCACTGCCCGGAAGTTGAATTGCTTCACTGATGACAGCTACGCGACACCCAGCAGTCTGTAGAATGCATATAACTTCCGGTTAGACGCAGGTGAAACGCATAGCGTTCCGACCTGGAAATAAGTATTTTGAAATAACTATTGAGAGTATCATATAAGCAATTCAAATTTACACAAGATAACAGAACAGGTGAGATTAACAAAAAGATATACCATTTATTTGAACTGGAAATAATAACATTGCAGAATAAATGTGCCTCACAAGAAGTAATTGGGATCTGTTTAAAATACATGATGTTTTAAAATGAATAATGAGATATAAATTTTTCTGACAATCAATGTGTAATGTAACAAAATATGATTTGTGAATTTGATAAAATATTTTATATATTAAAAAAACAGGAAGTTGAGGTTTAAATTCCAGGTTACTTTTAGTATAAAAAGGGGATGCATGCAGGTAGGGATCATTCTGCCCTGAGGAAGAGTTAATGACAACTCGAAATGTGTTGGCGGCATATTGATCCATCTACCTGCATCCACAACTAGAGAGGAACTCACCGGGTCCAGTGGCCGGCATATAGCTTGGAGGGAGGAAGGAGGAATTCCGGAACCTCCCACTTACACTCTTTCCATTGCTCCTTGCTGGGAGCTTGGCATGGTGAGGTTCCAATTTTTACCTTTAAAGTGAAGCCTTTCACTTTTAATTGGATGAAATTATGTTCTTACATATGTTTTACATTGTTTTATTATGAAAAATAAATTGTCAACTTTTTAAACAAATTACTACACTATATACGATATTTCCTTCTTGCTTGCATATTATGAACACTCGTCTAGAAGAAGAGATTTAACTTTGAAGAATTTGAAGGAATACAGTACTGCAACAAAAAATAAGAGCCACTGAAGGACTTCTTTTGGATATTACTGAAGGATTTCTTTTGGACATTATATTCCCTCAACATTATATGGGATTTGTTTATATGGTGGTAACGCCTAAGGTGTATTCACAATTTTTTGTTTTGTAACACCTGCAGATGACATGGCTGCCCAAATCAACACAGACTGTGGAAACTTCACACTGGACTTCATCCATCTCGGATTGTTTGCCTCTCCATTCTTCCTCCACACTCTGGGACCTTGGTTTCCAAATGAGATGCAAAATTTGCTTTTATCAGAAAAGAGGACTTTGGACCACTGAGCAACACACCGGTTCTTTTTTTCTTTAGCCCAGTTAAGATGCTTCTGATGTTGTTTGTTGTTCAGGAGTGGCTTGACAAGAGGAATATGACATTTGAAGCCCATGTCCAGGATCCGTCTGTGTGTGGTGGCTCTTGATGCACTAACTCCAGCCTCAGTCCACTCTTTGTGAAGCACCCCCATGCCTTTTCTGACAATCCTCTCCAGGCTGCAGTCATCCCTGATGCTTGCACACCTTTTTCTTTCATACTTTTTCCTTCCACTTAACTTTCTATTAAAATGCTTTGATACAGGACTTCCAACTTCTATTGCAATTTACTTTTGAGGCTTTCTCTCCTTGTGGAAGGTGTCAATTATGGTTTTCTGCACAACTGTCATGTCAGCAGTCTTCCCCATGATTGTAAATTGTACTGAACCAGACTGAGAGACCATTTAATGGCTCAGGAACCCTTTGCAGGTGGTTTGGATTAATTATCTGAATAGGGTGCAACACTTTGAGCCTGCAATATTGAACCTTTTCACAATATTCTAATTTTCTGAGTTTTTGGATTTGGGTTTTTCTTAAGTTGTAAGCCACAATCATCAAAATTATAACAGATAAAGGCTTGAAATATCTCACGTTGCATGTATTGAGTCTATATACTATATTACTTTCACCTTTTAAGTTACATTACTGAAATAAATTAACTTTTGCATGATATTCTAATTTTCTGAGTTTCACCTGTACTTTAGTATTAGAATAAGTGGGAGGGATTCAGACACATTTAGCCAATAATAAATGTCTGCTAATTGTTATCATCATCATCAGTTAGTATTTTGCAACATGGGTTCATCACAAGTGCATATGTGTCTTTCTTGTAGTCAGCAGGGCCGACCCAAGTTTAATTTTTTGGGGACTTTTTAAAGGGGCAACATGTGTTGTGAAAAGGGGTGTGGTCTAAAAAGGAAGGGGTGTGGCCACACAATAGTACCCCCAAGAGTTCATGGAGATATTGGGTGACAGGGAGACAGTATGTGACTGGTGCGGCAGGTGTGACAGTTAGATAGCAGGTGACATGGAGATACTGGGTGACTGGGGAGGCAATGTAACTAGGGGCCAATTAACAGGGAATTACATCAATGTGTGAAAGGAGCTGGTAATAGTAGATAAGAGCCAGGCAGGGAACAGTGTTCTGGTGTTCTGCGTAGATACTCACACTGTGCCTCTGTGTCCTAGGATTAAGTTGGACACTGCAGGGAGAAGGCAGAGGGGAGTAAATGCTGGCTGCTCTTTTCTCCATACTGCAGTGACTCCTGGAGCTTCTGGCTAGCTGATAGTATAGTGCTTCCCGCGTGATCATAAGGAGTAGGATAACAGTGAGGACCCTGGGGCTGTTCATGCAACTGCCTGCACAGTGCTGGATGTGGTGCTTGTAATCCCCAAAACCCAACACACACAGCATGGAATCCCCGGGACCCCACCGGTGTTGTCTGTCTCCATGGCTGCTTGGTGTCCACCTCACTGTGGTACCTTACTCCACTGTGTACCTGCTGTAATGATCGGGCTGGCCCTGGTAGTCAGCATAGGATGCATTATGTGTGAGTACTGTGGTTGTGCTTATGTGTACTCTACATCCCCCATTGTGTCTCCCTATGCACAGGAGGCACACACACAAAGGAGATGTAAGATCAGATTTCAGGAGGTGTAAGAATATGGTAAATGTGCATAGTTAGCAAAAGTTTAATTTGGAGCAAAAAATGGAGAGATGTACTAAGCCAGGGGTGGCCAGACTTTTGGAGTTGGTGATCTACTTTGAAAGCCGAAAAGCTTTTGTCATCTACCTAGGCGGGGTAATTGCATATGCCACAGGTGCGTGCCCAAAAAAGGGGCATGGTATAACAAAAAAGGGAGCATAGTATTACAAAAAAGGGGTGTAACCTTGCTGCCCAGGGTGTAGTGACTGTCTGAAATCACACATTAGCCCCCACAGGTAAAAACCTCAAACACATATGCCTCCACAGTGTCAGATATGCCCCCGTAGTGCCAGATATGTCCCCACAGTTCCACATATGCCCCCACAGTGCCAGATACACATATGCTCCCACATTGCCAGATATGCTCCCACAGTGCCACATATGCCCTCACAGTGCCACATATGCCCCCACAGTGCCACATATGACTGCACAGTGCCACATATGCCCCCACAGTGCCAGATACACATATGCCCCACAGTGCCACATATGCTTCCATAGTGCCACATATGCCCCCACAGTGTCAGATACACATGTCCCCACAGTGCCAGATATGCCCCCACAGTGCTAGATATGCCCCCACAGTGCCATGTGCCCACACTAACATTACTTTATCTTATGCTGGCTGGCTTGAGTTCATCCCCTCTGGGTGGATCCCCGCTGGCTGGATCCCTGCTGGCTGGCTGGATGGATCCCCACTGGCTGTCTCCCAGCTGACTGGCTGGATCCCTACTGCTGCTGTCCTGCTGCTGCCGATGGTGACTGGATCAAACCAGATCCAGCAGGCGCACAAGCTCCTCACATTGCGTCCCTAATCATGCATTGCGCGGACACGCGGCTGACATCATGATGTCACCCGCGCAATGCATCATTGGGAACGCTCCAGACTCAGAGAGGCAGCAAGTCACACTTGGATTGCGATCTATTGGTGAGAGCTCCGCAAGCTACTGGTAGATCGCGATCGACACTTTGGCCGCCTCTGTACTAAGCAGTGATAAGAGTGGAGAAGTGAGCCAGTGAAGAAGTTGCCCATGGCAACCAATCAGCTGCTCTGTATACTTTTATAGTACGCAAATTAGAAATGTTACATCAATGCTGATTGGTTGCCATGGGCAACTTCTCCACTGGCTCACTTCTCCACTGATTTCACTGCTTAGTACATCTCCCCCTATGTCACATATACAAATATCGAGCTACGACTCCCTCCCTTTGGTTGCAGTTACCTCCCTTTGTCATACTTGGATAAGATGAGACTAAGGGGGGTATTTCTCAATGCTTGGAGAGAGATAAAGTGGAGAAAAATAAAGTACTTACCAGCACTAATTGGATAGCCCTGGGGGCAATAATTAGCCATGGTAAATTAACGCAGGTTATAGGAAACTGCCCTATCATAGGGCCCCTTTATCTTGTGGCATATGAATCATTTGCTAATAAAAAGAAAGAGATTGCTTATACATGTGATTATGGTGGAACACATGTTTTTTAACCACTGACAATGAATTGCCCGGTGGCTACCCTACTTATATTAAACCATTTGTCTTCTAAACTATTGCTTGTGTTTACTAACCAGACAGGAGCAAATACAACAGCTCCTGGTTTTTCTCTGGGACAACATTTCATTGTTTTACCAGCTGTAGTATACAGTAGTACTGTACTTTGTGTAAATGAGTAACTTGTAATGTTTCTGTATTCTCTGAATTTCGGATTCTTACAGGCAATCTTATGCAGTATATTCTGTATTTTTTATTGTTCTAAATAAAATGAATTGTCATATGTCTGATTTTTCTGGTAATTTCTTTGCACATCTTTTGCATAAGCAATCAGGAATGCATCTATACAGGGCTCCTTTTTCTTGTCCTTATTTCTAGTATCCATTAGATAACTATCAATCCTTTAGGGAGCAATGTCTATATCCTTTCTCAAATTTACGTTATTGCTATTGTTATATGTTAGATGATATTTTAGCGTAATTTATTCACCAGATATTGTTTGATTTTAATTATTATATATAATTATAATTATTTCATCAATATTATCATCAGTAAGTTTATTATAAGCCACTGAAGTTCCTCAGCGCCCAACAGCCAAGAAACAGTTGGGTGTGGTACAATTTGTTAATATTCAAAATGACAACATTGCCAGTATATTGACAGAGAGCATATATATTATGCAGCTGCCCATTTTGGAGGTGACTATTCCTGAACTTAAGCCTTACCCTACCCCTAATTGCAGATTAAACCCAACCCTATAACTAATCCTAACCCTAAAATCGTACAATTGACTGTCAACATTCTGATGTTAACAATCACAATGTCATCATTATGCAATGTTAACATTCTATCAGTGTCAACATTGTGGGTGCCGACATACTGAATGTCATCATTCTTTCAGTGTCAGCATTAATAATGTCTACATTATTAGTGTATACCAAACAGTTAAATAAAACGGTACATTATAAGATGACATAGACCTACAGTAGGATAAATGAGCATACAAGTCCAGTGAGAATAGTTATGGTACTTGTGTAATTCCCAGAGCGTAGCATGTTCAAACCAACAGTTTGTGTAATGGGAGAACATTTTTTTCTCTTAGTACTGGGTAGATTTGAATTTTCCATGGTGAGACCTTCATGTATTAGGTTGTGCACATGCCTGCAGACTTTTTGTACTGCAATACTATTTAACAAGAAACTCATGCAAACTAATTGCTACTTTAAATCTAGTGACTGTCATCAAAATTGTACTGGCTCATGCAAATCACTGGCTATTGCACTTGTCCGTAATCGTAAGCCATGCCTCATTGATATCCAAGTTGGGTGTTTTGAATTTTGGGAACACTACCTTTGCCAGTTGTTCTGATCAGTGTTATATTTGTGAGGAACAGGTCCAGGAATGCCAGGTCTAGGGGTTCAGCTATTAAAAACATTAGATAGATAGATAGATAGATAGATAGATAGATAGATAGATAGATAGATAGATTACTGTAGATTTAGTATTGGAAAATAATGCACTCAAAAGGGAATTTAAAATACATTTTGGCCCAGGACAGGTTCAGGAGCGCTGTTCCTGATTATGCCATAGTTAATGAGAGGTTCAGGAGCAGCATTCCTACTTGTTCCTGCTGAAAAATAGCACTGGTTCAGATGGTTAAATATGATTTTGTGTATAACAACTTTTATAGTTATAAGACAGTGGAATACTCATGTCTCTCATGTTCACAAGAGAACTGCTTCACAGACTCCTTCTGCATAAAAATTAAATCATTATCATTTACTTTAGAGCTTTCATTTCCATCTCAAGTAACATACGCTTGTCTCACAAGTGAACATTAGCTGGCACCACCATCTATCAGTGTCATTATTTTCCAAAGTCCTAATGAAAAAATTACACACGCTGCAAACTTAGAGGACAAGTCATTATTCTGAAAGAAAATATTGACTTGTGAGCATTTTGAGAGCTGAATGCAATGTTTTGACAAATCAATTCTTTCTTCAATAGAGGAATTGTAATATTTCAGAGCATTTCTGTTGTGCATTTTACTGCTGCTGTTTATTGTATACGATTTGAATATGCAGCTCAATTCTCTAAACATCATCTGGATACGTGGCAGAATTTCATGTCTCTTGTGCCAACTTCCCTGTCTATTCATCCATGTCATTGCTGGCACGGCTTCCTTCTAAAACAATCCTGCCACAATTCAATTCATTCTCGACATGTTAATGTTAATTAATGTGTTTTCATCATGTACATTTTCTTGATCACTGTAAATAAAAAACAAATGGAGAACATTCCAGAGCTTATTCGTAATGTTTGGTGTAACAGAAGCAAAAAATTACATTTCTGCAGTGTATGGCTGCACCTAATGATTGAGACAATGAATGCAGCAAGGTTTAACCTTCTACTTAACCTTTCCTGTTAGATGGTTATTATGAATGTGTGGTATAGTCACAAGGGAGAGCTGTAAATTTAATAAAGGCTTATGATTAATAATATTTTATATGTAGTAGATATACTGTATTTAGTAAAAGAATTGGCAGAGATTAAAAACCATGGGGTTTATGTACTAATATTCGTGTTTTGACCGTTTTGAAGGGTGTTTGAACTCGAATGGTATCGGGTGCATTTTACTGCAACTTTTTGAATCCTGATACGGTCATTCACTAAGCTGCCGAGTTTTGCACAATCGTTTTTCCCGATGTCGATGTGATTCGTAATATCAGGCAGTGTTTTACGGGAGTGATGAGTAAAACGCTGCCTGAAAAAACACAAGGAAACCCGGACGGATCTGTGAGATCCGTGCAGGGCTTCATTGTGTACCTTAAAAAGTTCATTAAAGTCTTTAAAATTCTGGAAAAAATTGCGTGGGGTCCCCCCTCCTAAGCACAACCAGCCTCGGGCTCTTTGAGCCGGTCCTGGTTGAAAAAATATGGGGTAAAAAATGACAGGGGTTCCCCCATATTTAATCAACCAGCACCGGGCTCTGCGCCTGGTCCTGGTTCCAAAAATACGAGGGACAAAAAGCGTAGGGGTCCCCCGTATTTTTGAAACCAGCACCCGGCTCCACTAGCCAGGTACATAATGCCACAGCCGGGGGACACTTTTATCCTGGTCCCTGTGGCCCTGGCATTACATACCCAACTAGTCACCCCTGGCTGGGGTACCCTGGAGGAGTGGGAACCCCTTAAATCAAGGGGTCCCCCCCTCCAGCCACCCAAGGGCCAGGGGTGAAGCCCGAGGCTGTCCCCCCCATCCAAGAGCGGCGGATGGGGGGCTGATAGCCTTTTTGTTAAAATGTGAATATTGTTTTTAGTAGCAGTACTACAAGTCCCAGCAAGCCTCCCCCGCAAGCTGGTACTTGGAGAACCACAAGTACCAACATGCGGTGGAAAACCGGGCCTGCTGGTACCTGTAGTACTACTACTAAAAAAATACCCCAACAAAACAGGAGACACACACCTTGAAAGCATAAGTTTATTCTATACATGCACACCTCCAAACATACATACTTACCTATGCTCACACGAGGGTTGGTCCTCTTCTCCATGTAGAATCCATGGGGTACCTGTGGGAACAATTATACTCACATAATCCAGTGTAGATCGGTCCTCTTCTGTATTTTTTGTAATCCACGTACTTTGCAAAATAAAAAAACGGACACCCGACCACGCACTGAAAGGGGCCCATGTTTTCACATGGGACCCCTTTCCCCGACTGCCAGGAACCCCCCCTGACTTCTGTCTAAGAGGGTTCCTTCAGCCAATCAGGGAGCGCCACGTCGTGGCACCCTCCTGATTGGCTGTGTGCTCCTGTAGTGTCTGTCAGGTAGCACACGGCAGTGATACAATGTAGCGCCTATGCGCTCCATTGTAGCCAATGGTGGGAACTTGGCGGTCAGCAGTTGACCGAAAGTAACCTCACCGCTGACCACAAAGTTCCCACCATTGATTACAATGGAGTGCATAGGCGCTACATTGTATCACTGCCGTGTGCTACCTGACAGACACTACAGGAGCACACAGCCAATCAGGAGGGTGCCACGACGTGGCGCTCCCTGATTGGCTAAAGGAACCCTCTTAGACAGAAGTCAGGGGGGGTTCCTGGCAATACTTTGTTCTTTACATAGTTGAATGTGCTGACAACAAAATCACCAAAAATTATCAATGGAAATCAAATTTATTAACGCATGGAGGTCTGGATTTGGAGTCACCCTCAAAATTAAAGTGGAAAAACACAAAACATGCTGATCCAACTTTGATGTAATGTCCTTAAAACAAGTCAAAATGAGGCTCAGTAGTGTGTGTGGCCTCCACGTGCCTTTATGACCTCCCTACAACCCACACAAGTGGCTCAGGTAGTGCAGCTCATCCAGGATGGCACATCAATGCGAGCTGTTGCAAGAAGGTTTGCTGTGTCTGTCAGCGTAGTGTCCAGAGCATGGAGGCGCTACCAGGAGACAGGCCAGAACATCAGGAGACGTGGAGGAGGCCGTAGGAGGGCAACAACCCAGCAGCAGGACCACTACCTCCGCCTTTGTGCAAGGAGGAACAGGAGGAGCACTGCCAGAGCCCTGCAAAATGACCTCCAGCAAGCCACAAATGTGCATGTGTCTACTCAAACGATCAGAAACAGACTCCATGAGGGTGGTATGAGGGCCTGACATCCACAGGTGGGGGTTGTGCTTACAGCCCAACACCATGCAGGACGTTTGGCATTTGCCAGAGAACACCAAGATTGGCAAATTCGCCACTGGCGCCCTGTGCTCTTCACAGATGAAAGCAGGTTCTCACTGAGCACATGTGACAGACGTGACAGAGTCTGGAGACGCCAAGGAGAACATTCTGCTGCCTGCAACATCCTCCAGCATGACCGGTTTGGCAGTGGGTCAGTAATGGTGTGGGGTGGCATTTCTTTGGGGGGCCGCACAGCCCTCCATGCACTCGCCAGAGGTAGCCTGACTGCCATTAGGTACCGAGATGAGATCCTCAGACCCCTTGTGAGACCATATGCTGGTGCGGTTGGCCCTGGGTTCCTCCTAATGCAAGACAATGCTAGACCTCATGTGGTTGGAGTGTGTCAGCAGTTCCTGCAAGACGAAGGCATTGATGCTATGGAGTGGCCCACCCGTTCCCCGGACCTGAATCGAATTGAGCACATCTGGGACATCATGTCTCGCTCCATCCACCAACGCTACGTTGCACCACAGACTGTCCAGGAGTTGGTGGATGTTTTAGTCCAGGTATGGAAGGAGATCCCTCAGGAGACCATCCGCCACCTCATCAGGAGCATGCCCAGGCATTGTAGGGAGGTCATTCAGGCACGTGGAGGCCACACACTACTGAGCCTCATTTTGACTTGTTTTAAGGACATTACATCAAAGTTGGATCAGCCTGTTGTGTGTTTTTCCACTTTAATTTTGAGGGTGACTCCAAATCCAGATCTCCATGGGTTAATAAATTTGATTTCCAGTGATAATTTTTGTGTGATTTTGTTGTCAGCACATTCAACTATGTAAAGAACAAAGTATTTAATAAGAATATTTCATTCATTTAGATCTAGGATGTGTTATTTTAGTGTTCCCTTTATTTTTTGAGCAGTGTATATATATATATATATATATATATATATATATATATAAAAGCTTCTAAAGTGCCTCTTTACAGATACTTGTACAGTATCTTGAACAGTCTCAATTTTATGGCTCTGTACTTTTGTTCCTTAAATCAGCACAATTATAACTGGTGAGTGTGGTACTGGATGCAAGTTTTTAGGGCAGTTAAGAAGGTAAAGGGTGACCTACAGGGTTGGTCTGGTCCACAGGGGTAAAGGGGATGAGGTTCAAGGCCATGCACTTAAATAATACATTATACATAAGTTACCTTATAATGCACAGGACTGTGGTGTATTTTCTACAGTGCATTGCGGTTATTAATCTGGTACATTTTCATGCATGCACTAGCAGTATTTACTAAATATGTCCATCAAGGGACCGGAATCATGCACTCTGTGATGGTTAGCCAAACCTCTGTGGTGACTGGTTACACCCCCTCTGGAGACTGGCCACACCCATAAACATAGGCTCTACCACTGCTATCCCCTGGTGGGCCCTTCATTCCTCAGTCCTATGATGGTTACCTAGTGCTAGTTGGAAGGTATGTTTAATAGTTTATATTTTTATTCACAGTATCACTTTAGCCCCTGTGTAATAATCATTTAATATACAGTATCTTTAGCATTTTCTGTTAGGAGGGAAAGCACACTCATTTATATTTTACTTTTTTAAAAGCTGCAATGTACATACAATACTGCTTTGTTGTCCCTGACTAAAGGTGTTTGTGTAGTCCCATTTTAATGTTCACTCTAATATAGTATCCTTTTTTAACAAGTTAAAATTTTTGATGTATTCCAAATTACTCACTTCTCCTTATAGTGAATACAGAAATTACAAGTAATAAAACAACTATATTGTTATGAGCCACGGCTGTGGCTCATTCCTGTTTTGCATTTTTGGTTATGTATTTTATGTTATACTTCTGTTTCTGTTCCCCGTGGGTGTCATGGGGTGTTCGGAGCCCAACCTTAAAGAGAGGGTACTGTTATGAACCACAGGTAGTGGTTCATTCCTATTTTATGTTTATAAGTAGTCTTGCAGGCCAGGATTTCCCGTTGCTCTGGTTTAAGAAGATTCTTGTTTGCTGCTAGTGGTGAGTCTGTGTGATTGCAGCTTGTTCCCATGTGTTCAGCCTCACCTGTCTGTTGATTGCACCTCTCAGTTGTGCAGCAGGGCAGCTGCACGACATAATTAATTAAGACTCTCTGTTATATGCTGGCTCAGTGCAATTCACAGACGCTGGTGATATTTCCAGATTTCCAGGTTTCCTGGGTTCCAGAGTTCTTGAGTTCTGAGCTAGTCCCTGCCAGTTCCTGAGCTCATGTCTAGCAGTGTCTGTCTAGCTGCTTTGCGTGTCGGTTCCTGTGTCGATTCCAGTGTCTGATCCTGTGTCCTGCCGTGAAGCGTTCCTGTCCAGGAGTCCTGTGGCTTTGTCTGTGCCTGGTCGAATATCTGGCTTCTTGGTGTCCACCGGTCTGTCGTTTGGGATTCTGCCTGTCCTCCAGTTCTGAGAGTCTGTGTTGGCTACATTGGGGGTTCCTGTCCGTTTGCCAGTATTTGTACCGGTTACGTGAGTAGCGGCTTTGCCGCGTCCGTCGGCTCAGGCCGCAGTATTCTTTGGTTATAATTTGTTTCTGGTGTTTTGCAGAGGGTTCTGCTTGTGCTGTCACCGCCGGTACACAACGGTATTGTGTCGGCGAGTGGACAGCATTTCCTTTGTTGTTCTTTTCCTTTGGCAGCGTGCCGCACATATATTTAGGTTTAGGGTTGTTAGAAGCCCCTAGCCTTCTGTTTTAGCTAGAGGTTCCCTTGTTATTATCCTGTCTCGGTCCACGCCTTGTCTCAATCCAAGACCTGGGGGCATCGGAGTTGGGCAGACCTAATCCGCCCTTCAAACGAGGCTGCCATGGGCCCAAGAAACCATAGTCACTCAGGCGTGAACGGACCACACGGGTGAAACAACGGAGGTAGGGTGCTAGGGGCTATTTCCACACCACACCTTTTTTCAGCGTCACGTTCTGGTGCTCTGGACTCACTACGCAACATCTTCCTTGTTCTGAGCACCAGGAATCTAACACATATGAATAATCATATGAATAATGCAGTGACAAATCATATGAAATGGGCAGCACATTTAGTATTGAGCAAATTAATGATTATGACTCCAGATCCCTTAACCATTGTGAAATATCACCATTAAAATTCTAAAAGGACAAATGGATGATGCTAGGCTCATATTGGTGTGGTTATGTTAGAGTTTGCTTGGGCTTAATGGGCAAATGCCAAACATTGAATATGAGAACAATAATTGATTAAATATCAAATATTGATGTTTAATCATTTTAACAATATATAACATTTTGTGAACTCGTTCTTTGTAACATGGACATGTGTTCAAGACTCATGATTGAGTGTTAATGACAGTAGTAGCCAAACCAGATTAAAGTGGTTAATTATACCATGATCAAGTTTGAGGCCTTCAGATAATGAATTGTGATTGAATTTTGAAACTGTTCAAAAATACTAAGCAAATCTGCCTGTAGCCACCATATTGACACACAAATCCAAAAAATAGCAGTTCTGTGTTGTAGCTTGCTGAAAAGTGTTCTCCAGTAAATTACATATGCATCCCAGCATCTTGTCATAGACAAATGAATTAGATTCCAAATACTGAAGAGATTTGCATAAAATGCATTTGCTATAATTGCTCAGTGTACTGTATGTGTTCTAACACAATGTAGATGGAAAGTAAAATCTTATATTAAATGTAATTGAATTTAGATTAACATACATTCCCTTCAGTCTGGTCTTGCTTATTGTGGCTTAAGTGTTTTTGGAAAAAAGTCTACCCTTATTGAACTACTGTAATTCACAGTTGATTCCAAATGCTTTTTGATTTCCATTTAACTCCTGTTCAATACAAGTTAACTCAACACCTGCCCTAATGACAATCAGCCATGGACTCACAAAGAGACTAATATTACTTGCAGCTAATGTGTCACACATTTTAATATTACAGATTTCAAAAACGAAAGTAAACTCATGTTTATCACACTAAACATGTATATGGAAATGAAATGTGTTACAAATCAGTATTTTGTATATGTCCATAGTGTATACTGACAGATTATGTGAATTATATATTCACAATATTATACGAATACTAGGCCATTGTTGGGAAGGTATCAAAACTGTATAAGAGGGTTTCCCTTTTAACTATTTGGTGATTACTTGAATGGTATTGTAGTGATAAATATTCCCACATATCACATACTGTACTGTATCCATGCTTGCCTAAACTTGAAATAAAATCAGGATGTCAGGATACATTTTGATCCTGGCCTACAATACACAGGTATGATTGATTTCTCATTGTCATCAAATCACCATTTTAATTATCTCGTGAAACCGTTTTTAGTTTATATAATTATATAATGTTTTGGAATTAATTTTACTCTCTTAAGCCATTTATTTTTTATTTTCTATTTTAACATTCTTGAATATCCCAAATTAATATTTTGTCCTTTCTTATTATGTTTACATAACTTTTTTTCCTATTAGGCAAGAGACTTTGGTTTTGAACGCATTATTTGTACTTGTTACTGACAGCATTTGATTGTTACATTTGTTTGTATTTGCAATTGTTTATAAGACTTTCATTTCATTTATGTTTTATATTTTATTAAGATTACTTAACACCAGTGCATGTGGAAGTTAACAAGGAAGTTAACCATTTTTGTCAGGTTAAATCAAAGGAATATGCTTTATCAAGGGTACTGACTAGGTTATGCTTAATCTGAACATAAGTAGTAAATCATGCAGTGTTTTAGATTACAGTATCTATAAGGACATACTGTAGCTGAGGTTTATACTAACTGACCAATGAAATTATTATGCATCAAGTCTTACCACCTTTGCCCCTTTGCAATGCTTGAAGTCCTATTATACCATTTTATCTATTTAAATCATAATCAGCTACAATTAAACAGGTTCTGTATTTTTTCTTTATGGGAGTGGAGACGGCACTCAGCATTTATAGAGTTAATAATTTACACAAAAATTGTCTTGTCAGTTCTTATTCTTTTTGATGATCTGACCATATCATATTAGAATGATCATCCTTCTTCCTTTCTAACATGCATTTTTTGTATTCACCCCATAACTTTTAAGAAGCATAAAACTATTAATGTTATTGACCTTGTCTTGTAAATCATCATACCAATCAAATCATAATATTCTTTAAATACCATCACACCAACTCTTCCATTTTGCTTTCAGGCTGGACCAGATAGTGTTAGAGTCCTGGCTGCAAAGATACAACAGTTGTAGGAATGATAACACACTGTAACACAGTTTGAAATAAGAGTGGGAGGAACAAAAACAGATATAGGGGTTAATGTAATAGGGAGTTAGCAGGGTGTTCGGTGCCCCCTGCAAACTAAAAATTTGTGCTCTCCCATACTTTACAAAGGGACAGCATGCACCTTTGGAGCATACCGAAAAAGGGGTGTAGTCTTACAAGGAAGGGTGCATAGCACATAACACTGCACAAGTAGTGCTTCTTATACTCATAATGCCCCTTGTAGTAGTGCTGCTTATACTCATAATGCCCCCTATAGTAGTGCTGCTTACAAAAAATGCCCCCTGTAGTAGTGCCGATTACACAAAATCCCCCCTGTAGTAGTGCCGCTTATATTCATAATGCCCCCTGTAGTAGTGCCGCTTACACAGTATGCCCCCTGTATTAGTGCCGATTACACAAAATCCCCCCTTAGTAGTGCCACTTACACAAAATCCCCCCTGTAGTAGTGCCGATTACATAAAATCCCCCCTGTAGTAGTGCCGCTTACACAAAATCCCCCCTGTTGTAGTGCCACTTACACAAAATCCCCCCTATAGTAGTGCCGATTACACAAAATCAACCCAGTAGTAATGCCGCTTACACAAAATCCCCCCTGTAGTAGTGCCGCTTACACAAAATCCCCCCATGTAGTAGTGCCGCTTACACAAAATGCCCCCAGTAGTAGTGCCAATTGCACAAAATCCCCCCTGTAGTAGTGCCACTTACACGAAATCCCCCTTGTAGTAGTGCCGCTTACACAAAATCCCCCCTGTAGTAGTGCCAATTACACAGAATCCCCCCTGTAGTAGTGCCACTTACACAAAATGCCCCCAGTAGTAGTGCCAATTACATAAAATCCCCCTGTAGTAGTGCCAATTACACAAAATCCCCCTGTAGCAGTGCCACTTACACAAAATCCTCCTTGTAGTAGTGCCGCTTACACAAAATGCCCCCTGTAGTAGTGCTGCTTACACAAAATCCCCCCTGTAGTAGTGCCACTTGCACAAAATATCTTCTGTAGTAGTGCAGCATACACAAAATCTCCCCTGTAGTAGTGCCACTTACACAAAATGCCAACTGTAGTAGTGCCACTTACACAAAATCCCCCCAGTAGTAGTGCCAATTACACAAAATGCCCCCATAGTAGTGCCGCTTACACAAAATTACCCCTGTAGTAGTGACAATTACACAAAATGCCCCCTGTAGTAGTGCTGCTTACACACATTATGCCCACACAGTCACACATACATACATACACACACAGATACACACACACACACATACATACAAACATACATACATACATACATACATACACACACACATTTCTCAAGCTTACTCTTTCCATCCTCTTACCAAAGCAGGTCTGTCTGGTCAGAGCTGTCCATCCTCCTGTTCCTCCTCATGATTAGCCTGTTCCCCGGTAGCTCCTGTGTCTGGATCCTATGGCTAGAGCAGCTACTGTTTTTAATCCACTACCTTATTTACAGTGGTACAAGTAGAATTTTTTTCTTAGTGGTACTAATAGTAAAAAATGTGCATGTTCATGTGTCATGAGGGGTGTGGTCAGACAAAATTAGGGGAGTGGCTACATGACAATAGGGGCATGGCCACATTATGCCACACACCATAGTGCCCCTTACACATTATGCCAAACACCATAATGCTTATTACACATTATGCCATACACCATAATGCTTATAACACATTATGCCACACACTGTAATGCCCATTACACATTATGCCAGACACCGTAACACCTATTACATATTATGCCACACACCGTAATGCCCATTACACATTATGCCAAACACTGTAATGCCCATTACACATTATGCCATACACCGTAATGCTTATTACACATTATGCCATAGACTGTAATGCCCATTACACATTATGCCATAGACTGTAATGCCCATTACACATTATGCCAGACACCATAACACCCATTACACATTATGCTACACACCGTAATGCCCATTACACATTATGCCCCACACCGTAATGGCGTACATATTATACCAAACACCGTAATGCCTATTACATATTATGCCACACACAGTTATGCCACTGACACCATTTTATGTTCCACACACAAAATTGCCCCTTATAAATTATGCCCCAGTGGTAGGCTGGTGGTACTGAGTACCACCACCATATTTCTTAATGGTACTCCGTACCACCCCATACCACCCTACTTTCAGCACTGCTTATGTATCAATTATTACACACAACTAGGGGCAGAGACACCTTTTGTTTCACATGCTTGTAGGTAATTCATTTATATCATGAACCCCAGTAGGTACATT
Organism: Pseudophryne corroboree; assembly: GCF_028390025.1. Taxonomy (NCBI): domain Eukaryota; kingdom Metazoa; phylum Chordata; class Amphibia; order Anura; family Myobatrachidae; genus Pseudophryne; species Pseudophryne corroboree. The sequence goes on from NC_086449.1 coordinate 460,138,839, forward strand.
ATTACATAATAATATATCACTTTAGAAATACATTACAAAAATAATATTTATATTGCATTGTTAATAATTACACTTTTACAATACTTTTTTAATTTCAATTAATCATAGTCAAAATCTACACTGTAATGATGTACAATGTCCATATATACATTTCTATCACAATGACGTTTAATGTTACTACTGTATTTTCATTATATATTTAATAATTGAGAGTTCTGAATTTAATAACCATAGAATTTGTCCGACTGTAGATCTGCAGAAAAGGCTACGAATGACTAAGATGCTTATAAAGAAATGGAATCTGGGTGCTGATAATTTAGTGCTTGCTGTAGCTGCCAGTTAGAAATGTCATTTTTAATGATCTAGTCTATGTTTGTCATGACATTTGATATACGATTTATATCTTTTAGTCTGCTACATGCCCTGATTTTCAACTTCATTTTGTGAGTAAATTTGTTAAAATTAAATTGTATCTTCATGTCAAGGTTAAAGTCTGTACTGGTTTATACTTTATCTTATCTGTCATTGTGAGCACTGTTGTTACAATATAAATACAAAAAAATAGCTAAAGCTCATTTCATTCTTCACTTTGTCTCTTTGAGATTCCGCATGTTTTGTAAACTGTAATGATTTATGTTTTCTCTACTTTTATTTTACTTACATGTTTTACCAGGATGATTTTTTTCGACTATGCATTGGAATTTACAAGTAAAAGACTGAGACAAAGCAAAACATCATGAGTATTTAGTATTTATGGGGGTATCCAATTTGCTGCAGTACTTTGTCAGGTAAAAATAATAGGCTATTATCATGATTTAGCCCGATTGTCATTATTGGGCTATTCAATTATAGCTAGTTTTTGTGGCCAAAAATTACCCATTTTTTGCAATAACACATGGGATCTCGAATAAGTTCTCGATACCATGTGTTATTGCAACTCTGAGGGACAGTTATTGAGGGTTATGTCCCCAGTGCCTGAGGCATATAATAGGGTCTGTTCCAATTAGGAACAGACCCTGGCATAACCAGTTCCCAGTGCTGGAGAAGGATGACAACTTTGTTACATTCTTTAGGTACTTTGAAAGGACTTGCCAACAGTTTTCACTGGACCCTAGTCAGTGAGACAACTATTTAACTCTGGACTGAGAGAGTAAAGCTTTGGAAGCATTTGAAGACCTTCACAAGGAACTGGGCGGCACTTATATTACTATTGAAGAAGCTTTGCTGAAGCATTTCAACATCACCCCTGAGGTGTACAGACAGAAATTCAGAAGCTTACAATGCAGTGCCTCTGATACATATTCTGGACTTTTGACTCAACCCAATTCCATCAGGGGGTTGTGGGGATGAAGGTGACAGAATATGCCAAACTCAAGGACTTAGTTATCCAGGAGCAGTTGTGCCCAGCAGACATAAAATAATCATCACAAATCTTGACCCTGAATCATTTGTGGAGGCACCTGTGGAGGTTGCCAGCCTGGCAGATAAGTACGCCAGCATCAGAGTTCTTGCCACAAAGAAATTACTTGGGGCAACCGGGCAGTTGGCCTGGAAAGAAAGATGACCAGGAGGGGCACCCCAGTGGTCCCCTTCAATGAAATCAGCTATTGCTGCACCCTTTGTGGGGGCCAGGGGGGAACCTGTTTTGTCAACTGGCCACAGGTGCTTTAATTGTGATGTAGTGGGGCACATCAGTGCTCATTGCTCTAAGAAGAAGAAATCAACAGCCTCTCCTATGGGGGGCATGGTAGGGAAATCTTTGACAGCTGTTCTATGTGTGGAAGGGCCCGAAGAATGACCCTGAGACAATCTATAAGCAGTCAAGGTTGGTCAAAAAGTCACCCTCAGGCTATTAGATTTGGGTACAGATCCTGAATTTCATACATTTAACGCTTCTGTGCCTGGAAAGCATTGTCCCAGGGAAGACTATTGCTGTGTGGGAAGTTGGTGGGGTACACTAAGAAGTGCATATGGCTCAAGTGTATCTCGACTGGGGAATTACAAGAGGTGTCTGGGAAACTGGGGTGCTGGACAATTTACCTGCCACGGTACTGTTGGGGACTGATTTGGGGTCGATGCAAACTGCATATATAAATGAGAGTGATGTCATTAATTAAAACTAACCCTTCATTTCCTCACATTATATAAAAAAGGTTTACCAGCACTGACTGTTTGCTAATGAATGACAATTAGGCTAGTATTAATACAGTATATGCATAACATTTAATATAAAACATTAAAAACAATGAAAATTACATATATTTTTGTAAATACCAGTGATAATTAATTGAGGCCACTGATAATTGTTCCAATTAGAATTAAATTGAGACCCACAATCTAGCAGAAATAAAGATGGATCTGTATTCTTTTTACCAGAGTGGTTGGTGGGAAAAAAAACAGTCCCTTGTTTTCATCAGCTGGGATGTCCTTTAAATGCTGAGAATATATCCAACTCTTGGAAATGACAAGATCTTTGGGAGATGGCACTCTTTTGGTGAAATCAGCTGGGATGTCCTTTATGTGCTGAATGAATTTTCCAAAAACTGCTGGAATGATGGAGATGGGCTCAAATTGGATCCTGGTTCTCAGGATGGCTTAAAAGTGTGGATTCCAAACAATTTCGGCATCAGTGGCGTGAAAACTCAACGATTTCGCTGATGTATAATATAATATGTCCAGCTTCCTCAGGAGCATGCTGAGAACCAGAACCCAATTTGAGACCCATCTCCATCATTCCAGCAGTTTTTGGAAAAGGACATCCCAGCTGATGAAAACAAGGGACTGCTTTTTCCCACCAACCACTATGGTAAAAAGAATACAGATCCGTTTCTGCTAGATTGTGGGTCTCAATTTAATTCTAAGTGGAACAATTGTTATCAGTGGCCTCAATTAATTATCACTGGTATTTACAAAAATATATGTGATTTTCATTGTTTTTAATGCTTTATATTAAATGTTATGCATATATTAATACAAGCCTAATTGTTATTCATTAGCAAACAGTCAGCGCTGGTAAACCTTTTTTATATATTTGCATATTTTTATCTGGGGATTTTTGACCACCCCATTACCAGCAGTTGTTGATAGCGCACCTGTGTACAATTTTTTTCCTCAGATTAGCCCCCCCAGCCAGCACAACATAAGTGCAAATGTATGTCATGGTAATGTTTCTGCCTTAGAACATAACATCTTGCAGTTACACAGGGAAGAATCTAGTTAGTCAGAAATTAATGGATAGCTGTGTGGTGTTAGCAAATTATATTGCAAATGTATCATTAACAGGGGATGAGGTGAATACTGTATGCCACAGGTTCATGTTTTGCAGGTCACCTGTAGATTTTAAAAATGTGACAGTTGGTGATACACAGTGCAGCTGCCGGGTGACCTGGAAAATGTGAACCGTGTGGGGTCCTGAGTTTGAGAACCACTTCTGTATGCAAGCAGGAGTTCAATGCAACCCCTGTTTTAGTAGCAAATGACCTTTATGTGCGTGTTTGTGTGTCCCCGACTGCCCTGTGTACCCAGCTGTGCAAATTGCAGGATAATTCTTCTGGAATCTGGATAATAAAATGTCTCTCAACGAAAAAGGTAAATTGGAGTGGGCTTGCACTGGAGGCACAGAGGACTTGTGGCTGGAGGGGTCAAAATGAGCAAGAGGGGATACCAGGAGCCATGTGACTGTACTGGAGGGACAGAGGGGCACTGGAAGTGATGCCTTTTACTAGCTCACACTGATATGTATTATACAGCGGACTGCACAGTGATATATGTAGGGGAATAACACAGCTCCCAGCTCACACTGATATGTGGTATTATAATTATATAGGGGAGAGGGGACTGCACAATGATATACAGTATGGGGGGATTAACACAGCTTCCAGCTCTCACTATTAAAGTGTTTTTCTTCCTGATATTTGACATGTCTTTGATTATACTTTATTGTTGGTTTTTCTAATAAACCTTTCAAAATTGCATGTAAGACTTAGACATTGGTTATTTTGCCCAGTTGGAATTTTGAGTTTGACATGCCTGACCTAAGAGGTTCCCAACAATGAATGTCCTTGAAGTGGGTTAAGGAATAGGAAAGCTTCCTTCCCAAGATTGTGTGCCGACTGTCAGTGTATACATGTGACAGCACCCACCTCTTCTGTACTCTGTTTCTTTTCTCCAAGAAGGGCTTTATTAACCAGGCTGGACTCATGGAGCAGCGCTAAAAGGGATAGCAACATTTTCTCAATGAGCCATAGTCTGTTGCTGATTCTCCTTTTCCCGGCACCATTGCATCCCCGACAAGACCACCCAGACAGTCAGTACTTGACTTTGTTTTTCTCTCTTTCACTGTTCATCTTCTAAGCTCTTTATGTCCAGCTGCGGCTCTCTTATTGGCAATAGCTCCTGTCAATAGTGAAGCAGGGCAGCAGAGTGATCTCTTTCCTCAGGCAGTGGTTGCTTTAAGGCAACTGCTTCAGTCAGGAGAGGAATGACTGACTGGCACTACATTAACATCCCCTGGCTGATGCCAACCACCTTAACCTGTTCAGTGCAGGATACGGTCCTTGTGCCATCCAGAGTGCCCCCTCATATCTGGTGCCTGGGGCATGTGACTCCTTAGCTCCCCTAGGTACAGCCCTGCAGTACCATTTCACAGGGAAGCCTGGAAAAACACATAATTTAAACACAGGTAATCAGACAGACAGCATACTCTATTGTACTTCCCTAAGCAATGAAAAGGGAGATTGATGAAATGCTGCAGCCAGGGGCGATTCAAAAGTCTCACAGTGTTTGGGTTGCCTCAGTGGTACTGGTCCCACAGAAAAGTGGAGGCACCCAGTTCTGTGTGGACTAAACTAGATTAAATGATTACACAATTTTTGATGTGTATCTCATGCCCAGGATGGATGAATCGTTAGGTCAGACCATCCAGGCAGGGTAAAAACAGCTGTCAGAACACTGCATGGGAGACTGTGGCATGAAAGGCCACTGCCTCCATGCCTATCTTAGGGGAAGATGTAGTGATAAAGCCCATTTCATATCAGTCTAGGCATATTAACAATGGTATTAGTAACAGTATGGATTATGATCCCTTGAATTTATGTTAAAATTGTATCAGCTATCCATATGATTTGTATGCTCAACAATAGAAAATTCCTAGCAGGCCAGAATGTTTATGGAAGAGCTAATTAAACTTCAGAGGTGTGATATAGGAATCATGAAAATGACATTTTCCCATGTGTAACTTATCCATGTATATTTTGTTTGAAAATGTTATTTGCAAACTCTATGTCAAAATGACATTCTGAAATTAACTCCAGATACTTGAGGAAAGGGACATTTGGATTATCAAAGAAATGTATGTTTACTCTACCCAGCAGAAGGTCCTGTGTAGCTTGTAATGGCCCTCATTCCGAGTTGATCGGTCGCAAGGCGAATTTAGCAGAGTTACACACGCTAAGCCTACTGGGAGTGTATCTTAGCATCCTAAAATTGCGACCGATGTATTCGCATTATTGCGATCACAAACTACTTAGCAGTTTTAGAGTAGCTCCACACTTACTCTGCCTGTGCGATCAGTTCAGTGCTTGTCGTTCCTGGATTGACGTCAGAAACACACCCAGCGTTCGCTCAGACACTCCCCCGTTTCTCCGGCCACTCCTGCGTTTTTTCCGGAAACGGTAGCGTTTTCATCCACACGCCCCTAAAACGCTGTGTTTCCGCCCAGTAACACCCATTTCCTGTCAATCACACTACGATCGCCGGAGCGAAGAAAAAGCCGTGAGTAAAAATCCTATCTTCATAGCAAAGTTACTTGGCGCAGTCGCAGTGCGACTATTGCGCATGCGCACTAAGCGAAATTTCACTGCGATGCGATGAAAAATAACGAACGATCAACTCGGAATGAGGGCCAATGTTTTTATGACCATCCACTTGAGGTGTCAAATTCTTTTGAAGGAAGGTGATAGAAATTTCTCAAGAAGGCATTTGGTCAGAGAAACTCTTTCTTGACCAAAGCCATAAATCATGCCCGAATTGGACAAGGCACAGATCTTAGTGTTCAAACAGAGTGAAACAAGATATTAAGGGACCCCTGCTTGTTTGATAGGGAAAACCTGTGATATAGGAACAAAGACAAATCTCCCAAATAATTTATTTTGGTTTTGAAAGAGTTAAAATCCAAAAAAAGAGTAGGACTGGAGGGATAAATATTTCTGTTAAACTGTATCCAGGGCACACTATTTGGGGACAAGCATGCATTGAGGGTGCCCTACACCTCCTATTTCTGTGAAGCCCCCACAACAGAAACTCCTAAGATCTTTGTAGTAAGTTCTGGAATTTCCCAAAACCTTTTTCCTTTTAATTTTTTTCTGAAATTACTGCAATACTAGTTATTAGCCCATCAGCAACATAACAGTCATTTCAGCTTTGGCGGCTGTGCATGCCTGAACGGAGCAACACTTGAATTCCCCCAGAGTGAGGAGCAGTTAGTCTATAATTAGATAGAATAATTGGGTGTGGTATGTTAGGTAGATTAGACTTAGGTCGACAGTGTCCAGGTCAACCACTATTGGTCGACTGTAAGCAGGTCGACATGGTTCTAGGTTGACAGGGATTCTAGGTCGACATGTACTAGGTCAACATAAGAAAAGGTTGGCATAAGTTTTTTTACTTTTTTGGTGTTATTTTCTCCGTACAATGACCGGGAACCCCAATTAATGCACCGTGTTCCCTCGCATGGTGAGCAAGCTTCGGGCAAGGTGCCTCGCTCTGCTGCTGCTGCACTCAGCACAGGTTACGATTCCCAATTGTAGTCCACGTGGATCGTAAAGTATGAAAAGGTTCAAAAAATAAACAAAAATGTGAAAAACTCATGTCGACCTTTTGTCATGTTGACCTAGAACAAGTTGACCTAGAGTTCCTGTTGACCTAGAAACCATGTTGAACTACTTACTGTCAACCAATAGTGGTCAATCTAGACAGTGTCGACCAGGGACGTGCGGTGATCTAAAAGGCTAAGGAGGCACTAGCTAGCACCAGAGCAGTGGTGTCATGAGGTGGGTGCGGGGAGTGCGGACCGCACCCGGGTGTCATCCTTCAATGGGGTGACACCAAATAGAGCTGCGCACTCGCATCCACACCCCCTCCTCCTCCCTGGCACTAAGCGCTGCAGTTATGATCGCACCCCTGCCGACTCAAAGTGACACAGTCACAGCCACCTCCTGCAAGACTCTGCCATGGCCCAGTACGCCAGGGGCGGATTGGTCCGGCGGGAGGCCAGGACACTCCCCATTCAGCTGAGCAGCCCTCCCCCCTTGCGGACCAGTGCACAAACTGCTGCAAGTGGAGAACAGCTCTTATCGGGCAGAAGCTCATCTGGGTGGGGAGTGGGCGGAATCGCCGGGAGTGCAGCTGTCAGCCCTGCACCTGAACTAAAGCAAACGATCCCAGCCGGCACTGCAGCCATCGCCCCACACACGTAGGGTCCGTCTGTCTGTGTGCCCAGCCCTCCTCTCTTCCTGCTCATGGCCCGAGTCTCTGGACTGCCTGTGCTGTGCTGGCTAGTGGCCACCTGCTGTAATGGAAGAATTAAGACAGCCAGGTACAATGGGGGTGCTGGCTGAATGTTCTATGGGATAATATGGGACGGGGAGGCTATGCGTACTGAGGAGGAGGGGGTAATGTGTGTATTAAGGAATTGGGTGGGGGTGTTCTGTGTACTGTGGAGTAGTGTGTGGGAGGGGTGCTGTGTGTAATGCGTAGTGTGGGTGAGGTAGTGCTCTCTGTACTGTGAAGTATTGTGGGGGAGGTGGTGCTGTTTGTACTGATTAGAGTGGGAGAGGGGGTGCTCTTGTGTACTGTGGAGTAGTGTGTGGGAGGGGTGCTGTGTGTAATGCGTAGTGTGGGTGAGGTAGTGCTCTCTGTACTGTGAAGTATTGTGGGGGAGGTGGTGCTGTTTGTACTGATTAGAGTGGGAGAGGGGGTGCTCTTGTGTACTGTGGAGTAGTGTGTGGGAGGGGTGCTGTGTGTAATGCGTAGTGTGGGTGAGGTAGTGCTCTCTGTACTGTGAAGTATTGTGGGGGAGGTGGTGCCGTTTGTACTGATTAGAGTGGGGGAGGGGGTGCTCTTGTGTACTGTGGAGTAGTGTGTGGGAGGGGTGCTGTGTGTAATGAGTAGTGTGGGTGAGGTGGTGCTATCTGTACTGTGAAGTATTGTGGGGGAGGTGGTGCTGTTTGTACTGATTAGAGTGGGGGAGGGGGTGCTCTTGTGTACTGTGGAGTAGTGTGTGGGAGGGGTGCTGTGTGTAATGCGTAGTGTGGGTGAGGTGGTGCTCTCTGTACTGTGAAGTATTGTGGGGGAGGTGGTGCTGTTTGTACTGATTAGAGTGGGGGAGGGGGTGCTCTTGTGTACTGTGGAGTAGTGTGTGGGAGGGGTGCTGTGTGTAATGAGTAGTGTGGGTGAGGTGGTGCTCTCTGTACTGTGAAGTATTGTGGGGGAGGTGGTGCTGTTTGTACTTATTAGAGTGGGGGAGGGGGTGCTCTTGTGTACTGTGAAGTAGTGTGGGGGAGGGAGTGCTCTGTGCACTGTGGAGTAGTGTGGGGGAGGGGGTGCTGTGTTTACTGTCATTCAGTATGGTATGGGGGTACTGAGTGTACTGTAATGTAATATGGCGTGCTGTGTGTATGGAGTAGTGTGGGGGAGGGGAGGCTATGCGTGCTGTAATGTATTAATTTATTATTATATATATGTGATACGGAAGGAGGTCCATGGGGGTGACACCATGAGTAATCATACCGGGTGACACCAACCCTAGTGACGCCTCTGCACCAGAGCCAGATTTACACACAAAATATGAGCCAAAGGGTATACACAGGTGCAGCAGTATAAACTCCTGGAAATTTGGTGAGTTTTGATCAGAGATGTGCGGAAAAGATACACAGGTGAGGCACTGCCTCACCTGCCATAAACTTTTTACTCCAGAGATTTAGCTATAAAAATTATTAGAATAATGCAAAAAAGATATTTAAAACATATTCTTTGTATTTTTCATTTATTTTATACAATCAAAACTCTGGTACAAATGTAAGTATGACAGGAAAGGCTCTGCCTCACCTCACTGCATGTCACTGGTGTCGACCTACTTACTGTTGACTTAAAGACTGGATCCCGAATAATCTGTGCGTCAATACTAAGTAATATTTTAACTATACATTTTGGAAACATCTTTCTTATTAAATACCTTAATCTAGCATATTCTTTGTGTGCTCTCTGACCCTGTGCACCTGTGTGGCTCATTTTACCTATTTCAGGAAATATTAATATTGTGTATTTAGGTAGAAGATAAGGCTACCTCGTGTCATACAGTAGCACTGAATTCCTCTTGTTGGTGGCAATTGCTGTGTCTGAAGTAACAATAATTCACTGGCAGAGATTTTCAGTTTCACGTATCTAGAAAATCTTCTGGCTAGTCGTGACACCAACCTTTCAGGATGTTTTTATTTTATATATCTGAAGTTTGTGTGTCTTTTCGTATTTAAATTGGTTAAATAACAGTTATTGACTGGTTATGTCTGTGCATCGTTAGTATTATTGATAACTTAATAGGAATTATATGTGGTACTAGAAAATATTTATTCCTCAGCGATGGAAATTGTTTTCGGTGATTAGACAGTTTGATTTTCATAGTTGTTGATTTTTAGTGATTCATAATTGCAGGTTGTTTTCTTTTCTCCTGGTGTGTAGCAGAACAGTGACTGTTTTATATATATATATATATATATATATATATATATATATATATATATATATATATTTCTTATTGGAATGTCAGCAACAACACAAATGCCATGTTTTTTTATAGCAGTAGTTCTATCACTTTTACTATCTGTTGTTTCACTGATTAACGCTTTTCTTGAGCACAAATCACACTAATACAAATGCATATTTTTAAACCAGTAGTGGCAGATTTAACACATTAAATATGTCTGCAATAGAACTTATTAAGTAAGAAGCATTGCCTTAAATGATATAGGGATAACCCAGCCAGATCACAGTATTTAAAGCAATCAGCTAGAAGGACATTCAGTAGAAGTGTGTGCCAAGCTGAGGAGGCTGTCGCATGGGGATGCAGTTATGTGACCGGTGGTCAGGAGACCGCCGGTCACAATACCGACACCAGGATCCAGAAGCCTAAATAGACCGCCAGTTGCCATGCCGAACAACAGGGACTATTCCCACTCGTGGGTGTCGACGACACCCATAGAGTGGGAATAGAACCTGTGGTGAGCGCAGTGGGCCCGCAAGGCACTTCATTGCACCCTCGTTGACCATCTAACAGCGGGATCCCAGCATCGGTATCGTGACCAGCAGTCTCCAATCTGCCAGTCACACGAACCTAACCCGTCACATGTACAGATGTGAGTGAATAATATGATGTTCACCTTTACTAAACTAAACTCATGACTCACCAGCCACATGCACCCACCTTCTGCTAATTCTCCTGGTCAGTCAGAGTAAACAAAGCAATTTGGGCACGGGTACTTATCCTATGTAAAGGTTTTATCCTGTCATATTTAAATTTATATTCCCTACTGTAATAAACATGGTGTGACATTCTTTTCCTACCTTTTTATTTTACATAATAAAAGTAATTGCTCAATAAAACAGTTTAGCTTACTGTACTTTCCTTGTCAGCAGTGTCATTGTGAATATCAGGTGCCAACTTAGATAATAAGGTATAGTGTACAAGAAGCGTACCTGTAAAACTGTATAGTTCAGTACATTAAACTGTAAGTATATTCTTGCTGGGTCCAACTGGGAGAAAAGTATTATATGAAATTAAGCCCTCAATCACTGTAACACTCATTGTATTTGGACACAATTAGTCTTGATCAATACCTACTATAACATAAAGCATATACGGCAAAGTGCTTATTATCTCTTATTAGCTGCAAATTTACCAAGCAGTATGAGGTTCATTTAGCCAGGCTTGCCTAGGTACAAAAGGCTTAATTTGCTTAAAATACATTTCTTTATATATTGCCTATTGCAATACAATACTTTCACTGGGCAAATCTACCTATGATTTTCTGTAAACCTACTTATAGACAAAATACTGTAAACATCTTTTTCGGTTAGTTTAATATTAAATTGGACATTGTTTTGTTGGTATGTGTTTTAAAACAATAATACATTTTTAATTATTTTATTGATTTGTGATAAAATTCTGTACAGTACTTTAATATCCCTGTTCTTCCTTAGAGCTTGATAAGTAACTTATTGGTAGGACTTATTGAATGGTAAGACTACTGATGACCAACAGATGTCCTTTTATTGTGCAGTGCTTTCTTTTGTATATTTGCCCTAAGCACTGTGACCATTATTGTGCCCCAACCAGAATAAACTCCCCCCGCCCCAAAAATACGTTATATATTATTTTTTTTACTTAGCTTGAAAACTTATTTAAAAAAACCCATAAGTAGACACATGGAAGCAGTTCAAAGTCCATGGAAATAGCACCCTGGTCACAATGGAACGCAAAGTCCAAGAACTAACAGATGGCAATTTTAATACTGTGCTACAGTACTGCAAAAACATATGGTGGGGTGGGCAACCAGTGCCACCTCCGAGAGTACATTCCTGTTGCAGTGTCACCTTTCTTCAACTAATGGGGTTTCTGAAATGGTACTCTGCAGCCTGGAGAGGTGCTTGGTGCATCATTAGGACATGCCTAGTACCCAACTCCCTGCTTCCGTCTCATTCTTGGTGTCATCATGAGTCAAAAACTCTGGGGACAGGAGTACAGGCAGAGTGCATGTAAGTGACATGCCTAGATCCTGCCATACTGTATTATAATGTAGATATACAGTAATAATTTTATAAACCAACTGTAAAATTCATGATGTGTAGGAAACATCTCTCACTTGACGCAAAAGCCACCCAATGCACCAGGTACTGTAACATATTTAAAAAGAAAGCTCTGCAATCAATACTTTTTATATCCTGTATTCCTCTGACTCTTATAATCTTCTATTGTCCCAAAATAAATATGACATTTTGAATTTTGGGGAATTCTCCTGGATTCTAGTAACTGCACACCAGCTTCCCTGATTACATGATTTGCAGTAACTCATGTTATTGTGACACTGCCCCCTGCTGCATAGTGCCGCAGGTCACTGCATATTACAGAACACGGCAGGGCCGCGAAGATGCAACTCCAATCGAGCCTCCTTCTTCATTATCTTTTGAAATGCCAAGGTAAAAAGTTGGTAATTATGCTCTTACTGTATCAAGTGCAGGATTGAATGCTAAGGAAATGGAATATCCCTTAAGAGTTTCAATAGAGCCAAAGGAAAACTGGATACATCTTTAAAGAATCAAATCGTTTTAAATGAAAACTATTGATTCTTTGTCTGAGCCGCACATCTATACATTGATGTACTAAGACACTGAGAGTTACCAAATGTTTTAATGGATTTTCATTAAAATCAATTATTATACTAATTAATGGTGGACTGGTCTATGATAACTAATCCCATTCTGAATACACAAAACTACTGTCAACTATGAGAATTCATCACACAAAGTGTGAGACCTTTTTTTAAATGTGAAACTAAACTATACAGTATGTAACACAGATTAAACTATGTTATCTTACTTTTCCAGTATACTTGCAAAAAAAAAACAAAAAAAAAAACAATTTCCTTATCTTATGGACACCAGGGTGTCCTGTGTGCTTAACATAAAGTCTAGCTCTTGGCTTATATGATAAACTCAATTTATTGGCTTAAAAAAATGTGCGTGTAGGGGAGGGCTTAATCTAGACAATAAACACTTGCCAGTTTTTCTTCAACACACTGCAAAAAAGGCATGTGGTCTACATGATAATAGAATGCAGAACACTCAATTACACCCATTTTCAAATATACAGTATGATAAGCCACCTGTCCTGTCAAGCACCTCTGTTGTTCTTACTCTGAAGAATATGAACCCTCACTTTAGGTAATACATTCATGTGTTTTTTATATAAGAGGTAGTGAACCAGGAAGCACCCCCAAATCCTCCAACAAGTGCCAGTATTCCCCTAAGCTACTGATTCCATACATGTCTCACAAGACAGTCATACATACTATATACCTGTACCACATGTGGCTCAATTTATTAGCTTACAACAAGTGTGTGTAAGGTAGGGTTTAATCCAGGTAAGAAAAGACAAGAACAGAATATATATATTTATATTTATATACAGTATATATATATATATATATACACACACACACACACACACACACACACACACACACACACACACACATTTGTAGAAGGTTTTATATTGGATTCAGTGAAACACAAGCAACCTGTGCAGGTGCTTACACAGCAGTAGAATAAGAACTTGGGAGGAAAATCAGGCAACTACAATGAAAATATATTGTATATACAGTATGAAAGTCTGGTTATAGATCAACCTTACTCAATGCAAGGGATAATGATACATGAATTAAAAATGTTGATCTGAGTCAAGGTTAACATCTAGACAGTGAGCAAGAAGGGTAGGACTTGTGTTGTCAACAGAACCTGCTTCTGTTGGCTAGAGGCTTATTAATAGTGCACTGTTTCTAATATTCAGTGTCAGGTTCGAGTTTGAGTTTTAATCCAAGATGAGCTGGAAGAAAGTTACAGTATCTATTAGCATGGGTTAAACAGAGGGTGAAAGATCCAAAAAGGATAGGTTAACTTGGGTATCATTGAAATAGAGATGAATTTCAAATGAGATTATTACCTTTCCAAGAGAATTGGTAGAGATAACTAAAAGTGGATGACATACAGTAGGCCTTGTGGTGACTGTACATCAACAGGTAGGGAAAGTGGAAAGGAGATAGATCCAGGGAAGTAAAGACTGAAAGAGTGATTTTATAAATTAGATCCGGGATAGGACAATGTCCTGAAGACCTACAGTAGAATGTAGAATTTGTCTGACATGAGTGGGGTCAACAGAGTCAAAAGCAGCAGAAATATCCAGGAGAGTTAAAAGTAGGTAATGGATATTATATTTAACATTAAACCAATCATACACCACTTTAGTTTATAGAGTATTAGTAGAGTGTTGGAATCAAAAGCCTGACTACAGAGTGTGAAGCAATTGGCAAGCCTTTCAAGGAAAATTACATGTGTTGTCAATGCGTGTGTATCTCTAATAACATCAAAGTACAGTATAGTATACAGCAAGGTACATAGTTCAATAAAAATATTTAAGCTTGCAATGTAGAACCATGGTTTCTGATTTTATGCAAGTCCTATGCTGAAATCAATGCTTAAAACACAATTCATTTGTATTAAATTCAAATGCACTAACCCCCCAGACATAGAGACTGACATAACAAGGGTTGGTTTGTCAACCACATCCAGAAAGGCTTTATGTAGCCCTGACGCACAGCAGATAATACAACATTATACAGTTTCTGTAAACTACAACAAAAGATTAAGCAGTCGGTTAATCCCATATTATGCATCATAACAGATGCATGGTAATAAAACTGACCAATATTGATACAAAACAAAAGGACAGTTGTTAGCACTTACAACTGCAACTCAGTGTGCACAGTATCTATCAAATAAATAAACATGATGTATTCATATGTTGATCAAAGCATTTAAAAAGCTTGGCGGGGCAAGGGAGCTGAGAGGTGGGGGGAAATTTGAGAGAGAATTTCTGTCAGAGTCTAGTTGAATCAGAATGGAAACAATCACAGCAAGCCGGAACTGTTTTACGAGTTTTAAAATATTTTTATTGACTACTTATTGATTTTTTTTATTGCAAAATGTTATTGATTACAACTGGGCTACTATCCAAGCTTTACACACTTCTGTGGAATACAACAAAGGTTTTATAGAATGTAATGAGTTTTAAGACAAGAACCCTGAGTTGAATGCTAAGCATGACAGCATAATAGGTTGGCACAACACTTCCATGGAACTTTTACAGATTTGTGATATTGTAATTTTTTTTTAACTGCACTTACAAAATACAGGAGATTGATAGAAAATTAAATTATGCAACCTAGTACTGGGTAACACTAATTATCAGCAGGAAAATAATGTCACCACTAAAAGTAAATTTAATCTATAAATGTTACAGTTTTCTAACTATTATTACAGTAAATTGGAAGTAACATCAGCAGTGGCTCCTACCTTTGTGGAGGAGGGGGGTTGTTGCTGGCCATGCTGCCTGATACGGAGGAGAAGCGAGAAAGCCCCTGTGCCATATGGGTCCCAGCACCTGCGCATTAGATCTAGCAGGCAGCCCATAGATGCCAGCTAGGGCTGAAGATAAGGAAGGGAGTTTCTTCCTACAGGAAGCCAGCTCTTTGCTAATTGCAACCCTGTCTGGCAGTCCGAGAGGGAGGAAACATGTCGCAATGGTACAAGCCTGTCCTGTGGCAGGTAGCACTTCCAATAGGAAGTCACTGCCAGTCACAGTGTAGCCAGTGCAGTCACGGACTGCAATTGGCCTACTGCAGTGGTGGATTTTACTGAAGGGATCTGCAGTTCTGTACCCCATTGATTAACATACTATTTTCAAAAGTTAACATGATATTACAATTGAAACAACTTTGGAAACAATTACAGACTTAGAGATTAGATCTGAGTCAGATGGATCTCTGTGTTCACAGGCAAATGGCGACTTTTAGTATATATCACATTCGCAGATGCCAATTTTCAAATTTTGTGTATCTCCATCCTATTGGACGCGATTTGGTCAGATCTGTCTTTAAATTAAATTTTATGTTTTGGGAACTAGACAGCTACAATGCATCCAAATTGCTGGATGCAATAGCTAGCGGTTTGGAGGTTCAGTTGCCAAGTTGTTGGCAATGTGCATCACACACATCACAGGCATTCAGGTATGTTTTAAGCTTTGTTTTTAATTACATGAATACATTGTGAAAAAGTAACATACACAGGCTTGTCCTAGGAGAAACCCCAAACTCTTTGCCCACCTGATTCTTGTAATATCAGCCTATCAGGTTGAAGGTTGAAGATCATGTTAAATTGATCTCCATGCCTTTGTTTTTCTATTATTACTCATTATGTAGGTGTATATATATATATATATATATATATACATATACATATATATGTGTGTGTATATATATATATATATATATATATATATCTATTGGGTTTAGACCTAGTTAACGCGCTAGTGGATGAGCTACAACCTTGGGATTACCCCCTGTTAGGTGGGGTACAGTACAAAGATAGAAGAAAAAAGGTTTCCCAAAGGAGCTTGTACTAGTACTCTGGTGTATAACAGTATAAATAGTATCCATATTTGTTAAAAAAGAATTTTATTTTCTTTAAAAATACAATACATAAAATTGTTCGATTACATTCAATGATACTTTATACATGAGATGATTGAAAACAATGTTCCATTCTAATCATATAGCAGTGATTCTTCAATTGAAGAACGCAATTGTTGTCTCAAAAAACAACGCGTTTCGTCCTGCGGACTTCATCAGGGGCTTTACAATCTAAGCAGTAAAAAACATTTATGAACATCCCACTCTCATATTTATGGAGTCATTGTATCATCTCACAGATACACGTATACATACCCAGAGACTTCAATACAGATAATCAGCACAATAAATCTTCAAAAAGTAGAAACATTATCAGAACGGTATCGGATAAAATTCACCTCATGGATTATCTGTAAGACCATTGTATGCATCATAAATATATCATATATAAAACATACTATACTCACATACTAAAAAATTATTTATTTAGAAATGTGGTCAAGATATATTGGAAAGGAGGAGGAATAGGAGATGAGAATGCAATAAAGGAATAAAAAATAAAAATTAAACTCTTTTGAGCTCAATGTAATTCCAAATATATAACTTTTTGGTTGACAAGGACGTCATTAGCAGTATCATAACTATAAGTGGTAAAAAAAGGGGAGATGATACAGCTGTTATAAGCTGTTAAGGAATTGTTAATGACGAATGATGATATTTCCACATTTACTATTCTCAAATTTTACTTGTATTAGAGCGTGTTATACGTACCACTTCACTTATTCAAAAGCTCATAAAACAATTAAATCCCAGGATTGGGCAAGAATGTTTTTACAAAGAGTCAGTACAAATGACTGTCGCAATGCCTATGACAGAAAAGATACATATAATCATGATTATTAGCATTAATCATGATACACAAACTGTATACAAAATTGTACACATGACCTCAGTCATGATATGCAATCTTATCAGAACAATTATCTGAGTGTAGAAGTCAGAGAAAATCCATAATAAGGGAAAGCCATAATGGCAACATCCATGATAAGGAAAAGGTAAATAATTATAAAGGCAATACATTAGTCCAAACATTACAACAAATGATAGGGGACCATGGAAATAGGGTGCTCACCTCTCTGTAGTTCACACTGTCCAATCAGCTGTATGAACTGAAGTACAACCCTCTGGGTTTATATACCCCTGGGTGCCTGACATCACTTCCTGTGTGATGACCCTCTAAAATCAAGCCTAAATAGGGTATTAGCTGACCTATTAACTTGTCTTTATATAAGGACCATGCATATTGAAGAGGTGGTACCAATATATTTTATTATAAACCAGATAAACAAAGTGGTTGTTAAGGAAAATCAATTCCAACTCAAAATTGCGTTCCATTGAGCCGACGCAGCGTGCGTTCCAAAGCGCTAACTTCCGCTTCCTGTTAGTAGCCTCTATGAGTGGCTACTGTGTACTAGTGATGAGCGAGGTTCGGTTTTACTCGGTTTTACTCGGTTTTACTCGGTTCTCAAAACGGCATCTTATTGGCTATCCAAAACACGTGACATCCGTGAGCCAATAAGATGCCGTTTTGAGAACCGAGTAAAACCGAGTAAAACCGAATCCGCTCATCACTACTGTGTACCTGAGTGTACGGTGACGCACATCCGCCCGCTTCTCGTTATGTGGTAGCGCACATCCGTCTGGTCCGCATTGTGCGTTCCAACGAGCGTAATTTCCGCTTCCTGTTACAAGAATGTATGAGTGACGTACGTCCGCTACGGCATGCGTTCCACTCACTGAAAAGCGTTCCACTTACTAGTAGATGCTTCCTGTTTCTAAGGGGGGCACCTGAATTTGTGAATTCTTTCAAAGTTAAATCATCCATTTATTAGGGGACATATAACTCGCTAAAAAACGCTGGCCTTAGTTACCCCTCAGGGCAAATAAAAGTGACTAATAAGCAAATTGACCTCCGTGCAATATCATATATATTGTGTTTATATGTTAAATAATTATCCCAATATAGACTTATAGGGTCATTAGTAACCCTACTATTATTTATCCATATTAGAGTGTACTTTCTAATAATTAGAATTAAATAAATAAATTATTAAATAGATTATTAAATAATTTAAGGTGACCAGTCCCTAGTATTTAATCTATTATTATTTTAAAATGACCTATCCCTAGTAGTTCATTAATATGACATAGACTGGTGTTATTAGAAATAAACCATGGACTAGTGTTATTAAATAATAAAAATGAAAATAAAAATAAAGAATGCAAAAATAGTGTATCGGCCACATATTTGCATGGTCCCTCATTTACAATACAGAAATAATTCCTCTTTTACAATCAAACTTTACAATTTTTGTGTAAATCATCTAACACTGAATATTTGTTGGGACCCTATAACCGGGGTCTACACAAGAAAGCTACAACGTACTTAAAGGGTCTACAGAAAGGAGACTATATCGATGCCCTCATTATGACCATTAAGAGATTAAGTATTTAACGTATAAATCCAAAATGTTTCACGTTTGGCCAAATTGAGTTCCCTACTGCTCCCTCTTGGGTCAACAGGTATAAATTCAAGAACAGTGAATGAGAAATTTTCTTTACTTATAAGGGAATTATGTTTCTCCCTATAATGTCTCGGCAAGCTATGAGTTATTAGTTTGTTTTTTATATTCCTCATATGCTCTTGGATTCTGATCTTGATGGGTCTCTTGGTTTTCCCTATGTAAGACATATGGTAGCTACACGTGATCCTGTAGACTACGAATTCTGTATTACAGTTAACTAAATGATGTAATTTGTACAATCTACCTGTATCTAATTTATGGCTAAAGATTTTTCGTTCCATATATTTGCAGCAAATACACCTTGAGCATGGGAAACTGCCTTTCGATGGAATGAGAGATCTTTAGTTGATTTGCGGTTTAATAGGTTTAGAGACCTTACTCGGAGCTACCTTGCTCTTCAGATTTGGGGCCCTTTGGAAGACTATATCCGTTTTTTTAGATAAGGTTATTTTTATTTTTTATTCATTTATTGCATTCTCATCTCCTATTCCTCCTCCTTTCCAATATATCTTGACCACATTTCTAAATAAATAATTTTTTAGTATGTGAGTATAGTATGTTTTATATATGATATATTTATGATGCATACAATGGTCTTACAGATAATCCATGAGGTGAATTTTATCCGATACCGTTCTGATAATGTTTCTACTTTTTGAAGATTTATTGTGCTGATTATCTGTATTGAAGTCTCTGGGTATGTATACGTGTAACTGTGAGATGATACAATGACTCCATAAATATGAGAGTGGGATGTTCATAAATGTTTTTTACTGCTTAGATTGTAAAGCCCCTGATGAAGTCCGCAGGACGAAATGCGTTGGTTTTTTGAGACAACAATTGCATTCTTCAATTGAAGAATCACTGCTATACGATTAGAATGGAACATTGTTTTCAATCATCTCATGTATAAAGTATCATTGAATGTAATCGAACAATTTTATGTATTGTATTTTTAAAGAAAATAAATTCTTTTTTAACAAATAAGGATACTATTTATACTGTTATACACCAGAGTACTAGTACAAGCTCCTTTGGGAAACCTTTTTTCTTCTATCTATCTATCTATCTATATATATATCTATATATATATATATATATATATATATATATAATTATTATCTATATTATACATGATGGCGGCACTCTGAGACTTGTGTTCACTGGACTGTGAGGAACACATGTGCCTCTGTGCATCATCTCTACTAAATTTCATGTTGAATATTGTGCACCATCTTCTAAAAGTTCAGTGCTGTTTATTTCTTTACAGCCCACTGGTCTGATATATATACTGTTGGTGTAGATACCAAAGAGCTCTTTATCCAATGATAGACTTATTTCTAAATTATAATCCTTCGGATACATGTCGATTCATCTGAATCAATACTATCAGTGATATGTACTCTTTTTCAAGCTACCTTTATCACGTTGTGTTTGGGCAACTGATTGAGTACCACTGAAGAAGTCTTTCGGGACGAAATGCATTGGGTTCTTCATCTGTTTCACCATTATGTTGTACGCTGAATTTACAACAAGGAAATACACTTAAACTAGTTGTCAAGTTAAGAAACGTAAAAGTGTAAATCTCTGAAATTGTACAGATGCTTCCTATTTTTACTGTGAAAGAAATAGTTTTAGTAACATTGTAAATACATCTTTATGACCAAATATGTTTTAAAGCCTTCATCATATTGTGTATGGTAAAGACTAGGATTATGTATAACTTTTAGCACCCTCAGATCTATTTATCAAGTGTTATCTTTGAATCTTGGCTAATGAAAGTTAATCTAGAGGTGTTGCTTAAATTACTACTAAGAGCAAATGGGAAACCCTATTATATATATATATATATATATATATATATATATAGATAGATAGATAGATAGATAGATAGATAGATAGATAGATAGATATAGAAAAGACGGCGGCACTCCAGAACTTGTGAAATCAAAATCGGTGTATTGAGGCATCACAAACTAATTTGTGTAATTTTTTTTATTTCACAAGTCCTGGAGTGCCGCCGTCTTTTCTTTATCTATATTCATACCTTACTGCGGAGGGCACCTGGGCCATTTACTAACAGCATTGGGAGTGCCGGACTGCATAGAATTACATATATATATATATATATATATATATATATGGAAATTGCATCATTAGGGGGTGCCTAGTGTGAATATTTGTGTATAATAACACCCTTCATAGAGCATCGAAACATATACCTATGATACAGAGAT
Source organism: Pseudophryne corroboree (assembly GCF_028390025.1). Taxonomy (NCBI): domain Eukaryota; kingdom Metazoa; phylum Chordata; class Amphibia; order Anura; family Myobatrachidae; genus Pseudophryne; species Pseudophryne corroboree. The sequence continues at coordinate 460,159,956 of NC_086449.1, forward strand.
TGGTCTATTTGTTATAACCTATTGTACATTGAATACAACCACAATACTTAATCTTCAAAGTATATACAGGTATATAATTTATTAAAACACTTTCTAAAAATACTTAAAATAAATTATTAGAACAATAATTTTGATACATAGATACACTTATATTCCTATATGATCAGAAAAACAGCTTCTGTCTTTTGTCTTGCATCCAGACACTATATCACCCAAAATGTTTTGTCATCTATGATGTCATCAGGGGTGTATTACAAAATGAGCAAAAAATAAAAAAGGGGGGTTGTATCAATGAACACATATTCTACATATATAAAATAACTTATTTGTCAAATTTATCACTTCATAGGAATCACATTATTCCAAATCACGGTACATAAGTGCATAATTGAACATATCATCTCGGGGATAAGATGTAAAGTTTAATTGGAGAAAACAATATAGTGGCTGATAGACATAAAATCCATACTGTATCCATAACATTTTATATCCCTTTTTTGTCTCTATATACATTTTACAAACTTTATTTTATAATGTTTTTGTTTTCTTCTTGTTAACGGAGAAAGAGAAGGGAGCAATAATGGAGAGTAATAGACCTAATTTTGACTCCAATCAAGAAAAAAGAGAAGAAGAAAAGAAAAAAGAAGGAATTCTATTTGTACCGATATTTTTTTTATAATGAATACAGATAAAAGAAGAAGGAATACAGATGGCACTTGTATCCCTTCTATATCTGTGGGTGATATAGTGTCTGGATTCAAGACAAAAGCTGTTTTTCCGATCATATAGAAATACAAGTGTATCTATGTATCAAAATTATTGTTCTAATAGTTTATTTTAAGTATTTTTAGAAAGTGTTTTAATAAATTATATATATATATATTTATATATACAACAAATAGATCAATCTCTGTATCATAGGTATATGTTTTGATGCTCTATAAAGGGTGTTATTATACACAGATATTCACACTAGGCGCACCCTAACGATACAATTTCCATATATCCTTCTAAAAAGGCCCTTTCAGGCAGAGGATCAATCTGTGGGGTTGCTGTCGACAATCTAATAACAAAAAACAACTGGCTACAGTAATTGTAACCAAGTTAATTAATATTAGAGTGGATTTAGCGCAGCACTAGTTACGAAACATACTTGATAGATATAGATAGTGATACATATATATATTTTTTTAAACAAATGCTGCCTGGTCAGATAACTACATTTGCAGACATATCATTGGCCAAAGGCACCTCTTTTGTTTGGCAACTTTTTATTTTGCAATGCAGATTTGCTAACAATTATATCTGCCACTTTTCATGTTACACATTAGAAAAATAAGTCTTATTTCATTATGGTGGTATATTGGCTACTTTGAGATTATTCACATTCTATTTCATCATCTGACTTATAATTTAAAGGCAAATTGAATTTTGTCAGTTTTCACAGATCAGAGTCTTTCAAATTACCTCCCTCCTCAGCATTTGTACTACCAGTGCATGAACTGTAATATTTTATATGCTGTGCCTGGGGGAAAACTTTCATTACAAGGAATCAACTGTAGCATAAGGTATTACCACTTTTTTCATTTCATATATAATTGTGGATCATAATAAGGCTTTCTAGCAGAACTGGGAGGATCTGTGGGAGGGAACAACCAAGTGGGCAGTGCTGGGGAGTGTTCCTATGATTGCATTATCGTGCCCTGTCCCCTACTACGCAAAGCAGATATGAAGTGCTGCTGCTGAGATATGAGGAGAGTGAAAGGCGTGCTGACTATTGGCTTTCACACCCCTGAAGAAGTCATTTATGATGAAATGCATTGGGTGGCAGAAGCTATGCTACCAAAAACAAAAAGCATGCCTACCTAGAGTTTGCGCGCCTGAGAGGTTGATGGCAGACTTGCAGCTAAACAACTGTCATGGCTGGTGGCCAGATATATGCATACAATACATTAATATTTTTTAAGGTTAGAATCACTGAACTGTTATTTAAAGTTTGTGTCAAACTGAAAAATTCTACACAATGAATACTTTTTGGGTGCTTCTAGTGGAAGGGTTGTTTTTTTAGGACCTTATATCCCAATTGGAAATTGTGGTGATAACCATAAGAGGAACACATACTGTACTGTACATTGGAATCTGAAGAACAGGAGTTATATTGAAATACAATATATATATATATATATATACACAGTATATATACAGTGTGTATATACATATAAACTGCTCACTCACTCATCGGGTGGGGTGCATGTAGCCCATGGCCACCTACTTAAAAATATACAAACAGAAAGTTCAGCACTCACCAAAGCAAGCTCACCTATTTTCACATCATCAATAAATAAATGATGGGGGTTTAGTTAGTGAATTGGCCAATGCACAGAAGCCTGCAAACCACTCGCCAAGGTACCCCATCTTCATGCAGGTCCTACACTATCACAGAGTCTCAAAATTAAAACCTAGCAACTGTGTCACACATAATATAACTGCAAATATGCCCACTTGGTTTACTGTGTATCTGCCAAATACTCCATGGCTTTTAAAGGTACACTAGTCACCTGACACTGGCTGATAAATTACTAAAGGACAGCTGACTCAGGTTTAAGATAATTGGGCTTGCATAGGGGTGCATGAACAAAGCTTGTGGCCACAGTTAATATGAGTTAACCAAAGATTAACCCTACAATATACCAACAAATGTAAAACCACTGCACTCACCACCCCAGAAGCGGGGTGCAGTGTCTGCACTCACCACTCATAGGGTGGGGTGCATGTAGCCCATTGCCACCTACACTGCACCTCGCTTCTGGGGTGGTGAGTGCTGTGGTTTTACATTTGTTAGTATATTGTAGGGTTAATCTTTGGTTAACTCATTAACTGTGGCCACAAGCTTTGTTCATGCACCCCTATGCAAGCCCAATTATCTTAAACCTGAGTCAGCTGTTCTTTAGTAATTTATCAGCCAGTGTCAGGTGACTAGTGTACCTTTAAAAGCCATGGAGTATTTGGCAGATACACAGTAAACCAAGTGGGCATATTTGCAGTTATATTATGTGTGACACAGTTGCTAGGTTTTAATTTTGAGACTCTGTGATAGTGTAGGACCTGCATGAAGATGGGGTACCTTGGTGAGCGGTTTGCAGGCTTCTGTGCATTGGCCAATTCACTAACTAAACCCCCATCATTTATTTATTGATGTTGTGAAAATATGTGAGCTTGCTTCGGTGAGTGCTGAACTTTCTGTTTATATATATATATATATATATATATACACACACACACACACACATACATACGGAGTGTATATATATATATATATATATATATATATATACACACACACTGCTCAAAAAAATAAATGGAACACTTAAACAACACATCCTAGATCTGAATGAATGAAATATTCTTATTAAATACTGTGGGGCAGATGTATTAACCTGGAGAAGGCATAAGGAAGTGATAAACCAGTGATATGTGCAAGGTGATAAAGGTACCAGCCAATCAGCTCCAATATGTAAATTAACAGTTAGGATCTGATTGGCTGGTGCCTTTATCACCTTGCACATATCACTGATTTATCATTTCCTTATGCCTTCTCCAGGTTAATACATCTGCCCCTTTGTTCTTTACATAGTTGAATGTGCGGACAAAAAAATCACACAAAAATTATCAATGGAAATCAAATTTATTAACCCATGGAGGTCTGGATTTGGAGTCACCCTCAAAATTAACGTGGAAAAACACACTATAGGCTGATCCAACTTTGATGTAATGTCCTTAAAACAAGTCAAAATGAAGCTCAGTTGTGTGTGTGGCCTCCACGTGCTTGTATGACCTCACAACAATGCCTGGGCATGTTCCAGATGTGGTGGTGGATGGTCTCCTGAGGGATCTCCTTCCAGACCTGGACTAAAGCATCCACCAACTCCTGGACAGTCTGTAGTGCAATGCAGCGTTGGTGGATGGAGCGAGACATGATGTCCCAGATGTGCTCAATTTGATTCAGGTCCGGGGAACGGGCGGGCCACTCCATAGCATCAATGCCTTCGTCTTGCAGGAACTGCTGACACACTCCAACCACATGAGATCTATCATTGTCTTGCATTAGGAGGAACCCAGGGCCAACCGCACCAGCATATGGTCTCACAAGGGGTCTGAGGATCTCATCTCGGTACCTAATGGCAGTCAGGCTACCTCTGGCGAGCACATGGAGGGCTGTGCGGCCCCCCAAAGAAATGCCACCCCACACCATTACTGACCCACTGCCAAACCGGTCATGCTGGAGGATGTTGCAGGCAGCAGAATGTCCTCCTTGGCATCTCCAGACTCTGTCACGTCTGTCACATGTGCTCAGTGAGAACCTGCTTTCATCTGTGAAGAGCACAGCACGCCAGTGGCGAATTTGCCAATCTTGGTGTTCTCTGGCAAATACCAAACGTCCTGCACGGTGCTGGGCTGTAAGCACAAGCCCCACCTGTGGATGTCGGGCCCTCATACCACCCTCATGGAGTCTGTTTCTGATCGTTTGAGTAGACACATGCACATTTGTGGCTTGCTGGAGGTCATTTTACAGGGCTCTGGCAGTGCTCCTCCTGTTCCTCCTTGCAAAAAGGCAGAGGTAGTGGTCCTGCTGCTGGGTTGTTGCCCTCCTACGGCCTCCTCCACGTCTCCTGATGTACTGGCCTGTCTCCTGGTAGCGCTTCCATGTTCTGTACACTACGCTGACAGACACAGCAAACCTTCTTGCCACAGCTCGCATTGATGTGCCATCCTGGATGAGCTGCACTACCTGAGCCATTTGTGTGGGTTGTATACTCCGTCTCATGCTACCACTAGAGTGAAAGCACCGCCAGCTTTCAAAAGTGACCAAAACAACAGCCAGAAAGCATAGGAGCTGAGAAGTGGTCTGTGGTCACCACCTGCAGAACAACTCCTTTATTGGGGGTGTTTTGCTAATTGCCTATAATATCCACCTGTTGTCTATTCCATTTGCACAACAGCATGTGAAATTGATTGTCAATCAGTGTTGCTTCCTAAGTGGACAGTTTGATTTCACAGAAGTGTAATTGACTTGGAGTTACATTGTGGTGTTTATGTGTTCCCTTTATATTTTTGAGCAGTATATATATATATATATATATATACATATGATGGGTTGGGTATGTGTGTGTCACCACACCAGTGCCAGGATCCTGGCTTCGAGATGCCCAGTGAGGGGGGGGGGGGGGCGAGCTCAACTAAGCTCGGTGTTGAGCTGTGCTCGCCACAGGTTCTATTCCCACTCTATGGGTGTCGTGGGTGTATGCTTAATTATTGCTGTTGTTTAATTTATTAAGCATTGCTTTTTTCATTGTGATTTATGACTCAAGAAGCAGAAGCTGAAAAATGTATTCATACAATTAGCATGGCATATCCAACCAACCTAATTGTGATTATTCATTTTTTCATTAAACCATGAAAATATGATTTAATACAAATGTTTGCAATTAACTTATCTGATCTTATTAACCATCTATAAGCAGTAACTTATAGAAAAAAAATCTCATCGTTTCCATAAACTTATTTTGTTTACTAAGTGCAGTCTCAGAAAATACATTGCAACCCCATCTGATCATATTGAGTAAAATGACAAGTAAGAGGAAGCTGTGGGAAAAACCTTGCCTTCTTTGATCGGAAATGTTTTCAACCATGAAAAATGTCTCAATTAAATCACATTTCTGAGTTTATAGTTTGTACTATTTGCAATCTTTAAAAATGTCCTGGAAGAAAACTGTCTAGATATTGTGTGCCCCAGGTGGCAATCTGCTGCTAGAATAATCAACACGGCTTTTCAATTTTGTTTGCGAAGAATGCTGTATTGCACTTCAATTGGCAACAATCATATCCAATACAGGATTTCAGTTCTCTATAATGTTCTTTTTATAAGAAATACATAGAAATAATCTTTTAACAATTATGTCAAGATACTGTATTATTCTCTATGTAACATAAACATGTATGGAGATAAACATGCGCTTATTATCTGTACTGGAAGCAGCCACCTGCATAGTTCAGTTGTTTTTCAGTCTAATACACTCCATTTGAAAGCATAGAGAACAAAACTGTAGGAAAATAAATTATTTCTGGAAATTAACTCATATGTAACCTGCAATGAGATAAGCGGTTGTATTAATATGATGCTTTAGCTTGCTTCTTTCTTTAAATAATTGCGTTGTCCTTTCGTGATTATGTTGTCCTTACATACTGGTTAATATAACTGTGCTCTATGCCAACAAGATGTCCACTCTAACATAATCATTTTCTGTACACGAGATTGAGGAGATTATTATTATTATTATTATTATTATTGGAACAGGACAGAGAGTTATGCTTCCATGGCAAAGGAACTTCATAATTAATGGAACAAAAGGAAATGTGCTGACCAATGAACCACATTAAAATGTATTATGTTCTTCATGAGTATGATGTTGCAAAGGTTGAGAAAAGTAAAAATTAAGCTCTGTAATTAATTTGTTCATAGAAAATGGAGGACTCTTGCACAGCCACTATAAAGGTCTTCCTGTGTCTATAATACTAAGATTAGAGTTTTCTGATTATTTCATCTTCCTTTCTAGATGTAATTCTAGTTTGCAGTATTTTTGCAAAGAAAAAAAAATGGCTTATTTAATACAATATTCATTGCTGTCCTATAGTACTTTAAGTTTTCTGCTCTTTTGTCTCACGGGAGTGAGTCATGATCTCATGTCAGGTTGCCCATTGCCATAGTAAAAAAATGTTGATGCACATTATCATTCAACTTCTGTGTATTTTATGGATATAAACTAGCTTTGGGCAGATTGGAAGCAGAGCACTATAGTATATCAGTTACAGTAAGTAAATGATCTAATTTTAGTTTTCTCTTTTTGTGCAATATCTCTGTTTGAATCCCTGCTCACCCAGTAATGCACTTAAGGGTAGAACTATGAAGCGGAACAGAATTGATTTTCTTGATTTTATTTTATGTTTGATAGACAGCAATGTCCAATTTCCAGACAGAAGTATCCATAACAGTGATGCCCACTGTCTGTACATTTGTCACAACATAGCCCTCAGGACATTTTACCAAAGATTTTAAAACTATTTTGATTATAAATTAGATTAACAAAGCAAACATGGTCTTTTGTGTAGACTGGAAAAACTAGACAATATTTTAAAAAATTACAGTTTAATTAAAGGTGTTCACAAATATCATGATAAGTGACAAATTATTTTACGTTTATATCAGAAATTGTTTACATTCCATCAGTTGTTCTAGTGTTTACAAGCATGACATATATAGCAGTTATATTCTAGAACTCAGAGCTCTCTGTCAGTTTATGTAGTAAATTTGTAGATGGTGCACTGCCAGAGAAGGTATTGTCAGCCCACTGAGGTGGCATGTCTACCACCTTGCTGGGTCCTGTACAATCTCTCCATTATGACAGAGTACTTAAAGTGAGAGCAGTGGCAAACCACTACAGATTTCGCACAGATACAGTTCATGATAACCTTTACTGATTGGAAAATGTCTTAGAGCCATCACGACTGTCATTCTGGAGAAGAATCAAGGACCACCACATGGCTCCCTCCCATGTCCACTACACAGTGCACAGGGTCTATCAGATGTCCTTTACAAATTGCACAGCACATCTCTAACACCCATTACAAAATGTACAGTGGGTGGATGAGGAGTGTTCAGCATTGCCTCCATCCATTTAGGTAAGAACCTGTAGCCTACTGCACAGCTTCTCTGGACATCTTTCTACATTGACATCTATACTGCATGGACATGTCTCTGAGACTCTCTCCTTCCACAGGACCATACAAGGCCCTGTTACCGTATATCACCACCACTTGTATCAAGGATCACACTGCTATACAACACTAAGGTGTATGCTCCGTACCTGGTACACTACAATGCCCAATTGCTCCAGGCTGTAATGCTAATATGCTTAGCATACACATAACCTAATAAAAGGTAGATGAGTCTTCCTAGTGCTTGGTTTGTTATAGTGACTGCCTCTTAATTTCACAAAAAAAGACTTATCCCTAAAAGTCCAACTTAAACTATGTAAAGAGGGGAATGTGAATAAGATGTCGCTACTGTGCCTATATGAACGGAAGTGTAATAGATGATCCAAAAAAAAGGATACTCATTCTAAATGAATTAGGACATCCAGAACTTCTTGATCCAAATAAATATCTTCTTTTTGTGCTGTCCAAATGGACTCACAGATACATAGCAGACATAATGGATGCCTTGAAAAAGTGTCACTATAGACTCAAAATGTGTTGGCCAAAGGAGATCTCTGTACAGGTGAGGCGGATGTGTGTCTCCCATGTGAGGTGATATCTTTATATATTTTATAGTTGGAACTTGGAGCTCAGTTACCGGACCATGGCTCCTTTAAATTATATGTTCTGCCTTGCTGTGATACCGCACCCACCCACCCCTGTCCAGGGCTTGTTTGTTATATTTTGAACAGTTGTTAAATAAATTGTACTTTTAAATTATCTTTGTACAAGTCCATTCGACACAAAGAAACCTTGATACATGGAGTCACGCTACATACATCGTGAGTAATGGTACGCCTGAGATGCACCTTATGATAAAGATACCTTTATGTGTGGAATATTGTCCCTCACTATGTAAGTAAGGTATGCTGTCTTTAAAGATCATATACATACCGTATTTCCTGTGGGGTTAAGAGATAAAGAAACCGTTACAAGGGTTATAACACATTTTATTGTGTAAGTGAGGTATGCCACCTCTAACCTGAAAAAAGACCATCCGCTTTTTTAAGAAACATCCTATCAGAATTCCTTCAATTGAATAATTTTAAATATAGATATAACCACAACATTGCATTGGAAGTTTCTGCACATAATTGCCTTTCCATTCTGTCTTATATGTATCTGTGAGTCCATTTGGACAGCACAAAAAGATGATATTTATTTGGATCAAGAAATTCTGGATGTCCTAATTAATTTAGGTTAAGTATCCATTTTTTTGGGATCATCTATCACACTTCCGTTCATATAGGCACAGCAGCGCTATCTTATTCACATTCCCCTCCTTATATAACCTAATAACCCTGGGGCAGATGTATTAAGTTTGGAGAAGGTATAAAGAAGTTCTAAAGCGGTGATAAGTGCAAGGTGATAACGCACCAGCCAAACAGCTCATAACTGTCAATTTACATATTAGAGCTGATTGGCTGGTGCGTTATCACCTCGCACTTATAACCACTTTATCCCTTCTTCATGCCTTCTCCAGGCTTAATACATCTCCCCCGTTGTGTATAAAACCATTATTAATCTACCTGGTTAATAAATCTAAGACTTGGTAACATTGCCTACAGTGCGTAATAACCGCAACTCACACATTGCGCAACCCAGCACTTCAGTATTCCCAAGGGCCAAGAGTACTGATCAGGCCCACTCTGCTAAATCTGCTAATACACCCTCCCCTTATTTTGAATAATAGAATGCATAGCCAACTGCTAGCATTTAGGCTCAGCTTCCCATACATATTGCATGCTCCTGTGTTGTCCATTTTATGGTATTGCACTATATGCTGCTTTGTCTTTTATGGTTTGAATACAAATAAATAAAGGATAGCAAAGATATGAGCACTATGGGGTATATTATTAAACTAAAATTTTTGGGGATCCCTGCAAAATATAAGGATTCCCAGGATGCAACAAGGAGTGACCAAAGCAGAAATCTTCTACAGTATATCTGCCATACTCCCTCTTCATAGGTTTCGATGGGATATGCTATTCTGCCAGATTAACCAAGTTCCAGAATGCCAAACATTTTGAGGCTTGGCCCTGGCCACTAGCACCACATGAAGGTGGTGTTAGCCTATAGTAACTAATGGGCTACTGCTTCACAATTTTTACCAGAGAGGTATCCTCCAGGCCCCTCACCAACTACAATTTTTGTAGCCCATGTCCCTGCTTAAGCTTCTTCCAAAAAATATGTGAAAATGTTGAAAATATATTATCACATCCACATTTTTAATGCATTTTGTGATAAATAGGTCCCTAAGAAGCTTATCCTTTAATAGTTGAAAAACCATTAACCATCAATACATCACCTCTTACAAGGGGAGAAGCTTATAATTGTCTTTTGAAATATACGATTATATTTCAACAGTTTATTTTTTGTTACTGTACAGAGGTTGAGTACATATTTTTCTTATACTGAACAGACAGGAGTTCAGGGACTCCATATTCTAACTTGGCTGCATGGGGGATTTGAAACTAAGTATACTATGGTAAAGTATACTGTTTGGAGACAGTATGACCTCCCCCTATCTCCTGTTCCCACAACCCTCTTCTCTCACACTTTAATTACAGCCTATGTAGCGAATGTTTATACCTGCATCTCCTCTCACTCATTTCTGTTTCTCTCTTTTTATCAAAAAAAGGTATAATCAGCTTCTGACCTGGAAGTAGTACAAATAGCATTTCTTGTGGTTGTAGATATTTTTTTTTCTTTTATTCTTTTTTTGATTTTTCCTAACTATGGTATATTACTATTTCTACATATAAATGGGAAAGCACTCACTGACTCACTGAGTCATAACTAATTGTCTTACTTCCCAATATGTTAGGAAGCTGAAATTTAACATAGGTATTCTTCGGGTGTAGTAGGGTATGCCAGTGGCTGGGCTCCCGGTGGCCAGCATACCGGCACCAGAATACCGACCACCGGCATACTAACAGCTGGGCGAGCGCAAATGAGCCCCTGGTGGGCTTGCTGCGTTTGCCACGCACGCCATTCTATCTATTCTCCCTCCAGGGGGGTCTTGGACCCCCAAGAGGGAGAAAAGGTGTCGGTATGCCGGCTGTCGGGATTCCAGCGCCGGTATACTGTGCACCGGGATCCTGACAGCTGGCAAACTGAAGACCACCCATATTCTTCACGTGGGAACTAGAAAAGTGAATTAGTTATGCAATTTTATGTACCTTAATGCCACAAAATGAGGTTTTAGCAATTAATCAAAACAAAAAACTTTATTTAGATTGTTATCTATTCATGATAGAAGAGTTTAAAATACTGCACTATACATATTATGAGCTATTAACACTCCTCGCTGTGTAAATTCTTAAAGGCTCTTCTGTATGCTTCTGCATACTGTATGTTGCAAACAGAGCTTACCGTAAATAAACTTTTGAAATTGTGACCTTCAATCATATTGTTTGAAATTCTAAAAATGTTTCCATAGTTTCTGTTTTAACGTTAGTAACTTCTCTTCTTTTAGTATTTTATATTTGTGTCTGATCTTTCAAGTGACCCTTTCCCTTGATCATCATAGACGTTGGATTTCTTTGTTTAAAACAGAGAACATGTGTATTTAGCTGTAGCAGCAGCAGACAGTGATGACTGCTGACATATTCTTTATATATTGTGTGTGCTTACAATCCTCAAAGGAAGTGACCTCTGGTGTTTGATGGCTCTTTTTCTTTCTGACTATTAATACAAGGATGGAGCATACTGTTGTTGTGATTGTTGGTTGTAGCATTGTTGCAGCTGCACTATTGCAGATTCTCAATCCATCAATTTTAGGAATCTCTATAGTGCATTGTGCAACATTATATTCCTTAATATTCCGTCTTTGTCTGAACATATCTTCAGGACACAATTATTTCATAGTTAACAAAAATCCATTTCATACCATTCATTAGATTTGTTATACAATAGATCGCTATTCCATTTAAGTAACTAAAATGTGTGGTGGGTTTAACCAGCTAACAAATCTTCTTCTTCATATCTCTAAATCCAATCAGTGTAACTTCACTTTCTTTCTCTGTAGACCAAATAGTCGACCTCCTGAACAAATGTTTTCTCTCCTTTTAAGCCAATAAAAAAAAAAGAATGGTCTAGCAAATAGCAGTGTCCAGAACACTAACAGTTAATAAAATAACAAGACATTGCCAATTAACAACTACATCTCAACCAAACATCTTCTTATACATGAAGGACTTCCATCTACCTATTTATTAGTGCATTTAAGGGAGTACCAAGTGTCCACATACCAACCGTACCCCTCTTAATTAACCAAAATTTTAGATGGAGACAGCCCTGTCTCTACACTAGCCATAGGCAATTGAATCTGCTCCTTGTGTATGAAAGCTCCTTGGACAGAGATGCTTTCTTTGGCAGAGCTCAAGTGTGCAAGATACAAGATGATGGCTGAAGGTGAGCAACCTCACATGCCCAGTCATGCTCCTTCTGGATGGTGTGTGGACTCCATAGATAAGCTGATTCACACTTTGTATAATTTGGAGACCAATGAGACAGTGAGCAATGAAAGTTGAAGAGAAAAATGGATGAGTCAAGCATCACCAGTGAAGACTGGGCAGAAGAGACACAAGTAGGAGAGTGGAGGATCAGGCATGAGCTAGTAGATTGGTGATAAGGGGAAAGTCAGCAGTGCTCCAAGCTTACTTTAAAGGCATTCATAATGAGAAGAAAACCTGGGCACAAGGTATTTATAATCATGTTGGAATTAAATCAAGTTGTCCTGAATATGTTATTATTTGAGTCCACTAAAGCAAGTCCAGTGATGACATTAATTTACAGGGCTGATTCTTCTCAGAAACATACATGCCCCATAAATGGCCATGACACGCCTGTGTTTTCTCAACCACTCCCCACTAACACCATGTTACTACCACCAAACAGACACTTCCTGTCAATCACTTTGTGACTGAATACTCATTACGATTGCAATCGCAAAGGTACCTTTGTGCATGCACAGTGCGATCACAGTGTGTGCGCAGTCTGTTGATAATCATTCAATTGCGAAAATATCGGCATAACATATAACTCTGTGTTAGGCCCCATCGGCTGGGGGCACATGTTGCAAAGCTCCAGTGGCACCTCATGTATGAATGAATTAGCCAAAAATGTCTTAGATGTTCTTAGGAGCAATACAGTATATGGAAACCCCCACTCTAGAAATACTGTGCTTACCCCATCTATTCTCCTAAATGTTGTCTCACTAAGATTCCATCTAGCGGCCCCTGTAGCCCTGTTCATATGGAAAGAAACACACACATACCCTAATGGATAAACTGAAACCATTTCAGGATTGTTTAATTGCAGAAATGAACTGAATTGCAGACAATGCAGAACTATATGCATGCACCAATAAGGAAGAACAAATTCATGTCTTAACTTTCCTACTATTAAAAGAATAATGAATTAGGCAAACCTGTATTTATAAAGATTAATGGCAATGCCTCTGTTGGCCCTATCTGTTTTTGAATTGTAAATAGCAATATATAAAATACAACTCTCAGAATAATTGATTATCAGATTATAACCCACTTCCCTATTCCTGCTGTGACAAACTAATTCACTCATCTTAAATGTGCCATAAGAAGAAAATAAAAAGCCCTATTTCATAGAATGGCAAACCACTTGTAATAGCTGAACTAAGCTTTTCTAAAAAAAGTCTAATTCTGGAAGTAATGAAATGCTCTAAAAACCCACTGACAATAGCCATTTTTTAAAACCTTCATTTCTGCTGTACTATAAAATCTCTTGACACGATCCTTTTTCCTCTGAGCTTGAATGGAAAGGATAATGCTGTCAAATATGTCAAAACCTAATCTTGACCTGCCCTTTATTACCTTTATCCCCTAACTAGATAGAAGATACAACATGAAATCACTTTACCTTGTCATACTGTATGTAACCTAAGTTAAAGTAGCTACAGTAATGTTATATTACAGTGTCTAGGTCGACTGATGGAGCATCTTTGTATGCAAAGCAGCAGATTAGCACTGCAGATGGTGGGTGTCTCAATAAGCCTACTGTATGTCATTAGCATAAAGGCACAGTCATGCTTTGCAAAAAGACACAGTCACAGCTGCAATAGTACCACCTCTTTCAGGCCCTACTGTATATGTGGTTCAGTTTAGGACAGAAAGCAGAACAGTGTGTGGCCGTGCCTCCAGAGTCCTCTCCCCTGAAGAGCTATCCATTTCTGCAGGCTGTCAGAGGCAGAGTGAGCAAGAGTTGGTTTCAACACTGGCCTGAGGGGTTATGGCAGCCAGCCACAGGAATTGATCGCTATTTCACTCAGTGGGCACTAGCTGGTGGTGTCTAAGTGGTGGGCACTAGTCTAAAGTGTGAGCAATACGCAGCAGCATATGATGTTCAGAAGAACTTTTGTGTAAGGCCTTGCAAATCCAGCTGAACTTCTCCCCTGTCTGTCATCCGCATTCCAATGGTTAGATAGAGCCAATTAAGCAAAACTTTGAAACCATTCTCCACCTGTATATCTTCACATCTCAAAATACCTGGTCCATATACACCCGCTATAATTACTAAAATTAGTTCTCCCCTTGAACTCCTTTCCCTGTGGTCTACAACCTTCATCCCTGGGTTCCTCTCCTCTCCTGTTGGCCTACTTCTTTGTTTCTGGAGCTGATTTCCTACATGAGACTTCATCAAAAATTTGCAACAGGTTTAATGCTGGTGATAATTTACCACATGGCAAAATCGGCATTTAGCCCAATATTATTACAAGGCTATCCAATTTTTCGGCTGACAACACGTGTTATCATGCAAAAATGGGTCTCTGAGGGCTTCTTATCAGGCACTCTGCTTTTGCATGCCTGAGGCATGCAAAGCCTAATTACCGATAAGTGCTAGCAGTCAGGGGCTAATTACTGTGTTTATTACTGTGGTTAATTGGATATCCCCTTGAGCCTCTCATGTCAAGATATCCAAAAATTTAACATTTTATGCTGACAAGAACGAAAAGTTATACCCAACTTGTAGCCTGGAGATAAAGACTGGCTATATGCATGAAACCTACATCTGCGAGTAGCTTCCTTGATTTTTGCACCACTCTACATCTTGATCCTTCAGCACATCCCAAGTGATTAATCCTGTTTCATACAAGCTCCACTTTTCTCCATATATCCAAATTCCTAACTTGTTTCACACATCTCTTTTAAATCACTCCCAACACCCCTAATCAAGTCTCTCCCAAGATTTAAACTCAACAGGGAAAAGAGTGTAAAGTTGGCAGCATCCTTGACTCCAGTTTATTAATTGATTGGAAGGCATATGATAATGTTTCCAATGTGCATGCTCTTGTATGGGGGAGCAGCTTCCATCTTCAAATCCCAGTTATGCCTTCTTCCAAATGTGTGATGCCCACTCCTAGAATGGCTGTTACTGTCATCTTCTGGGCTACATTCTGAAAATGATGTCACTTGACTGGCTAGTCAATCCAAAGTTCCTTGGTCCCAATCACATGATCAGTCATGCCAATCGGTTGCAGGAGTGTCCATGACTCCTAGTTCCAAAGCGCTTCTTGGATTTCTGTATCACTGTGTTTCAAGTGTTCAGTGTTAACCAGATGTCTGTGTTACTAGTCTCAGTGTTATTCCAGCTCACTGTGATTCAAGTCTTCAAAATTTTTCCTGATCAATGTGTAATCTGCCTCCAGCATATACCACCGTAATGAGAAAATGATAACTTACTGAAATTATTAACCAGATAAAAGTAAAATTTGCTATGGAGAAACATGGCTATGAATATGTGATATATGAGTTATGGTAGCTATCATATACCTAAAAGTTGTACTCCACCTGTAACACACTCTGGACCTACATCCCTATGTTCTATCTTCCCTTTAACATTACCAAAAGCCTGATATATAGACCTGTGTGAGAGCTTCCTAATACTGATATGCATCTTTAATATTTTAAAAAAGAAAGAAATTGGTGTGCTCCAACAGTAAAGGAAGTCATGTACTATGTTACTTCCGGTATCCGGTCTCTAGGTCGGTCACACTTAGGTTGACAATGTCTAGGTCGACCACTATTGGTCAACAGTAACTAGGTCGACCAAGTTTCTAGGTCGACAGGGTCTGTAGGTTGACATGTTCTAGGTCAACAGGTCAAAAGGTCGACATGAGTTTTTCACAATTTTTTTTCTTTTTTTGAACTTTTTCATACTTAGTGATCCACGTGGATTATGATTGGAAATAGTAACCTAAAGCATGGCGAGCGAAAAAGGTGCACTAGTTGGGCTTACCAGTCACTGTATGGAGAAAATGACACAAAAACAAAAAACTCATGTCGACCTTTTGACATGTCAACCTAGAACATGTCGACCTAGAAACCCTGTCGACCTAGAATCCCTGTTGACCTAAGTGTGGTCGACCTTCCATACCACATCCGTAACATCCTCCTGTTCCTACATTTAACGAATCACAGAATGAGATGTAAAAGCACATGGTACCTATGCAAGTAGACCCTTTGTTCAATGTAAACTACTCTTTTTACTTCTGAAAAAATTAATTTATGTCAATTAGTATTGACTTTTTTTAATAAATAGTCCCCATAGTATTAGAACAACAGCACAACAACATGCTCCTGGTTAATAAGGCTGTGGTCTTACTTTTATGCCAATGTTTTGGTTCCATTCTCTACTTATGTGCTGCTAAAGTTTTACACAAAAACTCCAGCACAGGTCCAAAGCAGAAAAGGGACTGCTGCTCCCTTAAGGTGACATGGAATACTAGTCTTGGGTCTGATGATACAACTTCACCCGTTCTCCATTTGAAAGTGCTTCCACTTTTGGAGGGGAAATGTCAACCAAAATGTATTTCTTATTTTATTCTTTGAATTTATGTTGAAACACTTATTATAATCGTGTACTTTACGCCTGTTTCTCAAAGTTCTGTCCAATAAAAAAAACACACATTCTAAGCAATAAGACTAATGCATGAATTCCAGCCTGAAATAACCTTACTTTTTTTTTTTAAATAGCCTTTAAGTGAACAAATATATGTTTAAAAAAGGTATGTGCAGTAGTAAGTATTGACAGCTTTGGTTATTATTTCTATGAGTAATAACTATTATGTCCTGTCAACAGTGTTTCATTCTCCCGATTTACAACGTATCAGAACATTTGCCTAGTGAAGGGGCCCAGTAGGGATCTTTGCTTTGTACTTGCTACTTCAGTAACCAGCGCTCCACATGCAAGTTGTTGTTAATGTACTTTCCTGCAGATTACCATTGACTTTATTTGTTCTACAATGTTTCAATCTTACTGTTCATCCAAGCAAAAGCTACAGTGGAAAATGAATGTGATGCAATAGAGAATGTTCCACCATGGCTCATAGAACATAGATATGCTGGCTGAATGCTAATGGTTCCCTAACTTTAAGATAAACTGAGTCTAGTGGTTATTTTGCATTAATTTCAGTGTTCTAACAGGTGATGGTATGCAAATTATTATTAATTGAAACCCAACTTTTAAATAGTTCTGCTGACAAAGGGCATGATGATGAGTTGAACTTATATCAGTTTGTGTAGTTTAATTTTTGCAAGCTTTCACTGTACATGCCCACAAAGAAAAAGAACACATACTGTATGCGAAAATATGCAGACTTGTACATACATTATTGCCCCTTGCACCTCCTGTGTGGAGAGGCAGAATGAGTGAAAGGACTGTGTGAAAATACAGGCAGTATGCAGTAAGGTATTTAGGGGGAGATGTACTAAGCCTTCGAAAGTGATGAAGTGGAGAGAGATAAAGTATCAGCCAGTCAGCTCCTAACTTCTATGTTACAGGCTGTGTTTGAAAAATAACAGAAGCTGTTTGGTTGGTTGGTTGGTTGGTTTTTTTTTATCTCTCTTCATTGTATTACTCTCCAAGCTTAGTACATTTTCCCCTTTGTGAAGTATTTATACAAATGCATGACCTGCAGAAACCTGTTAGAAGGTGTATGTTTTGCATAGGCTATAGGCCATATGCAAGACACTGGATGATGTGGCTTTAGCTAGACTATGTAGAACAAGATGTTCCTCTGAAGCATAGGCATTTTTATAATGGTTGCAATGTGTGCGGTGCACACGGCCCCTGGATTCAGGAGGGGCCCCCACCACACACAATGCACCAATTTTTAATACTTACCTTTTCCAGAGTCCAGCATCCAGCGCATGCGCAGTAGTGATTTTGGTCTCCGGAACATGGCGGGCGCCATGTTTTCGGAGACCTGTGCATGCGCAGTAGACCAAAGTCTACTGCGACGTACAGAGGAGGCCCCTCCTCTATTTTTTTTTTAATTGAAGCACAAGCATCATTAGCATCCAGTACAGCAAATCGGGACAATGTGCAGGACAGTTCAATATGAGAACAGTAAACAGAATAACAATGTTATCACAGGCTGTACAAGAATAATCATAAAAAGGATATTACTTGACACAGAACAGTCACATGATGCTTAGCTTCCACTATTCCACTACTCCTATTTCTTAACTTTTCTAACCAAAATAGGAGGGAGCAACTGCTGGTTGGCATTCTACTCCCTGGGAAGATTATGCTAGGATAGAAGGAAGGAAGGATGGGGGGGGGGGGGGGGGAGGGTTTGGTTGAGCAGACAGAACATATTATTAACCACCTAGCTCAGCTCAGTCAAATGAAATAAGTAAAGATGTCCAATTAATCATAAGAAAATTACAATTGAATGTAACCTCAGAACCAAAATGAAATTTGTACAGATGTAATGAAAGAAGAGCATGAAAGGCCCAAAAACAAGTTATGTACGTGCTACATTAGGGAACAAATTTTTCTTAGGTCGACAAAGCATCACAAATTGATGAAAAGACAGAAACCATTATTAGTCGCCCAACTCAGCCAGTCAAATTGAATGTGGAAATGGGAAATAATAAAATAAACATTGGTATTTTGAGGGATTAGCCTTTAAGTAATTGTGCCTGAAAAGCCTGGGAGCCTAAATGTAATATAGACCACAGGAGGTAAGCGAATAAGTCACCAGATAAGCCATGACAGTTTATGTGCAATTTCAGGGATAAACCAAAGGCTACATTGAGAAAAATGAAGCTGGTTGGTGTCAGTTAAGGACCAGCTAGATGACCAGGTGGAATAAACCAGCAGCATCTTTCTTGTGTCAGGGTGTAAGGACTGCATCAGTAGAAAATCAGGACACTGGCCACCTGGACTCCCAAATAGAGAATCAGTGACTAACCATTCGCTAGTTATGAAAGTGTCCTGGAAGTAAGCTGGCATGTAGGGAAGGGAATCCACCCCATCCCAATGTTCAAATGCCTTGGTAGCCTCTCCTAGAATCACAACAGGGGAAGTAATAGCAGACACAGGGTTATGCACAGGGCTGGCCCAACACATACTCAGGCTACGCAGCTGCGTAGAGCGCCGGACTGTAAGGGCGCTACTCCAGTCCGTGACAGTCTGTCACTCACGTTGCACCCCGCCGCTCAGCCTGGACACTAGCAGGCTCCTCTGACCATCACACAGCTGTACCGTTGTACAGAGGAGAGTTGGAACCAGTGGCAGATTCTGGGGCCAGGGGGAAGAGGGCTCTAAGGCACATGTCCTCACTCATTTAAAGTAACAGGCGCTGATAGGTAGAAGGGGGAGCAGACACTCTCTACCCGGATCTAGATTTGTTGAAGGAGTCCGGGTCCGCATCCCCCCTTCCTCCTCAACATGTAGTGCCGTGCACAATGAGCAGAGAGAGGGGCCGTATAGCTGCTGCTCATGGATTCAGTCCTTCCCCTCACTGTACCCAGCAGTCCTGACTCCCAGTGACCAGACCCTGCCCACTACACTCTGTGAGTCGGGACACCGGCACCAAGGCTGCAGCCACAGACATGAATCTTTCCCATCCTTGCAGGTATTAGTGAGAGGCTCCTGCAATGTTTATTTATTGTATAAGGCCATTTACCTTCTATACAGTAAGTTGCACTGCACACCATGAATATCCTAGCTTTTACTTATCAACTGGAGTGTATGGGTTTAATGCTGCTAATGTCACGATCCGGACACTGAGACACCATTTTCCTTCTGGATGTACGTCCTCCATGGGCCTCTGCTGCCACTCCTGTCTCGCTGACCGCCGCGCGCCACTGGGCGCATGTTATTCTGCTACTGCGGCCTACATCGCAAGTGTTGCACCTTCCCTATAGTACTTAATTCCCCTTCTTTGTTTGTTCATGGGCGCAGCCATGTTAGACTCCAGTCACATGACATTATTCCTCCTATCCACGGTGCTGGAGCCTTGTCATAATTGCTCAGCCAATCCCTGCTATGCAGCAGGTATAAATATCCGGTCCCAGCTCCCAAAAGATCGTCAGTGCTTTCATTGTCATCTGTGATTCCAGCATACAAGCTTCACTACAGATTTTCTCCTGCAATTCCATTCTGCAGATCAGCCTGACTTCCCTGGTGATTACACTCTGCCTGTGTAACCCGACTCTCCAGTGTTAACCCCTACAGCCTACTTTGGATTCCTGTGTTTGAACTTTTGCTTTGCAGTAATCATCCTTCATTCTTCAGTTCCTGCGTACTCCAGTTTCATTCCTCATCTTCCAGTGAACCCCAGCCTCATTTATTGTTTACAGGACTTTCTTCCATATTCCAGGTTACTGGCCTTCACCGATTGTGAACTTAATTATCACGTGTGACTTTATATTATTCTTTTGCACGTTATCTGACTTTTTATTTAATAAAAGCACTTAAGGAATTCCCAGTTGTCGTGGTCACGCCCTCGGGCATTCTTTGCTGCTGTCAATACGTATGTCCAGGAGTCACATAGCTCCTCCTAAATTTAAGTACCCGTCAGCCCCTACAACTGAGGCTCCCAGTCACGGTCCCCAGCCCTCAGTTGTGACAGTAAGCACTGACCTAATGGATCCAGCCGGAGACCTGGCCCAAGCGCTTAGGCTGATACAAGAATTGGCAACCCGCCTTGAACATCAGGAGGCTGCTCAGGACCATGTTGTTCGCTGTCTCCAGGACCTCTCCTCCCGGCTGGATGAAATTCAAGCGGCCCTCCGTGGATCAGGGGCGTCCAGTGTGCCGACTCCAGCGCCTCCGGTGGTGTCCCCACCCACCGTACCTGTTCCTGTTCCCTATCTTCACTTACCGACTCCTGCTAAATATGATGGATCCCCTAAAGCCTGCAGGGGTTTCCTAAACCAGTGCGAGATCCAATTTGAATTGCAACCCAGCAGTTTCCCTACTGACCGCATTAAGGTGGTATACCTTATTTCTCTACTCACTGGTGCCGCTCTAGACTGGGCCTCACCTATATGGGAAAGGTCTGATGTCCTGTTGTCATCCTATGCTAACTTCGTGGCAACGTTCAGACGAATTTTCGACGAGCCAGGTCGAGTGACATCAGCTTCCTCAGAGATCCTTCGACTGCGTCAGGGGACGCGAACTGTCGGTCAGTATTTGGTGCAATTCCAGACCTTGGCATCTGAAGTCTCCTGGAATGATGACGCTCTTTATGCAGCCTTCTGGGGAGGGCTATCCGAGCGTATCAAAGATGAGCTCGCTGCTAGAGACTTGCCTTTAACTTTAAACAAGCTCATTTCCCTCTGCACTAAGGTCGATTTACGGTTCCGTGAAAGGGCTGTTGAACGAGGAAGATCTACATTTCCCAGGATTCCTACGGTTTCCATCCCTCGTCAGCCATCTCCGTCTCTGGAGGAACCTATGCAGATAGGTCGCTCTCGTTTATCTCAGGCAGAGCGTAGTAGACGTCTCGCTGAGCGTCTCTGTTTGTATTGTGCCGAATCTTCTCACGTTATCAAGTCCTGTCCCAAGCGTCCGGGACAACCTCAAGTCCTAGCCCTCCAAGGAGAAGGTCAGCTAGGAGTGACGAATTTCTCTCCATTTCCAAGTAACTGCAATCTCTCAGTTTCTCTGCAGGTGGCTCCGCGTACAAAGAATCTCACTGCCTTATTGGATTCTGGAGCAGCCGGAAACTTTATTACAGAGAAGTTCGTTAAGCAGTGGTCTCTTCCCACTGAGAGACTGTCATCACCGATATCTCTAACTGCCGTGGACGGCAGTAGGATTCCTGAGGCGGTGATTACCTCCAAGACCCTACCTATCCGTCTGATGGTAGGGGACCAGCATACAGAGTTGATTTCTTTCCAGGTTATCCCAAGGGCCACCCATCCTGTGGTCCTAGGCCTTCCATGGCTACGTCTGCATAATCCTCAAGTTGATTGGAAGTCGACCCGTATCCTGGCATGGGGTCTTTCCTGCTCAGAGACCTGTCTCCAAAAAGGGCTTCCAGTTCGCATATCCTCCTACAAGTCTTCTGATGTCCCGTCTCCTCTGTGCCAAGACTCCAAGCTACAGTTTTGTCCAGGGTCACCGAATCACAAGGCTGATGCTCTTTCCCGCTCTCGGGATCAAGAAAATGAGTCTGAGTCTACTGACAAGCATTGTATTGTTGATCCAGTGGCGTTCTCCGCAGTGAGTATGGACTCTATGCCCCCGCCAGGGAAAAATTTTGTGAAGCCGGCTTTCAGGAAGAAGCTCTTGCATCGGGCACATTCCTCTCGCTTTGCCGGACACGCGGGCATACTCAAGACCTTAAAATTCGTCTCCAGGTCAAATTGGTGGCCGACCCTAAAGAAGGACATTGCTGAATTTGTGGCCTCCTGCCCGAAATGTGCCCAGCACAAAGTATCCCGCCAGTTACCCACTAGGCAACTGGTTTCCTTGTCTGATCCTCATCGTCCGTGGTCTCATCCCTTGATGGATTCTGTCATGGATTCCCCACTTCCAAGTTGGCACAAGTCTTCATCCAGAAGTTCCATTCCAGATGGCCAGGTAAACTTAAGAAGTGTCCTGGGGCCACTCCTAAAAGGGGGGGTACTGTCACGATCCGGATACTGAGACACCATTTTCCTTCTGGATGTACGTCCTCCATGGGCCTCTGCTGCCACTCCTGTCTCGCTGACCGCCGCGCGCCACTGGGCGCATGTTATTCTGCTACTGCGGCCTACATCGCAAGTGTTGCACCTTCCCTATAGTACTTAATTCCCCTTCTTTGTTTGTTCATGGGCGCAGCCATGTTAGACTCCAGTCACATGACATTATTCCTCCTATCCACGGTGCTGGAGCCTTGTCATAATTGCTCAGCCAATCCCTGCTATGCAGCAGGTATAAATATCCGGTCCCAGCTCCCAAAAGATCGTCAGTGCTTTCATTGTCATCTGTGATTCCAGCATACAAGCTTCACTACAGATTTTCTCCTGCAATTCCATTCTGCAGATCAGCCTGACTTCCCTGGTGATTACACTCTGCCTGTGTAACCCGACTCTCCAGTGTTAACCCCTACAGCCTACTTTGGATTCCTGTGTTTGAACTTTTGCTTTGCAGTAATCATCCTTCATTCTTCAGTTCCTGCGTACTCCAGTTTCATTCCTTATCTTCCAGTGAACCCCAGCCTCATTTATTGTTTACAGGACTTTCTTCCATATTCCAGGTTACTGGCCTTCACCGATTGTGAACTTAATTATCACGTGTGACTTTATATTATTCTTTTGCACGTTATCTGACTTTTTATTTAATAAAAGCACTTAAGGAATTCCCAGTTGTCGTGGTCACGCCCTCGGGCATTCTTTGCTGCTGTCAATACGTATGTCCAGGAGTCACATAGCTCCTCCTAAATTTAAGTACCCGTCAGCCCCTACAACTGAGGCTCCCAGTCACGGTCCCCAGCCCTCAGTTGTGACAGCTAAGTTGCACTCGGTCACCCACTATCTCTCTATCCCCCCCACCTCAGTCACCCACTATCTCCATCACCCTTGCCTTAGTTACCCACTACCTATCACCCTTGCCTCAGTCACCCACTATCTCCTTGTCACCCTGCCTCAGTCACTAACTATCTCCCTGTCACCCCTGCCTCATTCACCCACTATCTACCTGTCACCCTGCCTCAGTCACCCACTATCTCCCTGCCACCCCTGCCTCATTCACGCACTATCTCCCTATCACCCTGCCTCATTCACCCACTATCTCCCTGCCACCCCTGCCTCATTCACCCACTATCTCCCTGTCACCCCTGCCTCATTCATCCACTATCTCCCTGTCACCCCTGCCTCATTCACCCACTGTCTCCCTGTCACCCTGCCTCAGTCACCCACTATCTCCCTGTCACCCCTGCCTCATTCACCCACTATCTACCTGTCACCCTGCCTCAGTCACCCATTATCTCCCTGTACCCCTGCCTCATTCACCCACTATCTCCCTGTCACCCCTGCCTCATTCACGCACTCTCTCCCTGCCACCCCTGCCTCATTCATCCACTATCTCCCTGTCACCCCTGCCTCATGCATCCACTATCTCCCTGTACCCCTGCCTCATTCACCCACTATCTCCCTGTCACCCCTTACTCATTCACCCACTATCTCCCTGTCACCCTGCCTCAGTCAACCACTATCTCCCTGTCACCCCTGCCTCATTCACCCACTTTCTCCTTGTCACCCTGCCTCAGTCACCAACTATCTCCCTGCCACCCCTGCCTCAGTCACCTGCTATCTCCCTGTCACCCCTGTCTCATTCATCCACTATCTCCCTGTCACCCTGCCTCAGTCACCCAATATCTCCCTGTCACCCTGCCTCAGTCACCCACTGCTCCCTGTCACCCTGCCTCAGTCACCCACTATCTCCCTATCACCCCTGCCTCAGTCACCCACTTTCTCCCTGCCACCCCTGCCTCAGTCACCCACTATCTCCATGTACCCTTGGGGGCACAATTGTGTGGCTGTGCCCTTTTCTTGTGAGGCTACACCCCTTTTTGCATCACATCCCTTTGAACAATTTACCCCATCAAGGGGCGCCACAATTTATCTTTGCTTACAAAAAAAATAAGCTTGGGCTAGCCCTGGTTATGCAGTGCACCCAAGGAGACATTGCCACAGATGGGGGGGTCCTCAGAGTTTAATACAGAGTCAAGCTGGGACAATAGGCGACTGAAGAGCACATCCAACAAAGGCATCAGGATGACACTTAGTTCCTTGGCCAGACGAGTCACAAACATGGTATCCATAGACATTAAGGTAGGGATCACCATTATCAGGATAAATACAGTGAATGCACAAAACAAACTGATACAGCTATGAGCATAAAGGAATGGTAGATGACAATGTATGGAATCAACAGTACACTTCAAATAACAGGTGTCACAGAACAATATAAGCAATACCCAGAAATTTCAGAGAAGGTATAGTATTCTCTGGTGAGGAGAGGAGAAGATAAAATTCAATGTAGAACAATAGACACAATATAGTGAAACTGTAGCACTAAAGAATAACCTGAACCCACAATTATAACAATCACCACTAGATGGCAGTGTTGCAATATGAAAATGGAAAAAAACATTTGCAAACAGATAACCACAATCAATTAAGTTACCACAAAGAAGGAGTACAGTCAAGGACAAGTGGTCTTTCTGAAGAGTAGCAGTCTCTGTGACTAGAACTCAGGGAGCAGTTAGAAACACTGGGGAAGTGTCGGAGAGGCTCAAGCAGCTTCTCAGCCATAGGAGGCAGCGTGGCAGATCCAGTAATTGGCAGCAGAGCTCAACACAGCCAACAGGAGGATCGCATGTGTTCTGCAGCCACTGAGGATGGTAGAGGAGAGGCAGCGGATCCACAGAGAGCAGCAGCTGCTAGGGGAGTTCCGTGATGAAGCCGCAGCAGGACACTCACTGAGAATACAGCCAGCAGAGAAGCACAGTCAGGTAATGCTTCACACACTGCCACAGAGTTCTGTAGGCAGCTGGATTCCCTCTTCAGAAAACACTTAGAACATGGGAATGCTGTGGGAGAGACAACTGAGCTCCCGCTATGTTTGCGCCAAAAAATGGCAGCGGCATATGTCATAAATGCCTGAGTACTTTTCAGGCTTAACTCCAGTGGAGATGGCAGTTCCAGATCCACAACAGTGCCAGGAATGTTCCCCTATGTATCCCCAGCTAAAAGTTAGGAACACTCCTAGGAGAAAAGTCTGTTACTTGGCTTTTAATAGAAGACGGATGCTGGAGCTCAGCTAAAATGCGGCCACTCTTGGTGCCCCGCCCACCGGAAGTCCTGGGCTACTCCTCTATTAAAATGCCCCTGCCCCAAAGCCTGACACTGTAAGCATGAGGGACATTAAACCACAAGGGGTTTGAATGTTGCACCTTTAAGTATATGCTGGTAGTTTCCTCTTTGAGGCAGTCAGCTTAATTTTAACAGCCAATAGTAGTTAAGAGGGGAGGAGTTGTGGTGTGAGGCCACGGGCGTATTTACAATTGGTGCAGTTTGTGTGATGCACACAAGCACCCGGGGATGAAGGGAGATCACGCCGCACACCCTGCACCCATTTTTCAAATACTCACCTCTCCGGATTCCCCCACCGGCGGCAGCAACTTTAAGCAAATCTCTTGTAAATGGTGCAGCGGCTATTTTTCCAGAGATTTGTGCATGCACAGTAAAGAAACCTCTGGAAAAATGGCCACAGCGCCATTTTCCCTCAGATCTGTGCATGTGCACTAAACTTTGAGACAGTGCTAGGGTTCCCTAGTGACCCTAGTGCCCAGAGTATACAGTGTAGCCGACTAGAGAGGATAGGGCCCAGACGAAGTCTGCACATGGGCCTTCTCCTCTCTAGAAGTGCCCCTGTGTGAGGCAGGAGATCTGCCTCTTAGTTCCAGTTTACCCACCCATCCGTTTTGTGTATGGTTTATTAGTATGCGCGTGTGCCAATAAAGAACAGTAGTTTGTTAAGTTTTAGTCTTAGTTGGTGCACTCCTTGCAGTGGGGTATGTAGTAAACCAGTTGTACTGGATGGGAAATGGTTACACCACCTGAACGGGTGGGTTGTGGAATGAAGAGATAAACACTGATTGGTTTCTGTGTGGTGTGTTTGGTTTTTCTGTCCTTTTTTTAGTGTCACCACCATTTCAAATTTTAAATTAAATTATCATATGGCAACTATAAATTTGACAAGAATTATAAACACTGTTGTCCGTGTTTTTATTCTTCTATCTATCTACCTAAATATATATCCAACGATGCCCTGGCACTCCTGCAGCCCTCCAAGGATTGCTTGCTCCTGTGCCCTCCACTGCGGAGAATACCCCTGATGCATATGTGGAAATAATGAGGCGGCACTCGTAGACTGGTAACGTGTATGAATTGTGTAATAAAGTGGTTAATAATATTGGAAATCATGGGTTGGTAGGGAGGGTGCAGGGCTAAAATTATGGAAATTGTGTCATTTTAATCCCACTCCTTCCCCCGAATCACTGCATTTTGCCATTATTGGGGCCTATAGATGAGCCTGTCCCTGCCCACAGAGCGATCAGTGGCATCTCCTCCCTGGTCTTCTTCTACAGAGAAGAAAGAAGACGTCAGCAGGGAAGTCGTAAATGTCTATACTGGATGACTTATTTTTCAGCTAAGATCATAACAAGGATATTTATTCCCACTGTGTTTTTATAGTGATCAAGAGTGGAAGTTATACACCTAGCTTCTGATGTGCTTCTCTTTGTAAACACAACATACTGTATTTTCTTTGCATGTCCAATAAGATTGCTCACTTGGTCTGTGTGATATTACCTTCTCTCTGGCACTCACAGCTACTTTATACTTACAGTAACTCAAAGGTCTGAGAGGAGCTTAGTTCTGTACAGCTGGAAACCATACTCTGAAGTCTGACTGCATACTATTATATTCCAGAGAGCGCTCGCCTTCCCTTTATTAAGAACACTATTACTAATGTATAGTCGAAATGGAAGGAAACTCCTGCATACAAGCTTTTGTGCTAGTTTAATAAAATGTGCTACCTCATAATGGAAAACCCTGCTTAACACTGTATTGCGCTTCAGTACTTATTAACCCTAAACTCATCATTGTCCCTCCATTGTGTGGATTTATACCTATCTCTGTTATCTAACTCAGTGCCTCCAATGACTAATCACTGTTGTTTCATTTATATGTCACCTAGAACTGGGATATTCTACCTAAACTGAGCATTTTTTTAAAAGGAAAAATAGGAATATTGTCAAACACGAATAAATTTGCCTTAAAGTGATACTACAGTAGACTGGAATTTGACGAGTGTGTTTATCTGACTTAGGCATTTTCAGCAGACCTGCACATCCACAAATGTCTTATAAGGGTAGGTATAAATTCAGAATGTAGGCATGCTGTGGGCATGAAGGAAGCATACAATTGGGCACATTTGTGCACGTAGAACTGTATTGTATAATGCTCTCACGTTTCTGGAGTATAAGTAAATGTTAACAAGAGTAGCAACAAAACCCTTTTTTTTCCTGGATTATGAACCTTGGGGGTAATTCCAAGTTGATCGCAGCAGGAAATTTTTTAGCAGTTGAGGAAAAACCATGTGCACTGCAGGGGAGGCAGATATAACATTTGCAGAGAGAGCTAGATTTGGGTGGGTTATTTTGTTTCTGTGCAGGGTAAATACTGGCTGCTTTATTTTTACACTGCAATTTAGATTTAGAACACACCACCCCCAAATCTCTCTCTCTCTGCACATGTTATATCTGCCTCCCCTGCAGTGCACATAGTTTTGCCCAACTGCTAACAAAGTTCCTGCTGCGATCAACTCAGAATTACCCCCTTTGTCAAGAATTACTGAGCCTTTGCTGTATGTTTGAGCTTTGTTTTACAATTTAAAAGATGCCCATGCATCAGATATTTGCTATAACCAGTAACACATACAAGGACCATGTGCACCTACACACACTGTATGATTGTGGCCAAGAAAGGTGGGTTCTAAAAAGGGGCATGTAATTGCAAACATATATAAAATTGCAACCAGGCACTTACACATCTGGGAACGTGGCATTTGTGGTTGCCAAGATAGTCATGAAGATGGTAGTCTCCAGCAATAACAAACTGCTTGTAAATTGTTTACTGCAAATCCACTGTGCTTTCTTCATTCCTCTGACATACAATATGCTTTTGTGTTTATGTTTTAGCACAGTTTATATTCTATATACACTAGAGTTATTTATGCAGTTTTAGAGAGGATAGTAAATTCTTATTAATTTCTAATAGTAAATGCACATTTAGCAAAGGGGTGGGGGTTAGCTAAGGCTGATTTTCATTGAATATAATTGCTTTAGATTGATTTCAATCAATGTTGCACTTCAGAGTTTGCTGGCAGGTGATTTTTTTGTATATTCATTTTTAAATATTAATAAATATCTATTTTTGTGCTGGAAGCACAGTGACTTTTATTGATTTTAAATCGATTAAAAATTGACCTTTTGTAAATTCCCCCCCAGGTGGCATTGAAATGTAAAATGGTCACATAGTTAAAGTATGTCAATGCTTTATATGTTAATGCTATTAATATAAAGTATTTGATTATTTCAGCATTATATATTTTATGCCATTTTTATGACTAATCTAAGTGTAATGTAAATGATATATCAATATAGAAGGAAATCATACATGATCTAACTAATGCATTTTATGTATTTTATAATGAGCTGTGTTTGGCTGAAGGAGCTGAGGAAACTGGAGTGAGACCAGTCCATAAGTCGCTATTCACTCTGTTAGTGACTAAATTTGGCAGCTTAATAATGAAATTAAATAAACATCGGCTTGCTAGTCAAAACAGCATATCTATGTTTTATATGATGATTTTAAAGTTGTTTTTGTAAAAAAAGTTAATTAATAATTTTTTAAGAACAATTCAAGCCTTTTGCTGCTGAGTGTTTTCTGGCCCATCTGATGAGTCCATTTTCTGATGTTAGGGCTCATCATCTTCCAACATCAATATCACAGTGGGTACCCACACAAATTATACCTTTTTGTCCAGAAGACTGTGTTTTCAGAAAGCACTATTAGTCTTTTTACTTATTCTAATACATTCAATTTTTTTAACCTACCGTAAATGGCCAAAAAAAGTGTTTTTTATTAAAATTCCAAGAAACTACAAGGCCTAACATTTTAAAAACTAGACAACCTACCACATTAAATGAAATGACTCTTTTATTTGGCACAAGATGGGGAAGATAAGGGCATTAGATTGCCCCATCTATGGACAATTTTTTTTTTTTGACTTTTTTTTTTTCTGTAGCACAGGGCTATATTTCTTGGTGAGCACACCGATCATCAGGCAATTATCTCTATTGTAGCACATAGGACTCCCCTCTTTCAAACAAGGGTGCCATCATC
This sequence comes from Pseudophryne corroboree, assembly GCF_028390025.1. Classification (NCBI taxonomy): domain Eukaryota; kingdom Metazoa; phylum Chordata; class Amphibia; order Anura; family Myobatrachidae; genus Pseudophryne; species Pseudophryne corroboree. The sequence goes on from NC_086449.1 coordinate 460,190,006, forward strand.
TCATTATGTGTCAAGGTAAGGGAGATACTGTATGGGGACTTAAAGTCCCTCCCCCATTCTCTGGCTACATATTAAAGTTTTAAAAAATAATAATAATGTCACTGCCCTGGGACTGTCTCCCTGACACTTGAGACTCCCTACCAGTGATTAGTGCTTGTGTGGATAAGCAAAGTTAGCATGAGGCACTCTGTTGTGGATGACGAGTGGGACTAGTCATCTGCAGTTTTAAAGCATATGTGGATGACTGGCCCCATTTGTCCTCTGCAGCAAAGGGGTCAATGGCAGGTAAGAGACTGTGATTAATTCAATTAAGCGTGTGGTTTAGCCTGCAAAAATACTTTGCGCCCAATTTTGGATTACCATGTGTATGTGCTCTCCCGATACCCATGGTATTCGATAAAAAAAAATGGTTGCAGGGCTTACAACTTTGTAAACCCTGTGATGCAAGAGTAATAAAACATATATATATCTGCTATATACTTACCGATCTGGTGGTCTCTGTGGCTGCCGGTGGTCTCCCCTACATCTTTGCACTGGGGAAGGGACTGCTAAGAGGTGAGGGGGCTGCTGGGGGGGGAGGTGGCTGTTGGGAGATGTAGTTCTGCCTGTTGCTTCCTTCTGGGGGAGGGGGTTCACACACTCATATACACACACACACTACTCACACATACTTACACAAACTCATAGACACTCACACACATTTTCATACCGCTGCTGCAGAAGACCGGCGACACTGGTGGAAGAAGACACTGTTTCGAACGGTGAGTAATTAATTACTGACTAATTAACTTCCAATTTCTCAATTAGTCCTTGGGGGTGGGGTGTGCGCTGCACTGCAAGGGAGCCAGTACAGGTCCCAGTGATTTTTCTTAAAAATAATGGTTTAAGGAAAATCAGACTTACTCTGGAGGTGCAGAAAAAAAGAAACATAGAAATCACGGTGTCTCATTTTCTCTCCTCTAATTGAGTAGGAAAACTCCTCAGCTACCAAAAAAGACCCTTTACCACGGTCTTTTTTTTAATTTTATTTTTTACAATTCACGCTTGTAATTGAATTCCACCCTTTGGGCTCTATTCAAAAACAGTGTCAGTATTGTCCCAAATATTTTCAGACACATTTTTTTTTTCTTCTTAAGTCTTATCCCCAATATTCAGCTATAAACTTCTCCAGGACGTTTTTTGCATTAATTGCTCTCCCTATAAAGTCCTTACAGGCAATCTCTCTGTAGTCCAAGAAGACTGCCTGTTCTGTGCATTCCAGAGTACAGCTTATGTACAAGTAGTGTATATATTTATATGTACACAATATATAGCCCTTAATGTCGCTACTTCTCTGTATTGAACACTTCTTTCGTGGAGTGGGTGGGGGAAAGCAATATGAATTCAGGTCTGAGAAGTGTTGGGTAGGGCTATACACATGTTTATATATTGTACATACTGTATAAATATATACTCAATATATATGCATTTTTTCAAAACTGTATAATTACACTGCAGGGAACACTGGCAGTGTAATTACCATGTCGGGCGGAGAGTGGGTGGAGTTTCAGCTGGCTGCAGGAACTGATTGGATGAGTTCCCTCTGTCTCCAATTTTCAACTGAAACAAGAATTTTTCTCATGTAATGCCATTCTTATGTATTTACTATATAAATAGGCTTTTACACATTTTTTTACATTTTCCTGCTACCTGAATAGCAGAAAATGCAAGTGCTATAGAGAGCAATGGGTAAATAGTGGGCATACTTAAATTATGCCAAAATGCTTATTTACGCATAATCTATATAGGAATCTATATAGGAATTTGGTTGCTAAATAGAGCCCCATTTGTGTAATTTGTTGGCATTTATTAATTGCTTTAGCTTAGAGGTGAAAAACATTTTCAAAACTGAAGAATAGTGGAAATTTTAGCATTACATGTTTTCAGTCCAACCATGGGGGTCATTCCGAGTTGTTCGCCCGTTGCCAATTTTCGCAACGGAGCGATTAAGACAAAAATACGCATGCGCATGGTACGCAGTGCGCATGCGCTAAGTAATTTAGCACAAAACTTAGTAGATTTCATCGTTGAAGTGATCGGAGTGTGATTGACAGGAAGTTGGTGTTTCTGGGCAAAAACTGACCGTTTTCTGTGAGTGTGCGCAAAAACGCAGGTGTGCCAGGATAAAACACTGGAGTGGCTGGAGAAACGGGGGCGTGTCTGGCTGAACGCAGGGTGTGTTTGTGACGTCAAACCAGGAACGAAACGGGCTAAGCTGATCGCAGTGTAGGAGTAAGTCTCGAGCTACTCAGAAACTGCTAAGAATTATTTATTCGCAATTCTGCTACTCTTTCGTTCGCACTTCTGCTAAGCGAAGATACACTCCCAGAGGGCGGCAGCCTAGCGTGTGCAAAGCTGCCAAAAGCAGCTAGCGAGCGAACAACTCGGAATGAGGGCCCATATCGGTCAGCAGAATTAATTGACTCTTGTCATCCCAGCTGTATTCACAAAATTCTAAATTCAGCTAAATGTAAATGTACAAATAAGGTACAGAGTGAACCATAAACTTGCGCCTCTATTCAACAATGATGCTCAATTTATGAAAATTCTACCATACAGTAGTTTTGCTCATCTCTAAATCCATTGCAAAAGTGAAGGTGCATGAATGCAAAATCTGCTTTTCTACAAACATTCAGAAGTTAAACGGTTCTACTTACATTTGGTTATTGATGATAGAGCCATGCAAATATCAAGTTTGTGCCTCTGGCATGATAGATCTAAGCAAACTGCTTTACACAGTGAATGAAACATAGCCACAGGCAACAATGCAGAGCCAACGTTTTAGCTCAGGCAGTTTATTATAATTCTGTAGCACATTCAATTTAAAGCATATCATTCTGGGAAAGAAAATGGGCAGTCTATCATGGTGAAATAGCAAAATATCCTTGGGCCCCCAGACAGAGCTGGAACCACCCTTCACCCATTACCATGAATTATAATGCCAGAAAATGTCCCATTGACAATAAATGACAAGTTACAGTATATAGATGCAAGGGACCCTGTACATTATATATATATATATATATATATATTTATATATATATATTCCATGGATGCAACCCGGCACTCTGCTGTCCCCGTTGGGGTATTCGCTCCGGTGCCCTCCTCGGGGTTTGCAGCCCCAATACAAACTGGAGGGTATAGGCGGCACTCAGAGCAGAGTTTTTGCTGTGTCCTGAAGAAGGGGGTTCGACCCCCGAAACGTCGATATTAAACACACATGGCTTGTCTTTAAACTCTGTGTGTCAGACTCTGAGTGCCGCCTATACCCTCCAGTTTATATATATATATATATATATATACTGTATATAAAGCTCCAAAAATCCATCACTCTAGCATTATAAATCCATACACGTGGGTGTCCTTGCTGTGTTAACATATATCCATATCAGACAATAGTTACTCTGGCTAAAAACACGGCACTCCAGGGTTTGTTTAAAAAAATCTACATTTTATGGGCCTAATTCTGAGTTGATCGCAGCAGCAAATTTGATAGCAGTTGGGCAAAACCATGTGCACTGCAGGTGGGGCAGATATAACATGTGCAGAGAGAGTTAGATTTGGGTGGGGTGTGTTACCAGTATTTACCCTGCACAGAAACTAAATAACCCACCCAAATCTAACTCTCTCTGCAAATGTTATATCTGCCCCCCCCCCCCTGCAGTGCACATGGTTTTGCCCAATTGCTAACAAACTTGCTGCTGCGATCAACTCAGAATTACCCCCTATATAAGGCATAGGGTATTGCATAAACATTGCATATACATGATCCACTCACATTGCTTAATAGTCCTCTCTGTGTCAACGTTTCTGGGCCACTTGAGATCCCGTCTTCGGGACAGAGAAGAAGGAGCTCATGAATGCTGGACAAATTGCCACCTCATGCAAGTATAAGAAACAAAATAAATAAGAACATCCAAACATATATGAATCGCTGCTTACCTTATAAACCCCCTTGTAGTGAGAAGCCATGTCCTGGAGTATAAGGGCGGAAGTGCCCCGAAAACCGGAAGTCACGTATACAGTACCGTCATTCTGATATGTCCCGGCCGTTACCTCGGCAACTGGAGCTGCTGCCTGACACTCTGGTGACAGGCTGTTAAACATAGAAAACATGCATTTTCCAAAACCAAAATACGATGATAAATTAGAAACAAAACCAAAACACGGCGGTCGCTCATATCTCCATGTCCAATTGATAGCATTTACTAAGCAGCAGTTTGGTGTCTAAACTGAAACATAGTTCAATCACCAGCAATTTCTAAATGACAGCACGCCATATCATATTCTATTCCACAGCAGTTTTTTATTGAAGCCACTGTGGAATAGAAGCTAAACAATAGACAAGAACTGCTTAAATCCAAGGTTTTGTTTCTATTCTATTATTTCTATGGGATAAAACATCAATGGTGCTTTGATATTCAGTTCTATTCTATTCAATTCTAAAGTATGCTTTCTTGGCAATTTTGCGATGGTTTTGGTTTTAGAAAACTAGCGGGTTGCAAAACTGCTGCAAACCAACGGGACTTAGGGGGTAATTCAGACCTGATCGTAGCAGCAAATTTGTTAGCAGTTGGGCATAGCCATGTGCACTGCAGGGGGGCAGATATAAAATGTGTAGAGAGTTAGATTTGGGTGGGGTGTGTTCAAACTGAAATCTAAATGCATGCACATTTTCGCCTTAATCGCTCCGTTGCGAAAATCGGCAATGAGCGAACAACTCAAAATGACCCCCTATGTGCACTGCAGGGGAGGCAGATATAACATGTGCAGAGAGAGTTAGATTTGGGTGTGGTGTGTTCAAACTGAAATCTAAATTGCAGTATAAAAATAAAGCAGCCAGCATTTACCCTGCACAGAAACAAAATAACACACCCAAATCAAACTCTCTTTGCAAATGTTATATCTGCTCCCCCCCTACAGTGCACATGGTTTTGCCCAACTGCTAACAAATTTGCTGCTGCAATCAACTCTGAATTACCCCCCATGTGCACTGCAGGTGTGGCAGATACTGTATAACATTTACAGAGAGAGTTAAGGGGGGTACACACTGAGAGATCCAAGTTTAAAATCTAAGCAATCCGACTAGATTGCTTAGACTTTAAGCATGGATCTGCCGTGTGTATGCCCCCCAGCGATAGCGATGTGCGGCCCCGCGCGTCTCTATCGCCGGTGCTAGATTGAGCCTGCATGCAGACTCAATCTAGCGGGTCACTCACTTCAGCACTGTGTGAAGTGAGCGGTCCCCCATTGTTGCCACCCCTCGCTCAGCACATCGCGCTATGCTGAGTGGCGGGAGCTGTGCTCTGAGCGTTCTGTGTTAAGATCGCTCAGCACTCATCTACCCCATCAGTACTCGCCTTTAGATTTGGGTGGGTTATTCTGTTTCTGAGCAGAGTAAATACTGGCTGCTTTATCTTTACACTGCAATTTAGATTTCAGTTTGAACACACCACACCCAAATCTAACTCTCTCTGCACATGTTATATCTGCCCCCCCCTGCAGTGCACATAGGGGGTCATACCGACCCGATCGCACGCTGCACTTCTTTGCAGCGGTGCTATCGGGATGAAACTGAGCATGCGCTGCATGCGCATTGCGCATGCGCGCCATTGCCAGGCAATGACGCCGGGAACGAGGAAAGCAGACGCAGCGGCGACCACAAGAAGATTAACAGGAGGAAGGCATGTCGGGGAGTCAACTGACCATTTTCCGGGAGTGGTCCAGTGAACGCAGGCATGTCCAGGTGTTTTGAGGGTGGATGTCTGACGTCAAATCCGGGACCTGCATCGCTGGATCCGTCACAAATAGTAAGTAGGTCTAGGGCTGGTCTTGTTTTACGTGAAACTTTTTTAGCATAGCAGGGCTGCACAAGCTTTCGCAGCCCTGCTATGCTAAAATACACTCCCCTATAGGCGGCGTCATTTTGATCGCACGAGCAGCAAAAAGTTGCTACGTGCGATAAACTTGGAATTACCTCCATGGTTTTGCCCAACTGCTAACAAATTTGCTGCTAGGTGGATACTTGAGCCAAAAAAATCCCCATTTCCTCATTCTACAAAGAAAAAAGTGAGTTGTTATATACATTTTTACCCTTTTCATGTTATAAACACTCACTGGGCTAATTTTATTCAATAAGCACGATTGGCTTTACTTTTTGGAACAAGGCTGCACTTTGCACTGGGCACTTTTTTATGATTGCACAAAGTCACTTTAATGAATATGATAGCACGCAGTACTGATATATTCCTCCTCTCTACTTGTGCATTATTCCACATCTGATGAGTACATCCACACTGCTACAAGGAATAGAGGAAGAATATCCAAGAAAGACCTCACTACAGGCAATTAATACTTGGAAATCTGGTACGCATATAAGCACTTATCCAGCTGTAAAAAGCACCGAAGGCGCAAAAGTTTTACCATCTATGAACATTAATTACTTGCACTTACAGAAATATAAGTCACCTGAAAACTGTTTTGCTGCCACTTTACTTTGGGGTGCAAGAATACAGAAAGACTTTTATAAGGGAAACTTATAATTTTATGTTTACTATAATCCTTTATTATACACTTAGCACTTATTTTGTAACATTGGTGTTCAAAAATTTTACATTGATTACTATCAGGTAGTAGCACTTTTTTCACCCTTTTCGTGTATATATATATATATATATATACACACACACACGCACGTACGTATAAATGGGCATTTGTATCTTACAGTGCCTTGCTAAAGTATTCACCCCCTTGGCTTTTTACCTATTTTGTTACATTACAGCCTGTCATTTACATTTTTTTATTATCTGAATTTTATGTGATGGATATGCACAAAATAGTCTAAGTTGGTGAAGTGAAATGAGAAAAATTTATATAAAAAATATTTTTTATAAATTAAAATCTTAAAATTGACATGTGCATATGTATTCAGTCCCTTTGCTATGAAGCTCCTCAACAGTTCTGGTGTAACCAGTTACCTTCAGAAGTCACATAATTAGTGAAATGAAGTCTGCCTGTGTGCAATCTAAGTGTCACATGATCTGTCAGTATAAACATTCCTTTTCTGAAAGTCCCTAGAGGTTGCAACACCACTAAGCAAGAGGCATCACAACTTGAAGACCAAGGATCTCTCCAAACAAGTCAGGGACAAAGTTGTTGAGAAATACAAGTCAGGGTTGGGTTCTAAAAAAATATCCAAGTCTTTTATAATCCCCAGGAGCACTATCCAATCCATCATCTTCAAATGGAAAGAACATGGTACCGCAAAAAACCTACCAAGAGAGGGCGGCCACCAAAACACAGACTGGGCAAGGAAGGCATTAATCAGAGAGGCAGCACAGAGACCAAAGGTAACCCTGAAGGAGCTGCAGAGTTCCACAGCAGAGACTGGTGTATCTGCGCATGTGACCACAATACACCGTACATTCCATAGAGCTGGGCTTTATGGAAGAGTGGCCAGAAAAAAGCCATTACTTAGTGTTAAAAATAAGATGCCACATTTTGAGTTTGCCAAAGTCATGTGGAAGACTCCCCAAATGTATGGAGGAAGGTGCTCTGGTCAGATGAGACTAAAATGTAACTTTTTGGCCACTGAGGAAAACACTATGGGGGTCATTTCGAGTTGTTCGCTCGTTGCTGATTTTCGCTATACTGCGATTAGTCGCTTACTGCGCATGCGCAAGGTTCGCAGAGCGCATGCGCTTAGTTATTTTACACAAAAGTTAGGTATTTTACTCACGGCATAACAGAGCTTTTTCATCGCTGTGCTGATCGTAGTGTGATTGACAGGAAGTGGGTGTTTCTGGGCGGAAACTGGTCGTTTTATGGGAGTGTGCGGAAAAATGCAGGCGTTCGAGTTGCAAAATGCAGGAGTGACTGGAGAAACGGGGGAGTGGTTGAGCAAACGCTGGGTGTGTTTGTGACGTCAAACCAGGAACGAAAAGGACTGAGCTGGTCGCAATGGCTGAGTAAGTCTGGAGCTACTCAGAAACTGCTAAGAAATGTATATTCGCAATTCTGCTAATCTTTCGTTCGCAATTCTGCTAAGCTAAGATACACTCCCAGAGGGCGGCAGCTTAGCGTGTGCAATGCTGCTAAAAGCAGCTAGCGAGCGAACAACTCGGAATCACCCCCTATGTCTGGCGCAAACCCAACACATCCCATCACTCCAAGAACACCATCCCCACAGTGAAACATGGTGGTGGCAGCATCATGCTGTGGGGATGTTTTTCAGCAATAGGGACTGGGAAACTGTTTCAAGTTGAGGGAAAGATGGATGGTGCTAAATACAGGGATATCCTTGAGCAATACCTGTTTCAGTCTGCCTGTGATTTGAGACTGGGATGGAGCTTCCAGCAGGACAATGACCCAAAGCATACTGCTAAAGCAACACTCAAATAATTTAAGGGAAAACATTTAAATGTGTTGGAATGGCCTAGTCAAAGCTCAGATCTCAATCCAATTGAGAATCTGTGGTCAGACTTGAAGATTGCGGTTCACAAGCGGAAACTATCCAAAATGAAGGAGCTGGAGCAGTTTTGCCTTGAGGAATGTGCAAAAATCCCAGTGGCAAGATGTGGCAAGGTCATAGAAACTTATCCAAAGCGACTTGCAGCTGTAATTGTCACAAAAGGTGGATACACAAAGTACTGACTTCAGGGGTGTGAATAGTTATGCACGCTGAAGTTTTCTGTTATTTTGTCCTATTTGTTGTTTCATGTTCTGTGAATGAATTGATGCAATTCTTCAAACAATCCATTTTAATTCCAGGTTGTAATTCAACAAAACATGAAAAATGCAAAAGGGGGTGAATACTTTAGCAAGGCACTGTATATGTCAGTTCTATTATACTAACATATAAACATTTCTCGCCACCAGGTGCACTTGGTGCCTCCTCTTGCTCTTACCGCTCTACCCCCTCTTCCTTTGTGGAGTTATCACACCTTTCTTTTACTGTAAGTGCAGTCATGTTTGAAAGAGCATGGTTCTGCCTAGTACAGTAGTAGCATGGTAGTTAGAAAAAATGGAGCTATTGCCTTATTATCCTTTTCAATTATTTATTATTGCTTATAATATCTGTATGCTACACATTCCTAGGGCATTTGAGGCCAGAACTGTTAGCCTCAAATAGGAAACCAATCTGCAATTATTGCTTTCATTGGTCACACAAATGTGTCCTGTGAGGTGATTATGGGATCTGTTTACTAAGCTTTGCAGAAAAAGTGGAAAGAGATAACATACCAACCGGTCAGCTCCTAACTGCCATGCTACAGGCTGTGGTTGAAAAATAACAGAAGCTGGTTGGGTGGCACTTTGTCTCTCTCCATGGCTTAGTAAATAGACCCTATTTCTGGAACAGGGTGCAGCATGGAGGAATGACTACAGTAAGGATGGGTGCAGGGTTTATGTCATTTCTTGAGCTGTGTAATGTTTGACTATGGTAAATGTAACACCTGGAGTAATGACATGGAGAAGGTATGACGCATGCACTGGCGTAACTAATGCCCCCGCAGTCCTCGCGGTGGCTTGGGGGGCCAGGGGCTGCGGGGGCGCTGCCACTGATTTAGAGCAGATTGACATGCGGACGAGCGTCCGCATGTCAATCTGTTGTCACTAACCCTCCCTGCTGTGTTGGAGGGACACGGAGGGCACAGCACGCGCCTCTACCGTGTCCCTCCTGCGTCTCCAGCGGGTCTAATAAAGGAAGTGCCGTTCGTGGGCTCTGATTGGCTCACGAACCGGCACTTCCTTTGTTAGACCCGCCGGAGACGCAGTAGGGACACGGGAGAGGCGCGCGCTGTGCCCTCCGTGTCCCTCCAACACAGCAGGGGGGGGGGGCACTGAGGGAGCATATGTGGCACTGAGGGGGGTATATGTGTACCTGGCACATATGGGGGAGGGGGGCTATATTTGGCACTGTGGGGGAATATCTGGCACTGGGGGCATATGTGGCACTGGGGGGGTATATTTGGCACTGTGGGGGAATATCTGGCACTGGGGGCATATGTGGCACTGGGGGGGTATATGTGTACCTGACACATGGGGGGGCTATATTTGGCACTGGGGTCAGGGGGGGGGGACACTGAGGGAGCATATGTGGCACTGAGGGGGTGTATGTGTACCTGGCACATATGGGGGGGAGGGGGGCTATATTTGGCACTGTGGGGGAATATCTGGCACTGGGGGCATAAGTGGCACTGGGGTAGTATATTTGACACTGTGGGGGAATATCTGGCACTGGGGGCATATGTGGCACTGGGGGGGTATATGTGTACCTGACACATGGGGGGGCTATATTTGGCACTGGGGGCATGTGAGTACCTGGCACCGTGGGGGAATATCTGGCACTGGGGACATATATGGCACTGGAAGCACAGCCTTAGCAACAAGCACTACCCCCTAGCAATGAGCATGACACCCAGTGCATGAAACCCCTGGCAACGAGCATGACACCCAGTGCATGAAATACCTGGCAACGAGCATGACACCCTGAGCATGAAAACCCCTGGCAACATGCATGGAACCAAGAGCTTGAAACCCCTGGCAATGAGCAGGTAATTTAAAAGTAATTAGAAGCCTTACTGTACGACTTAATGTGTAATGGGCATTGCGGTGTGTGGCATAATGTATCACAGACATTGCGGTTTGTGTCAATGTGTCACAAGCATTATGGTGTGTGGTATACTATATCACGGGCATTGTGGTATGTGGTATAATGTCTCAGGGCATTGCAGTGTGGCATAGGGTATAACGGGCATTGCGGTATGTGTCACAGGCATTACGGTGTGTGGTAAACTATATCACGGGCATTGTGATATGTGGTATAATGTATCAGGGTCATTGTAGTGTGTGGCATAATGTATCACGGACATTGCGGTGTGTGTCATAATGTGTCAGGCATTACGGTGTGTTGTATACTATATCACGGGCATTGTGATATGTGGTATAATGTCTCAGGGTCATTTCAGTGTGGCATAATGTATAACGGGCATTGCGGTGTGTGGCATAGGGTATAACGGGCATTACGGTATGTGTCAGGCATTACTGTGTGTTTACTATATCACGGGCATTGTGGTATGTGGTATAATGTCTCAGGGTCATTGCGGCGTGTGTCATAATGTGTCACAGACATACTAGGGTATTCAATTATCCGCAAATTCGCGGGCGAAAATTGCCGCGAAAATGCTCCGTTTTTCGACCTTCTTAATTCCAAACGGGTTTCATGTGAAAATTCTTGCAGTGAAAAGTGCAGGTGAAAATGGGGAAATCAGCCTGTACCCCAAAAAATGCTAAACTAACATAGGAAAACAGAAGAGAAGTGTGTTAGAGATCACATTAGAGCGTTTTTGGGGACTTAAATTGTGTGAAATGGCTGTTATATGCATTTTTTTTTAAATGCAAAAAATTATAGAAAGCAAGTTTTTTTAGCAAAATAAATGCTCACATTAAATTTGGGGTACATGAAAATGGGTATAAGTATATATTTGGGTAATTTTAGGGTACTTTAAAAAAAAGTGGAAACAGACCGATTACTCCCATCTGCAAGCCTAAAAACACCTGTCCCACTCATAAAGCACCCCAATATACCTGTCCCATACCTTGAACCCCAATTTCCATCACTTTGTACTTTTTCACCCCAAAAATGACATGTCATTATTGGCCAATTAAAAATAATTAAAAACCTCAACGTGCCTAATTAGTCATTAAGGGGGGTGTCCCAGGAGTTCTGTACCATGGGGGTCATTCCGAGTTGTTCGCTCGTTGTTTTTTTCTCGCAACGGAGCGATTAGTCGCTAATGCGCATGCGCAATGTCCGCAGTGCGACTGCGCCAAGTAAATTTGCTATGCAGTTAGGTTTTTTACTCACGGCATTACAAGGTTTTTTCTTCGTTCTGGTGATCGGAGTGTTATTGACAGGAAGTGGGTGTTTCTGGGCGGAAACAGCCCGTTTTATGGGTGTGTGCGAAAAAAAGCTACCGTTTCTGGGAAAAACGCGGGAGTGGCTGGAGAAACGGAGGAGTGTCTGGGCGAACGCTGGGTGTGTTTGTGACGTCAAACCAGGAACGACAAGCACTGAACTGATCGCAGATGCCGAGTAAGTGTGGAGCTACTCAGAAACTGCTAAGAGGTGTCTATTCGCTATTTTGCTAATCTTTCGTTCGCAATTTTAATAAGCTAAGATTCACTCCCAGTAGGCGGCGGCTTAGCGTGTGCAAAGCTGCTAAAAGCAGCTTGCGAGCGAACAACTCGGAATGACCCCCCATATCCAAACATTTTTACCTTAAAATAGTGACTTTTCCCAACTTTCCACCTGCTTCAGAGTAGGTGAAGTGAAATTAGTGAAAAAATGATCACCGATAAATTTTCCAGGAAAATTAAATAGGCTGTAATTGCGTTTCGCGGGAAAAGTACGTTTTTTTGCGCGAAAAGTCCGTTATCACTGCTAGTTGAATATACCCCATTGTATGTGCTATAATGTATCAGGGGCATTGCACTGTGTAGCATAATGTATAACGGGCATTGCGATTCCTGTCATAATGTGTCACAGGCATTACGGTGTGTGGCATAATGTGTCACAGGCATTACGGTGTGTGGCATAATGTGTCGGGGGCATTATGGTGTGTGCATATTGTGTCATGTGCATTATTGTGTGTGGAATAATGTCTAAGGGCCATTGCAGTATATGGCATAATGTATACTGGGCATTACTATAAGGAGGAAAAATGACAAATAATGTAAGGGGCATGAATCAGGATTATTTTTCTTTCCTGTGGTGGCTAACGTCTGGGCGTGCAGGTTGCAAAACTGGGGTATAAGGAAGTCTTTTCCTGCAATGCCACGCCTCTTTATACGAAGCCACGCCCATTCCAACGAAGCCATGCCCCTTTTTGCGGCGCACGCATTTTTATCCCTTTGATAGTGCCAATTATGGGGGATGGGGTGGGGGGGGGGAGGGCGCAGAAGAATTTTTTGGCTTGGGGGAGAAAATTTCTAGTTACGCCACTGGACACATGACTACCATAATGAAAGATATTAGGGCAAATTTACCAAACTGCAATTATGTGAAAACAAGTATCTCTCATATCTCCATTTTTGTTACCAAAGTTGGATTCTATGGGAGCTTCTAAAATTTGTGATCTTATCCCTACTATATTGCATTATTTTGGAGAGGGATCTTTTTGATTGTCCCCCAACAGCCTAATGGACATGCATGAGCATTATACTTGCCAGGAACCCTGAAGCAAAGTGATTACTGTAATCAATTGTAGTTACTGTATCACTTTACGTCTTTGTTATTTGCCAGGACAGGACTTGGAAGTGCTGTTCTGGCACCTGGTAAGTGAAGTGGTGAATGACATTACTGCATTGTGAGGTGGGGAAATATTTTTACACCACAAGTGCATTTTAACTTTGGTTTATTGTAAATAAGCTTCATTATCTTTGACTGATGACTGTCAGGGGTGGCAAAGATGTGGCTATTTTTCACCTCAGTTTATACCAATATTCACACTACTTATGGCATGTTAATAGAGGGAATAACAGTTTTCCAAAATAAATCTATAAAGGCTTTCATTTAAAACTGAAGAAATAATTATTAGTATGTCTACTCATTCGTTAGATCACGGGTTCTCAAACTCGGTCCTCAGGACCCCACACAGCGCATGTTATGCACTTCTCACAGAATCACAAGTGAAATAATTTGCTCCACCTGTGGACCTTTTAAAATGTGTCAGTGAGTAATTAATACACCTGTGCGCCTGCTGGGTTACCTGCAAAACATGTACTGTGTGGGGTCCTGAGGACCGAGTTTGAGAACCACTGCGTTAGATTAATGATATTATTTATATGGGTGAGTGACTTATGTATCATACTGAATATACATTTTCCTTTTTAATTTTTTAAGAGCAGGTGCAATCAGTTTCCCATATTTTTTTCCCTACACTCATCAAATCAATTGGGTTTTCCCCTATTTCAAAATATTTAAAATCTAGCTATATTTACACTTTACTTATGAATAATTGTACCTTATTAAATTAGTAAATTGATGGAAACATCTGTTTCGTTCTACACATAATTACTCTGCGCTAAGTGATGGGGAATTGAAATTTCCAAACAGACATTGTAGCTGGAATTGCATGTATCCTTTAGAGCATATTGGTATTCTTACTGTGGCTACAGATTTGCAAAGAATATTTTAGCATGGATATCTCAGCATGCATAGTCAGAAAATAATACTTATTGAATAAAGCCAAGGCTAATTTTCTTATATAATGTTACAGTACGTATCTTTTGTTCAGTAGCATTTACGTGCTTTGCAGTACCCCATGGCGAAATCTACAAAGTGTGCTATATATTCAGAAAGAGTCTAGATCAAAGGAGGCATTGTGTAACAGCAATGCAAAGGGAAATTCATTACATTTATGACTGTCAAAATAGGCTAGAATAGTATAGCAGTGCTTCAAACGTATGCAGCTATGATGTCTGGCGTTATTCTCTCACTCCTATTTTTATACTGATGTGTTGCAACACTTTTTATCCCATTCATTTTGAACTATGGTTTCTGTGCAGTGCACATTAAACCCACGGGGAAAGTTCTTGTGATATTACATTTACTCAATTATTTTTCAGCCACAACTTGTAACTACAAGGAACATCTGCATTGAAAAGTGTGAAAAAAGAGTAAATGTGACCTGAATGACTAATGCTTATGTATAAAAATTTTTTAACTTCTGCAGGATTATTTTATTACACAAGACATACATTTATTTTTATTTTTAGCCATCATATTAGTAGATATCAAAAGCTTAACCATGTATCACAGACATATTTATGGCTATGAAAAAGTCAAATTTGGGGCTAAATGGTTCATTTTAATTCTGTGTGCATCCTATAGTTAAATGTAATTTGTTTTGTATGTTTGTGTCAGACAAATATATATATATATATATATATATATATATATATATATATAGCAGGGAGTTGTCCACAGTTGCTGCGAACGCAATTTGGGAATACCACAAGGGCATCCGTGTATTTACTTGATTACTTTTTAAATGTATTGTTTCTCCTGACCTGCTTGGAGATAGAGGGTCAGGCAGATGTTCATCAACAGCTAACAGTTTAAGGGAATGTCATAAAGTTTTGTATGGGGTCGCTTGTTACATACTATACTGTATGTCAATGTTCGCATGGCTTGTTAATCTACTCCCCAAATTACTTCAAGATTTGTGAGACATCCACAGATTTTGATCTTATACCACAGACCCTTTCAGCCATGACAAAATTCCTAATTAGGAATAAGGATTAAGAAGGTTATTCAGGTCACATCACTAATCAATGCGACTGCAATAATCCCATTGGCAACCCTGGTGCGCATGTGCAGGTCCTGTCCTGAGCATTCACTAGCATCCAGTGTGATCTGTTCACATTGGCTGTAAACGCCTCTGCCTGATTGACAGGAAGAGGCGTAGCCGTACACGAGGTGGTGACAGAGCATTGCGGGGACAGCATGGGCCAAACGGGGAAAGGTTAGCTGCATTTTTGGGGCGGCTGCATGCGACATCATGATGTCACATGCAGCCACTTCGATTAAGAAAGTGCCGTCAGACTGCTTGCATACGTAGCCTAGCTGCAGGGAGTTGTCCACAGTTGCTGTGAACGCAATTTAATTGTGGTCGCAGCTGCTGGGCAGGCCATTCTGCATGCTGGGCGATCTTGTCCTGCGATGGATGGCCCCCAGCATGCGATAGTAAGGATTACAGATTCTGTTATTTAGCAGAAACTGCAACCCTTACTGAATAACCCCCTAAATTAGGTAATATAATTTTTGAAGACCCCAGGTAAATTTGGAGGTTATGCACTTTGAGCATTGTATCTTTCTCATATGAAACTCAATTTAATAAGATCAGTCTCTAATTCTGTTTGGTTTCTTTTTGCCTATGGATTCAGCTAATCCATGCTACTATACATATCTTTACTACTAGTTATTATTTGAGAAATTATAACTGGTACTTGATTGCAGTTGTAGGGAGGACTAAAGCCTTCGTGAAAAATCTTTATGTGGTGCCATACAAATTAATGATGAGTGGGAAAGATACTGTGGAGTGTAATGATTTTTGTAGACAGACCAGGTGGTTGTTTTTTTTATTAACTCTACCATAAGTCAGAAAGCTCAGGTGAGTGCCGATCTCACCAAAGTTACAGACCGTGATTAAAGATTGGAGTATCTTGGAAATGGGTCCGTGACAGTTTGTTTATATTAGTCTACTATACAATATTACACCATTCAGGATGCTATTTGCTCCTAAAATTGACAGTTTACTATTTCTGACTACAATGCAAATATAATAGTCTCCTCGATCAAAATATTGTCTGAAATGGGCATTTTGTTTTTTGAAGTATATTCATTTTGGAATATTGCATAAAAGAGGGTTGTTTATGAAGTGTTACTGATAAATTCAGTAGGATAAAAGGTCAGACAAGGACAGGAAAGGATGTCCGATTAGCTAATTAGGAAAGTGATGGGTAAAGGTGTTGACAGTCTCAGATAAATAAATGAACAGGTGGGACAAACAACCTTTAGTGTATTTATGATGATTTAGAAAAAGTAGCCAAATGTTTTAGTAAAATGTTTCTCATCAGATGCTTCTACTGTACAAAAATAGGTTTATATTAAGCTCACCACAATAATTAGATCAAAACTGAGGTGTAACAAGGCATTGAGCCACTGGCATATCTATAATGGGTGCAGTGTGTGGTGCACATGGGCCCCTGAGTCCAGGGGGGGGGCCCATACCGCACACACTGCACCCATTTCTTCTATACTTACCTTTCTGGTGTCCATCGGTGAAGTGTGTGGGCCCCCTCCTCTCCTGTAGCCGTCATCGCTGCTGCTAGCGCACTGAGGGCTAGAGACTCTAGCACAGTGCCAGAGTCTACAGCACATGCGCAGGACTCCAGAAAAATGGCGGGGCGGACATTTTTTGGAGTCCTGCGCATGCGCTGTAGACTCTGGCACTGTGCCAGAGTCTCTTAGGGCGGAAAGCGGTGATGACGGCTACAGGAGATGAGGGGGCCCACACACGGAGTCTGCACATGGGTCCCCTCCTCTCTAGAAATGCCGCTGCATTGAGCATGTTAGGAACAAGAATAAATGTATTCTCTATAGTCACCATTAGGTATGTAGACTAACACAATGACAATACTGATGCTATGAAGATACTTTCAAATGTATATTAAACCATGGATTTTTTCACATATTGCAATGCATGTGTTAATTCCCACTACAGTTATCCCCACCTGGTCAGGTCTGACACATGTTTTATATGACGCTTTATATGATTTCATTCAGAATTGTCAACACATGTTTTGTCATGCTTCGTAAATTGGTTGTTTCTTACTTGCATACATATTTGTGGAAATCCTCTAATCCTAGCATATTTTTTAATATTAGTGAAAAAAGAAAAAAGTGAGGGCACTAAATATTGTTCGACATAGTGTTAACACACAATTACCAAATCAATGGTGCCTTTCTTTAAGTGAGGTGCTGAACCATACAGAAAAGTAAACCAGCAAAATACAACATAAACCTAATATAGCCTGAGGATTGTCCGTAACCTTAAACCAATAACATCTTAACACTTAACTATAATAAATAGACACGGAGACTTGAATTTGGAAGAAAACGTTAGCTATTTATTTATATGAACCATTAACTGATTAATAATTAAACTAAAGTATGGTGGCCAGAAAGAACGGCTAAAACAACCCTATCCCATGAACAAAAAACCTATCTTATAAAAACTGATGTAAACCTTCCAACAAACAATAGGTATCCGCTCAACCTCCATCTTGACTACCCACCCGTGAAGGTGATGAGGCTGCCTCCGTGAAGGTGGTCCAGCAGATGTAATACCAGTCAACGAAGGAGAGCGCACCTAGAAACCAACCACCAAACGACCTCCAATCAACTCCTTTAATGCAACAATAGTTAACTTGCCGTTCTTTCCCGCCACAACAAAACCGTGACAACCCAGGCCACGGAAATAGCCAACGTACACAGCACAAGAAAACAAACACCACCAGTAGGGAGGGAGGGTGGGACGATTACAGCAAAAGAGGCTGACCCAGCCCTTCTACCAGGCTTAAAAACCCTTTCCACCTACCCCCAACGATCGTTCCTATTGGCTAACAAGAAACTCCCATAATACCTTACCGTCCTGCCCCCCCGGACTAGCTGAGGTTTAACCCACTCCTCTCCTATTCTGTCAATTCGTTCTCCTAAACCTCATATAGTCTGAGGATTGTCCGTAACCTTAAACCAATAACATCTTAACACTTAACTATAATAAATAAAGACACAGAGACTTGAATTTGGCAGAAAATGTTAGCTATTTATTTATATGAACCATTAACTGATGAATAATTAAACTAAAGTATGGTGGCCAGAAAGAATGGCTAAAACAACCCTATCCCATGAACAAAAAACCTATCTTATAAAAACTGACGTAAACCTTCCAACAAACAATAGGTATCCACTCAACCTCCATCTTGACTACCCACCCGTGAAGGTAATGAGGCTGCCCCCATGAAGGTGGTCCAGCAGATGTAATACCAGTCAATGAAGGAGAGCGCACCTAAAAACCAACAACCAAATGACCTCCAATCAACTCCTTTAATACAACAAAAGTTAACTTGCCGTTCTTTCCCGCCAACAGCGAAGTTCTGCTCAACAGCAACTACGCTCCACCACCATACCCCTAACCCAAAGACCCAACTACCGAAAACAGATCCTCAAGGAAAATACATAGTCCCTGCCTAGTCAAATGAACCCCATCCGGTCTGAACAAGTAGAAGAAACGAAACTTGATCCGCTGGTGCCACACCACAGCACCGCCAAGAGCCAGCAAAAACTTAGCAACTGCAGAATTGACCTTCCGCCAAGAGGCATCGATCGCCCTACAGTCCGCAACTCCATGCCAACACAACCGTGGCACTATACAGGACCAGATAAGTCTACAGCCCGGCCAAGCACCTGCAATCACCTGTAAGTCATGAACAATGGCCAATCTAAGATTCACTGCCTTCCTCTTACCCAGGTTGTTGCCACCTAAGTGAATCACCAACAATTTGGGCAGCCCAAAATGCTTAACCTGCTCCAAAAGCTTAACCTTCAGATCTTGCCACATCATCCTCATAACTCCTATCCACCTCATGTTATCCGACCCAACAAAGCCAGGAGCCCCCTCCAAAGCCACCAACTCGGCTGCCCAAAAAACATAGGAGTGACCAATCACCCAAACACTAATCTCATCCTCCCGCCAACCTATAAAGGATAAAAACAAAACAAACAATCAATCGTGAATATACAAAGTAAAGCATAAACCCCAGACCAGAACAAGAACTACCTACTATAACGAGGATCTGCCAAAAAGAAAAATTGAATAGAGGACTATGAATTTCCTCTCGGACAAGCTTCAGGCCAATCGAAGCAACAAAAAGAAATGGAAGGAAAACTCAAAATAAGAAAAAAAAGGGGGGGGGGGGGGTGTTAGGGAGCGGAGGGGGGGGGGGGTATGGGGTCACACAGAATAACTCGGCTGGAGGTGAAACGTAAAAACCTGCTGAGGAACTCGTAATTAGATGTCAATTAGCCGCATTGAGTGAATTAAGCCAAATCAGTTTGTCAGTTCAGGCAAAAATTTGCAAAGCACTCCAGACCCCCACTGCCAGCAGTGGCGAGTAGCTAGTCATCCGAGTAGGGAGGACAGGGGAGACAAACAATCCAAACGAACAAACTGAACCGAAAACATATAAACAGTAAACGAACAAAATGTTAGTAAAACAACTCGCTCACGCAACAACGGGCAGAATGTAACGCTTAAAAGCCGCAGACTTCCAGCGGCCCAAAGACTTAATTTCATCCACGGCGTGCCCTGTAGATGCTGCTGAAGTGGCGGCCCCAATTCTAAATGAATGCGAACCAAAATTTCGAGGGGAGAGGCCCAAACTGGACAGGCAGCGCCGCATCATCCAAGTAAATTGGTATTTCGTCATTGGCAACCCATCATAGTGCAGAAGCCAAGACCCTTCTTTCAAGGGCCTGACCTCCGCATACCGATTAGCCACCGCCACCGGACAACAGTCCCCATTACCTGATGGTGCCAAAGTGATCCAATGACCTCTACCCATCTGACCAGTTTTGGAGCGGCGCAGCCTGCACAGCACGGACCCCACACCCACAACAACATCCGCGTGCCGCATAATGGCATCTGACTTTTTAGAAGCTGCAACCAACTCAGAGACCCTAAACACTCCATGGAAAGCCATAGAAAAAGCCAACTGAAATAAAAGCGTTTCAAAATGGGAGTCTGCCACCGCCGCCACCGCACCCATGAGGGAAGAAAGCATGGATACATCGATAGGGCGCCGACTATCAGGAGGCACCGGCGCTGAGTGCGCCCAACCTTTAAGCGCCTTCGTCAGCAGGAAACTCTTCGTAAAATCCGGAACACCCTTCAACTTCAAATAAAAGGATATCCCAGCAAGGTATCGAGACACCATGGCTCTCGATCTACCCGTTACAAAGAGTTGCCAAACGAAGTCCAGAAACAATCTCTGACCCCTCTTACCTCTAGGCCCTTGGTCACGGGAAAAGCCTTCCCAGTCCTTCCATGCATGACGGTATCCTGTGAGAGTGGATGGAGCCAAAGATAGCTCTGCTAGCCCTTCCAATCTGCCATGATGACCTGCCAAACATAAGGGCAGGGCAAACCTGTTGAATTAGCCTCCAGGGCCAATAAACGGAACCTATCCCACTGCTCCCTGGACAATGCATCGGCAATCCCATTATCAACCCCGGGGACGTGCTGAGCCTGAAACAGAATATTACAGCGCATACAAGTCAGCAAGAGCCGCGACAACACCCGGAGGACCCACAGGGCTTTAGCCCTTTGGTTGTTAACAGCGTGCAGGACCCCTAATTTATTGCAGCGAAAAATACTGCAATCGCGAAGGCGCACCCCCCAAACCTCCAAGGCCACCATGATGGGAAAGAGCTCCAGCAGCAGGTCGCTGGTCAGCCCCTCCCGTGACCAAGACTTGGGCCATGAAGCCGCGCACCAAGCCCCGTCTAGATAACAACCGAACCCCGACGAGCCCCCCGCGTCGGTGAACAACTGCAGGTCGAAATTGTCAACAAGCAGGGCCATCCAGATCAGCACACCATTGAAGTCCGCCAGAAACTAAACCCACACCGAGAGGTCCCTCCTAATCTCAGCCGAGAAACGGACAAAATGGTGCGGCCTGGACACCCCAACCGTGGAGCGCTCCAACTTCCGACAAAAAACCCTGCCTATGGGAATCACCCGACAGGCAAAGTTCAACAGCCCCAGGAGGGATTGAGCCTCCCGCAATGTCACCTTACGCCGCTCCAAGCACCGCTCTATGGACTCCTGAAGCTTTGTGACCTTGTCCTGAGGCAGCCGGCAAGCCCCTGTGACAGTATCGATCTCGATACCCAAAAAAGACAAACAGGAGAGAGGCCCCTTTGTCTTGTCCTCGGCCACAGGTACACCAAAATGCCCCAACAAAGCATGCAGCGAAAACAGGAAACCACAGCGAGGAGAATGCGCGGGCCCCATACACAAAAAGTCGTCAAGGTAATGCGCGATCCCGCTACCTCCACAATAAAACTCCACACACCAATGTAAAAAGGTGCTGAACTTTTCAAAAAAGGCACACGAAACGGAACACCCCATAGGCAGACACTTGTCTACAAAGTATTCCTCCCTGACACGGAAACCCATGAATCGAAATGACTCCAGGTGCAAAGGAAGCAAGCAAAAGGCAGATTCAACATCAAGCTTAGCCATGAGGGCCCCAGGGCTGCAGCCCCGTACCATGCCCAGAGCATCCTCAAAAGATTGATAAACCACCGAACAACACTCCGGTGGAATTGCATCTTTAACCGAGGACCCTGATGGATAAGACAAATGCTGAATGAGCCGGAACTTACCCGTGGCCTTTTTGGGCACGACCCCTACTGGGGAAATAATCAAATCCTCGACAGGCGGTAGCGCAAAGGGGCCCATCATTCTCCCCAGGCAAACCTCCTGCTCGACCTTTTCCCAAAGTACGTCAGGGAAATCCCGAGCAGACTGCAGGTTCCTGGCAGCCCGAACTAAAACTTCCCCCTCCACCGGCAATTGAAAACCCGACGCAAAACCATCATGCAAAAATTTAGAGTCATCTCCATTTGGGTACCACCCCAACCATTTGAGCATGGCCTCCAAACGAACCGGGGTCGGCGCCCTAACTAGCGGCAACCCCCCTGTTGTTTTTCCGGCCAAGCCCCAGGCCGCCATAGCTCCCGGACGCCCCGCCAGAAAGCAATTGGAAGCCGGGTGGGATCCATTACATCACAAGCAAAGGTGTCGAAAACGACACCGTTGACCGAGGGGGCACGCGGAATTGTTGAACGCGAAGCACTTCCCCTTCGCCGGCGCCTGCTGTGCAGAATGGGCCACGCTCCAACGGCAGCGCGGCACAGCCTCAAAGGCAGGCCCTGACTGATTCGCCACCGCGGTCTGAGCCACGGATCCCCCTTTAGCCACCATCTTCATATCCTGCGCCCGTGTGACCCGAAGCCATACCTCCACATCTTTGCACCCGAAGTCAGTGATGTGCAGGCAATTGTGCTTCTGACGGAACTGCTTATCATAATGCAGTCCTTAGACTGACGCTGCATGTCATGCACAAGGTGAATGTACCTGATGACATTGATGTGCTCATCAGGGCGATCCTCCAAGTAGCACGCCATGACCACGTAGAAACCCACCAACCAATTGTCATATGAGCGAAAGGCCTCCGCCCCAATACTGCCCTTCGCAAGCGCCTCCTTACCTTCCCTCTTGGCATCCTCCGTCAACATGAAAAGGTCGACGTATTCCCCCCGCCTAATCTTCTTCCTGCAACTCTCTCGCAACCCCCGCAACACCGCCGTGTAATCGCAGCGAACTACACTCGGAAAGTTACGCCACCTCCTTTCCCTATGGGAACCACTACTACTCTTCCTATACCGCTTATCCCAGTGCTGCGCCTCACGCCGCGCGTACTTGCAAGCCCTCTTCTTAGCCTTCGTGGCGCTACTAGCCGCCGACTGCAACGAAGAAGAAGAGGAAGATCTACTGGACCTACTGCCGGAAGAGGAAGAAGACGACCCACATGATACAGCAACCGTATCGGTGTCCCACTCACTGGTTGGCCCGCTTCCTGAAGGTGAAACGTCCGCCACGACCAGCTCCTCTTCCCGCTCATCACCCGAATCCGAAAAAGAAGGGAAAGCCGCCACGGGTGCCGAAGCTCCCCCGGCGGGGATGAAAGCAGACACCCCTGTGGGTGACAGGGCAGTGCCACCCAGCAATGCAGCAGCGGAGCCCATAGCGCGACACCTGGAGAAACTGCGCCATGTCAGGGCCAGAAGCACCAGGAGCCATGGAAACGCCACCCGGGGACAAAGCTGACAAAAACGGCGCAAACGCCACCGTCATTGCGGACATTGCCGCCGCAATGGCAGAGGGATCCGGAGCCGCAGCCCCAACGGTCCCCCCGCTCCCCAGCAGGGAAGGCCCTCACGTCGCCGCCACACCGTCCTGGCCAGCCCCGACTGGGACCGGCACCAGACGGCCACCGCAAACCCGAATCCTCCTGGGCTGAACCAGTCGCCCCAGCACTGCCCCAGCCCCCATTGGCCCCACCCACCCGGGAGAACCGGATGGCCACCATTCCCAGATCGCACCACCCCTCTCCGGCCCCACACCCTGACAACTGAAGACTCCCGGGAACCCCGCCCGCTGGATCGGGGATAGCTCCCAGGAAGCACCAGATCCAGCCGTGAGCATGGGCGCGTGTGCCCACAAAACAGGAGCCGCCTGGAAGGGCTGGCCAGTGGAGAAACCACTGGCCGCAACCCTCAACAAAACCCCCTCATCGTCCGGGGAGCCCTGAGCGACTCTCGGTGGTGGAGGGCGCGGGGACTCTGCACGCGCACGCGACCCTGCGCCGCCAGAGAGGGATGCCGCTAGCGGGCACCCCCGCTGGCTCCCCCGCCGACCACCCGATCTCGTCCTCCGCTGCCCAGTGCCCTGTCCCTCACCAGCCGCCGCTGCACCAGGAGAATCTCCCAGCGCCAGCAGCACAGCCAGCGTGGGAGCGGACGCACGTGCCGCTGCGCGCGCCCGGGATTGGGCAGCAGCACCAGGAGACTGAGCCCCGGCCGTGAGCGCAGCGCTCAGGCCCGGGGCACGAGACAGAGAGGGGGCAGCAGCAGCATACCGGGCAGGAGCACCAGAGGAACGGCAGGTACGGGACATGGCGGCCAGCACTCAGCAACCAGGAGGTAATGGGCAATAGAAAGGGGACATAATGTGGGCACAAATTAAAATGCACCCAGGCAAAGTGAGTAATAAAGCAATAAGGGGCAAGCAGCACAAACACAGGAGAAAAGGGGTTACAGCAAAAGAGGCTGACCCAGCCCCTCTACCAGGCTTAAAAACCCTTTCCACCTACCCCCAACGATCGTTCCTATTGGCTCACAAGAAACTCCCATAATGCCTTACCGTCCTGCCCCCCAGACTAGCTGAGGTTTAACCCACTCCTCTCCTATTCTGTCAATTCGTTCTCCATACAGAAACACAATTAAAGTACAAACTGGATTTTTAAAGTTACTTTGTAAGCCCGGACAGTACAATGGTTACCATTACTGCCTCATGGCACTGAGGTCATGGGTTTGATTCCCATTATGGCCCTATCTGTGTGGCGTTGTACTGTATATTCTCCCTGTGATTGCATTGGTTTCCTCTGGGTACTCCGGTTTCCTCCCAAAATCCAAAAATATACTGGTAGGTTAACTGTCTCCTTACAAAAATGAACCCTCGTGAATTCATGTACATATAGGCAGACTAGATAGGCCAATTGGTTCATATATGCCATCAAATTCTATGTTTCTATTTTATCTTTGTGCTTGTGATATGTAAGTGGATTCTGAACGCTGCTAACATGTGGCATTGTTAAGAATTGCAAAGCAGGGACATATAAAGGGATGATATTCAATCAGAGCAGAGTAGAAAAAGTACATGTGAAACTGATGTGTTGCAAACTGCATCTGAAAGGAAATGATGGAGTAGGTCTCTGGAGTAGGTCAGGCTACAGCCAATCTGGGACACAGTGAGGCTGTATAGTGGAATAGTTCTATAGTAGGAAAATCTCATAACAGGTCAAATTAACAGGCAGTGGTCTGCGCATGTTGAGTCTGAAGTAACAAGGAACAATTTAAGGAAAATCCAAAGCAGGTCAAATATACAGGCAGTGGTCTGCACTCTGTGAGACTAAAGCTGCAAGGCACAGTACAAAGTAAATCCAAAACAGTTCAAATAAACAGTAAGAGATCATCACATAGCAAGTCTAATCAGGAAGCTCTGAAACAAGATATAAGAAACAAGGCATTGGAATACAAGGAGCATATGGCAATAACCAAGTGCCATGGCGTAGGGCTAATTGCCATTAATATGGAGACAGAGGGTGACATCATCATTAGGGAGGTCTTATGTTGTGCGCAAATGGAACAGGTTGAGACATAAACCTAGACTTCTTGGCCACCCAAAAAAAAAACAAGATATCAGTGCTATGGTTTTCTGAATTCCAGGATGTCCAACTGTAATGGCTTTATAATTATTTTGAAGATACTTGAGTACAAACAAGCAGGAGCAACATCCATCTGGTACACTTTGTGTAACAGGATTATGGACAAAGAGATTGGCAAGACATTTATATTCCTTAGTGGCCTTTACAAGCTAGGTGCAAACAATTTGGAAACTGTTAATAACTATTTTGCTTGCAGGGAGTAAAGGAATATTTTTAAAAGGTTCATATTCAAACTGACGAGAAAGAGCATCTGATTTTGTTATGTGAAAAGAAAACTGTCCAACTTGCTTGTCTAGGGTTAAATATCTTGGGTGTTTAAGTATTTTAGATTTTTCTCTGACATGTGAAGAATTACGGGGGTGGAAGCACCTTACAATTGATTGTGCCACTATTTTAGAGCCATATGGACAGATGTTATCTTCTCCCAATGTCTCCAGTATGACATACTGGTCACAGCGGTCACGTGACCATGACTTGCAGGTCAGACCATCTGAGAGACCTGTAGTTTTTGGAAGTATTCACCCACTATCCATAACCCTATTCTTTAGCCATAACACTCCCCTTCATCCCTAACCTTAACCATCCCACCCACAGCCAAATCCTAAACTCTCCTGAAGCCTAACCCTAACTTTCTCGGCAGCACCTTTTACTAGCCATTAGGATCCTTGAAATGTTGACATGGTAACTGCCAACCATGTGACCATGTCGATATTCTGAGGATGTTGACATGGTGCTGTTAACAATTTGAGCCTGCAAACATTGCGGTGTAGACATTTTGAATGTCGACATGGTAAGTGTAAACTATGTGACTGGATACTTATAAGTAAATGAATCCAACATAGGACTCTGGTGTTCAATTTATGCATCACCCATGTTAAAGCTTTACCTTCCAGTAAAGTTAGGATTAAACCCTGGGCTACATTTTAAACATCAAATGGGAGTGGGAAGAAGTTATCAGTTGGGAAGAGGAGCAGCAGTCATTGGAAGAGTGAAGTAGACTGGCAGGAGTGTGAGGGGAGAATAGTTTTGAGATATAGGAAAAAGGATTGGGTCAGGGCTTTATAGGTAAGAGCGAGGAGTTTGAAATTGACTATGTAAGAGTATGGGAGCCAGTGTAATGCCTGGTAGAGAGGGAACTTGATACAGAGTGTTTGGAGAGAGAGAGGAGCCGGGCAGTAGCATTAAGGATGGATTGACAGAGAGAGGTGGGAGTAAGGAAGACTATTTCAGTTAAGGGCTGATCAGTAACTGGAGGAGGTTCTTTATTGCCTCTAGAATAGGAAAGAGTCTAATACAGGAGATATTACAAAAATAGAAGCAACAAAAATGGGAGAGGATTTGAATGTGAGGTTTAAGAAGAGGGCAGAGTCTAGGACAACACCTAGACAATGGACTTGAGGGACAGGAGAGATTATGTAACCGATGGATAGTGATAAGGAGGGAGAAGAGGGGATTTGGGAGTGTGGGTTTATTGTTTAATGTTATGACAGTGAGAAGCTTGATGTACAGTAGAAGGCTTCCACAGGTTCTTCTGTTCATGATTGCTGTGATTGGTTGCATACATGTGTGTTTTAGGCCAGTCCCTTTTGTTTGAACAATTGGGACATACATTGTATTAACATATAATTTACAACATTACAAGTTATATTTGAGTAGCTGTCCATAACCCGACAAACTGACTGCATCGGTGTTGTAGTCAATATTGAGTCCAGGTGATCATGAACTGAAGTTGCAGTCAAATTCAAATAATATTATTCCAGAAAATTTCTATACATATTTCATAAATGCTTTTCCTTCATTTGCTTATAATTATCACTTCTGATATATTTTTGAGAAAACATTTTATTTAAACTATGGTTTAATGTATAGTGGGCCGGTGTCACATATGGGCATTAGAATGTTCGACTTTACCTGGACAGTACTGTGTCATGAAACTTAGCATCACCAACAGTACCAGGAAATGAAAACCGGTTTCCCTTTTTACAAAGGCAGTATTTAAAATGCACAAATGCTTTATTCACAAAAGCTTTTGTAACAATAGCCAAAGGACTGTGCTTTTATGTTGTTGATTTTTATACAATGGATTTACTAATTAATTATTTACAAACTGTACTTAACACATACAGCATATACGTGTTTAGAATAATAGAACTAGACAATTGCTGGTGTCAAGTTTTAGCAATCTACAGACAGTACCTGTCTAGCCACATTTTTGTTTCAGTTTAACTATATATACAGTATCTATCTATCTATCTATCTATCTATCTATCTATCTATCTATCTATCTATCTATCTATCCATCTATCTATCTATCTATCTATCTATCTATCTATCTATCTATCTATCTACTGTACATATACAGTGTATATTGAACTAAAAGTTCCTAAACGTGCTATACACACATATAATATACATCAATATAACAGTACATTTTAACATTTGAATTATATCCAATATATGAACTACTGTATGCGTTTTTCATATATATTTTGCAAATTCCATATATCTAAGTATGTCATCATTTATGTGACCTCTATCATAGATCTGATTACCAGTCTTATCTACATTCAGAGAAAAGGAGGGAGATAGAGGAAGGGAGAGAGAATGAAATGAGGAGTAGGAGAAGCAGCAAGCGTGTACTGAGTGCTGAGAAACAGCAATATCCAAGTCTGATTTATGTCACAAAGTGGATGACAATTTGTAGATGAGGTGTGCTGAGACTACTGGTAATTACACCTTCTAATGTATGTACAGAAAGGTCAAATTATTTACATTTGTCATAATTATTTTATGTTCTAAATCATAACAATTTGTTATCAACCTGCTTGCTTTTTGCTTGTTTTTAATGTCTCCTTTAATAACAGAAGAATACTGGTAATTCTAACAGTGAGTGTATTGCAGAGGAAAAGGGTTGTCCCGCAGGAGTTCTTGTACTGATGTCTGATATGGTGAATCTGTGGTGATTCATCCTGGTTTGAAGGTCATATTGGTCTTCTTTTTTTATACCACTTTGCTCAAAGATTCCCCACAGAGTTCACCCTACTCATCACTGCAAGCTATGCATGTCTTTTTTAATTGGCCTGCTGCAGCACATTTCATGGAGCAACATATGAGATCTTGAAATCTCAGTGCAATGACATCTCTGAAGTGTTGTTTTCATGTTATTAGTATTATTTTTGCTACATTGATTCTTTTCAATAAAAAAAATTAAAACTATGCATTGCATTAAGTTATTATCAGAAATATAGTATTAGTTTTAAAGTAGCATTCGTTTAGAAGGCAAAAGCAGCTTTGTTTTATCTTATAAAATATTGTTATTGTAAATTCATTGGACAGGCTCGCTGAGAACCCATTGATGCCTGCAGTTAGTAGACTATTACATTTACCCTATAATTTGTAGTAGATACAGTATATGAAGCTTATTTTGATTATACTTTTAATTAGCATCTTTTATCCAGAATCCTGCTAAACACTTGGTTTCAAAAATACATTTGTAAAATAATTACTGTTGTTCATTAAAATGTCACAAATTTTTGTACAATCACCGCAATGAGCACTGCTAAACAATTCTATTTGGGATTTAGTCATAATGCTGACGTTCGGGATCCCGAAGGTCAGGGTGCTACCGCCAGAATCCCGAAACCTGGCATACCGACCGGCAGGATCCCAAATGTAAGTATGCCCAGGATTGTTAGGGTTAGGCTGTGGGAGAAGGGATAGGCTGTGGGGGAGGGTAAGGTTTAGGCTGTGGGGACGGAGGGTTAAGTTAGGTTGTGGGAGGGGAAGGTTAAGGTTAGGCTGTGGGGACGTTTAGGGTTAGGGTTTATTTACCACTGAACCCCTGTTGGGATTACCACCTGTTGAAAAGCCACAGTTGGGATTTACAGCACCTGCACCATGCCAGTCTCACGATCCCAACCCATAAATATTATAAGAGAGGAATGCCAGTGGAAGCGTGAGGAGTCAGCTTGTTATCTTTTTCTAGTCTAATTTTGTAGATTTCAGGCATTATTCAGGAAACTGAATGTTCATATTGCAAACACACAATCTGTAAATGAATCATACATTTATATTTTAATAACTTTGTTTGTTTTGCCACCATTAAATGCAATTCAACTTCCCTTTTAGACCTGCTAACTCCAAAAATTGAAACTCAAAATGTTTGTACAGTATAGAAAAAAGTCCTGTCACCCTGAAAACACATTGCAAAACTAATACTACTTTCTTATATTGTACATAGGAAAAAAACTGTTTTTAGGATATCATGCTAGTCTTTTTTGGATGCCTCTTATCTATGCATGGGCGCTTTAAGAGAGGAGGAGGCCCATGTGCTGCTTTCTCTGTTCGGGCTCCTTTCTTTCTACCAAAGCGCTATAGAGTCTGAGCACTAGAGCGCTCAGACTCTACTGCGCATGTGAATATCTTCGGGAAAATGGCGCGGCAACCATTTCATTGATTTCTCTACTGCGCATGCGCAGAACTCCATAAAAATGGCTGCTGCTCCATTTTCACAGGGTTTTAACAGCGTCGGTGATGTCGGCGCAGGACTCTGGAGGGGTGAGTATTAAAAAATGGGTGCAGCGTGTGTGGTGTGGCTCAGCCCTGGACTCAGAGGCCCTCGTGTACCACACACACTGCACCCATTATAGATACACCAGTGTATCTATGCATGTTAATGAGACATTCCTGTGACATTGTAAAAGCTGCTTGCTTGTAAGTTTGTCCCATAAACAATACATAGATTTGTTATTTTAGTCATTTGGATGACAATTTGGTTGTATCTACTTGTCAGAGCCGGATTAAAGCAGGGGCAACAGGGGCAGTCGTCCTGGGGCCCTCACACATTAGGGGCCCCCACATACATCTGTGTCCCTAACAGTGGGAGTGAGGCAGCAGCGTGTGGTGTGTGTCATATGTGGTGCCGCTCCATGGTTGGTGTGCACCGTCAGGGGCAGCACTGAACATCAGAGCATTCGGCTCAGCCGATGACTGGCTGTGGGCTGCACTGCATGACATCAGATTATGCACATTGCAACCCCATGCCGACCCACCTCTTCAGCCGCGTCTGCGCAGCAGTACTGTACTGAGTACTAACTGTCTCAGTGCCAATGAAGGTGGGCTGCGGGAGTCAGGATGGGACTAGCAAGGAGGAGGAAACACTGCTGCTGCTCCAAACCAGTGCCGCACCAGCCAGCCCAGCCCCAGTGAGACAGTGCCACTCCCTATGGGACTGAGTGAGTATATTAATTAGTTATTGTATTCCGTGGAAGAGGGTTTTGATTATGCATATATGATTATGTATGTTTTATTTAATAAATTCTGTGTTGTGTGTGGGGAGGCTGGGGTGGCGGGCCTGTCTCCGTGATGGTGCAGGTGTCTGTGTGTGTTACACACAGGGGATAGGAGGGGGGGGTGATGTCAGGTTGTTTATAAGCAGTTTTACTGTGGGGCCCCAAAACTTCATTGCCCATGAACCCCACCATCCTTAATCTGGCCCTGCTACTTGTACACTATGGTTGTCTCTTATCCTTTCTATATACAAACATTCTTGAAGTTTACACCTTAAAGGTCTATGGGCCTAATTCAGACCTGGTCGCTCCTCTGCAAATTTGCAGGAGTCTGCGGTCAGATAGAGAGTGAAAACCCGCCCCGTGCAGGTGTGCCAATTGCATGCGTACTCCGTGCAAAAACTTTGCCAGACTGTGGACAGCTGCAAATCCGTTCGCAACTCACTCACCATCTAATGACTTCTCCAGTCTGTGCAGTCTGTGCATAGCCCAGGACTCACTCCTACAGTGCGATAGAATCAGGCTGTTCGGGGCCAGAGCTGACATCACACACGCTCCCAGAAAATGCTTGGGAACACCTGCATTTTTCCTGACAAGCCCAGGAAACGGGCAGTTACCACCCACAAATGCCCGCTTCCTGTCAATCACCTTGCGTACGCCTAGCGATCAAAAATTTTACATTATTCTGTCGCTTTTTGGCGTCCCACCTGCACATTGCGGTGCATACACCTGCACAGTCATTCGATAATCTAGCTTTTTGGATGTGAGTAGGCAACTCTATTAATTTAGAAAGCACCAGGAATTACACTTATTCTTCATTCAGACTGAATGAAATTCTGTGAAAACTGAATGTAGTTTAGTGTGGGATTGAGACAAGGTAATATACCAAATTTACCAGGGCTGAGATATTTCTGTGTTATTATACCTCTTCCCTGTGAACTTACTAAACATGCAATTAGATATTATTGGGGCATTTTCTTCGACTACTCCCAGTAGGACCCATCTGTGCTGACATGTGATCTTAGACACATTCTAGACTTGACAATTTGCCAGAAATATGGAACACATCAATATAAAATTTGGTACAATGGGGGTCATTCCGAGTTGATCGCTAGCTACCGTTGTTCGCAGCGGAGCGATTAGTTCCAAAAATGGCAAATCTGCGCATGTGTATGGGGCTTTCACAAAGCCGACGTAGTTTCACACAAGGTCTAGTGATGCTTTTCAGTCGCACTGCTGATCATTGTGTGATTGAAAGGAAGTGGGTGTTTCTGGGTGATAACTGACCGTTTTCAGGGAGTGTGCTTAAAAACGCAGGCGTGCCAGATAAAAACGCAGGAGTGGCTGAAGAAATGGGGTTGGCCGAACGCAGGGCGTGTTTGTGACGTCTAAACAGGAACTAAACAGTCTGAAGTGATCGCAAGCTAGGAGTAAGTCTCGAGCTACTCTGAAACTGCACAATCTTTTTTTGTAGCAGCGCTGCGATCCTTTCGTTCGCACTTCTGCTAAGCTAAGATACACTCCCAGAGGGCGGCGGCTTAGCGTTTGCACTGCTGCTAAAAACAGCTAGTGAGCGAACAACTCGGAATGAGAGCCAATATTTAATGGGTCTGGGTATGATATGTCAACAGTTATTATGTCAACATTTATGATGATGATGATGATGATTATTATTGGGCAGTACGGATGGAGTAATGGTTAGCATTACTGCCTCACAGCACTGAGGTCATGGGTTCGATTCCCACCATGGCCCTAGCTGTGCGGAGTTTGTATATTCTCCCCGTACTTGCGTGGGTTTCCTCTGGGTACTTCGGTTTCCTCCCACAATCCAAAAATATACTGGTAGGTTAAATGGCTCCCAACAAAATTATCCCTAGCGTGAATGTGTCTGTGTGTACATGTGGTAGGGAATATAGATTGTAAGCTCCACTGGGGCAGGGGCTGATGTGAATGGGCAAATATTCTCTGAACAGCGCTGCGGAATATGTGTGCGCTATATAAATAACTGGTAATAAATAAATAAATAAATAAATTATTAATATCATTATTATTATTAACAGTTACTTATATTGCAAAATCTGTTGTGCTTTACAATTGGAAACAGTGATAAAACAAAAATGTGTCCTAACAGACAGCCATAGAGGTAGAAAGGCCCTGCATGAAAACTTACAATCTATAGGGAAATAGGCATTGGTACAAAAGGGTAGATGTTATTCATTGCATAATTATCCACCAGATTGCAAAGGTTCTTTATGGGCTGTATGGTCACATAGAAATGTTGGCTTGGGGTCAGAAAGATTGGAAAGTTAAGAAATAGAAAACATGTGAGGATATGTGTGGACTGTACAGTGGGGATGTAATTTGATATTAAAGTTTATGAAGGTTATGTGGGTGGTCCTGGAATTTGATGAAGAGGTGAGTTTCATGGAACCCTTGAAGGTTTGGAGAGTCTTATTGTGCATGAGAGGGCATTCCACAGTGTGGGTGCAGCCCATGGAAAGTCCTGCAATCGCAAATGTGAATGTGAATAATGAGTGTGGATGGGAGATGTAGATTAAGTGAAGAGCTAAAAGGTCAGGTTGGGAGATATATTGAGATAAGCGAAGAGATGTATGTTGGTGTAGTTTGGTTAATGGCCTTGTGTGTGAGTAAAAGTATTTTATCTTGAATACGCTAGAATACAATAATGGTGGGAGTGCTAGAGTAGATCTGCAGACAATGAATGTCTTGCAAGGAATATTAGCCTTACAGCTGCATTCAGGACAGACTGAATGTGGGAAACAAGTACAGTTCAAGGATGACACCTAAGCAGCAAGCTTGTGAGATAGAAATGATTGTCAAGTTCTCAACAGTGATAGAGATATCATGTTGGTAACTACTATTGGTCAGTGGAAAAATAATTATGTTTTTGAAATATTAAGTTTGTGGTGGCGAGATGACATCCAAGAGGAAACAGCAGAAAGGCACTCAGTGACATGAACCAATACAGATGGTGACAAATCAGGGGAGGATAGGTATATTTGAGTTGCATCCACATACAGATGATAATGAAACCCTAAATAGCTGATAAGTTTGACAAGAGATATGGTATAGATTGAGAAAAGCAGAGGACCTAAGACTGAGTCTTGTGGTACTCCAACTGATAGAGGTAGTGAAGAGGAAGTGAATTCAGAGAAACGAACAATGAAAGAGTGATTATATAGGTAGAATGTGAACCAAGAACGAACTGTGTCCTGAATACTTAGGATTTGTATTGTTTGTGTGAGAGTGGTCAACAGTGTCAAATACAGGAAAGAGATCTAGAATAATAAGAGGTGAGTAATGGCCTTTAGACTTAGCAGTGACCAGATAATTTACCACTTTAGTTAATGATGTCTCTGTGGAGTGTTGGGAATGAAAGCCTGATTGATGTGGGTCCAGTAAGTTGTATGAGTTAAGAAAGTGTGTGAGGTGAGCGTAGACAAGTATTTCAAGTATCTTGGAGGGGCTTCAGAGCTGAGAGATGGGACAGTAGCTTGAGAGAGTGTTAGGGTCAGAATTATGTTTTTTTCAGAATGAGAGTAATCACAGCATGCTTGAAATGTGAAGGAAAGATCCCAGTAGAGAGAGAGATTATAGATTTTAGTTAAGGTTGGGATGAGCACAGGAGACAGATCTTTACTTATTTGTAAAGGTATAGGATCAAAAGAGGAGGTAGTAGAGTAAGAGGATGAGAAGATTGTAGATACTTCATCTTTATTTGTGGGATCAAATGAAGAGTAGGTGCCTGATAATTCAGATAGGGAGTTGAGCAAGTCATTGGCTGGGGAAAAGAGTTTAAGGGATTTAAAATTTTATTAAAATGTTGCTTGGGGTTAGAGACGTGAGCGGAGATGAGAGTTTGGAAATCTGTTTGTTCGGCAGTGTTCACGGCATTACAATAGGAGTGGTAGAGTGCCATGGTTGACATCTCAGCCAATGTGAAGTGTGATGGATGGCTGGAACCACTTCATCAAGGGCTATTTCTAGAGTCAGTAAGGGGAAGTGAATGCAGAAATAGGTGAGAGCAGTTGTTGTGGAGAGGTGGAAAGTTCTTGAAAATTAATTGTGTTAATATGTTTGAGGAGGATTAGAGGACTTCAGTGACACTGAGTTTGAAGAAGAGCATGCAGATGATAAGATTCTGTTCTGAGAAAGGGAAATGAGTGTTAGTGAATTCAGAGACTTAGCAGTCTGGCGAATACAAGATCAAGGCAGTGGCCCTCCTGATGAGTAAAGGTATCAGTTCATTGAGAGAGGTGAGAGTGGATGTTAGAGAGAGCAGTTTGGAGTCATGAGCAGCAGATTTTGGACCATCAATAGCAATATTGAAATCACCCATGATGATGGTGGAGATGTCAGATGATAGGAAGTGAGGAAGCCAGGCAGAAAAATTGGTTGGGTGGGCCAGCTGCATCATGCAGAGAAAAAGGTGTGTAAGTCCTGATAGAATGTACTTCAAATTATGTGAATATGAGTGATGGAACATGTGGTAGAACTGTGTATGTCAGAGATTGAGAAAGTAATATTCTAACTTCACCTCCTTTACTGTTACCAGCCTAGAGGTGTGTGTGAAGTGGAAACTACCATATGACAGTGCTGCAGGGGAGGCTGTGTCTGATTGTGTGAGCCATGTTTTTGTTATAGCCAGCAAGTTGACATTGTTAGATACAGGTAGAAAGAGGTCATTGGTGGATGTTAATTTGTTACGAAGCATTGTATTTCATAAGGCACACTTTAGTGATCTAGAGGGTGATGGGAGGCATGCTGTTTATGAGGTTAGCTGGTTTTCTATATTGCTGTGAATCAGGTGACTGTGAGTGGGGCAAGTGGTTAAAGCTCAGATTTGGTGAAATGTCAGCTAATAGAAGCAGGAAAGAGATAAATATACTTGTGGAAGGTTTGTGAATGTTTTGCCTGGTGATAGGTTGTGGATGTTATTGTCAATGTATAAAGATAAGTAAAAAGCTCATGAGTGTTAGTAAGAGGGGAGTGGATATTCGAGGTGGCAATGTGTACAAAGGGGTGAGTTGCAGGGAGAATAAAGGATGCAATTGGCCTGGAGAAAATACCATGGAGTGAAATGAAGAAAAGCAATTTGTGGTACATGGTGTATTTGAAATTAAACTAAAGTTATTTAGGCTTAGAACATATTGAAGTTGCAATTGTTAAAGTTAAACATCCAAATTCCTGTTTACTGATATTGTTCAGCAGTTCATTTTCAAATACTTAGTGTTGTGAACAAATTGTGTATGTGAATGCACATTGGCACTCATTCCGAGTTGATCGCTCGCTGGCTGCTTTTAGCAGCAGTGCACACGCTAGGCCGCCGCCCTCTGGGAGTGTATCTTAGCTTGGCAGAAGTGCGAACGAAAGGTTAGCAGAACTCGTAAAAATTTTCATGCGGTTTCTGAGCAGCTCAAAACCTACTCCTACCTTGCGATCACTTTAGTCAGTTTAGTTCCTGCTTTGACGTCACAAACACGCCCTGCGTTCGGCCACCCCCGTTTCCCCAGGCATGCCTGCATTTTTACCTGTCACGCCTGCATTTTTTAGCACACTCCCTGAAAACGGCCAGTTACCACCCAGAAACACCTACTTCCTGTCAATCACTCACCGATCAACACAGCGACAGAAAAGCGTCGCTCAATCTTGTGTAAAACTGCATAATTTTGTGTGGAAGTACTTCGCGCATGCGTACTGTGGCCCGTACGCATGCGCCGAAATGCCGCTTTTTCAACTAATCACCGCGCTGCGACCGAAAGCAGCTAGCGATCAACTCGGAATGAGGGCCATTGATTAGTACAGCTGACCCAAGGAGTCTAAAGAAATACTATGGCTACTTAATACAGGCTACCAGTGAGGCAAATGTTTATCTGATGAACAGTGGTAGATTACACTGTATTTGACTATACAAACTCCAGTCCAGTATACCTTCAATTAATTATGCCGCACTGAGCAAAATATGAAGTACATGTATTTACAGTTGCATGCAAATCATGATATTAGGGAGGCCAACCATGGGCTCTTTTTTTGTATCCCAACATTCGCGATTGAAAAACATAAAATCCTAGGATTCTAGAATACCTGGGATTGGGTTAGTGAAAAAAAAAATATTTAATACCAGCACCCAGCCTGGTGGGTGGCAAGGTTGGCTATGAGTGTAGGCGGTCTGGTCTGCTTGAGGTGGGGTAAAGCCAGTGGCGCAACTTGCGGTGAGGTGTGGGCAGTCCATCCAGCAGTATGGGTAGCATTGGGCTGCATAACATGACCTCTTACATCAGGTCACACTGCAATCAGCCGCACAGCTGGGGCAGGGGGAGCCAGGCAGCATATGAGCTGTCTGCTGAAAGTACTCAGTGCTGCCCAGAATTTTTAAAAGAAGGTATTATCTGGCTAATCCCAAAATTCCGAGATTGGAATCTCCAATCCTGGAATCCAATCTGACAATTTTATCCCAAAATCCTGGGATCCTGCTGATTGGCCACCCTACATGATATTACAAATGTTGCTAAGCGCAAATTGGTTGCATATTGTTTACAGCAGAGGTTCTCAAACTCGGTCCTCGGGGGCACACACAGTGCATGTTTTGCAGGTAACCCAGCAGGTGCACAGGTGTATTAATTACTCACTGACACATTTTAAAAGGTCCACAGGTGGAGCTAATTATTTCACTTGCGATTCTGTGAGGAGACCTGCAAAACATGCACTGTGTGGGCCCCCGAGGACCGAGTTTGAGAACCTCTGGTTTACAGAGTGAAGATTGCAGATTTTAGATATGTACATACATTTGAAGTTATATCACATTGCCATTTTGGCATTGACAAAATACCATAGTGAGGGATGTTTTATCTATATATGTTTGTTATTACTTACTACTGATTTTTGTGTGTGTTTTAAGTGTATAAAAATAAAAGTTACATTTTAAACAAAAAATATTTTTAAAAGTATGTCCCAGGAAAGATATTTAGTCTGCTTTTTGCCTTAGCAAATAATGATTGCAACCTAGTTTTCAGAACTATCATCTCGGAGCACCACCTACCCAGTACTACATTTATTATCTCTTGGAATATAGCCTGCTGTTGGATTATACATATAAAAACAATAGTAAATCATGTGCAGATTTAAAATACATTGGTATTATACATTTGAAGTTGCAAAGAAATTCATCTGTAGTTGTATTAGTTGTAGATGTTTCTCTTTCAGTTTTTCTCCAGTTAAAGTCCAGGCTAAGTCCTGGCTATAGTAATTAAATTGTAGTCTTCACATTTGCTATATCAGCCTAAAGACTTATTCAGCCTCCTATCCCCTAATAAGTAGAGATACAAACATGTGTTAGGATGTTCACTAATTGAGGCCCCACCTCAACACCCAACACCCACTGAGGTTGATGAATAATGTCAACATTGCCCATGTTGACATACATCATGTAGCTATGGATAAAATATCAACATCTTAAAATGATGACATGTCTTCTCTGGTGGCCCAGCAGTGACTTACATTCTCCTGGTGGCTGCAGCAAATCCAGTGGCATCTGCTGTGTCCTGGTGGTCATGTGACAGTCACTTCTGGGTCAGACCTCAGACGCCTATAAGTATTTCTACCCTATCCCTGATCCCTAACCCTCCCTCAACTGTGTAACCATAACCCCTCCCCCACAGCCTAACCTTCAACTACCCCTGCAGACTAACCCTAACCTCCTCCCTGCAGCTGAATCCTAACCCTCCTACTATGGGTGTAACCCTAACCTCCCCTACAGCCTAACCCTTCCTCTATGGGTGAAATCATAACCGCCTTCTGAAGCCTAATCTTATCCCTCCCTCTATTGGTGCAACCTTAACTTCCCCACACAGTCTAACCCTCCCTCTATGCATGTAACCTTCACCTCCCTGTGCAGCCTAACCATAACCCCCTTCTATGGCTGTAGCCCTAACCTCCCCCTGAAGCCTAACCCTAACCCTCCCTCTATGCATGTAACCCTAACCTCCCCCCACAGCCTAACCCTAACCCTTCCTCTATGTGTGTAACCCTAACCTCCCCATGCAGCCTAACTGTAACCCCCCTTCTATGGCTGTAACCCTAACCTACCCCTGAAGCCTAACTCAAACCCTCCCTCAATGCATGTAACCTTAACCTCCGTCCACAGCTTAACCCTATCCCTCGCTCCTGCTAGCATCCTAACCCTAATGTCAACATTCTGACAAGGTCAACATTTCACCAACTGATATTCTGAGAATGTTGACAAGTTGCCTGTCAACATTTTAACAATAATCCTATCTTTTGACACTGTGGTGTCGACATTATGAATGTCAACATTGCTGTTGTCAAATTTTTTTTATTACACCCCTTTAATGTTACCTCACCTAATTACAACCAAAATAAGATGTGGTTTTTAGTGGAATTCGACTTTAACAAATCAAATATAGAGCACATATTTTTGTTTTGTAAGAATTTGGTCTCTGTCATCAAATTGTCTTACATAAGAGAACATACAACTACTGTACTTATGATGATATTCCACCACCTTACAAAGTAGTAGGAGTGCGACCTGAACACTAATGCTATGCAAAAATATATCCACTTGATTCACTGTATAAATGCTGACTTAAAGATTGTTCATACAGAATAATATCCTTATACATATAGACAGCAGAGACAGAGTCTGCCAGGTTTCCCAATGTATTTACGTGATAAACAATTTAGTCTATAAAATCACTGTTATATTAGAAAACTCTTACACTATGAATAAATGCTCATTGTCTCCAATGAGAAATGCTTTGACCATCTGGTAATTGTTTCCCAAACTGATTTGCTGTTCGAATGAAAAAAAGTGAATTATTTAGAAATATTAAATAGTCTGCTTTAAAACTACCCACTGAAATATACAGTACTACTGAATTCTCCCTGCTGACTGCACCTTTCAGACTATTGCATTTAAGCCCATGTTTGTAGTCTTGAATTCATTTTGAACTGGATCTAAAGTTTGAAGCATCTCAAGTTCTTAATTTATATGGCTGTATGCATGGAGATGTGATATCATTAAATTATAAATCTGTATCATTCACAATGGCTTCTTACTACATCTCATCACTTGTGAGACAAGGATGTTGTTATGCACGGGGAGCACGCATGAATCCATCTCCGAGGACAGCTTATGATAATTGCATACAGTGTGCAGAGATATTCTATACACACACCTGTAAAGGGAACAATGCAGGACACTTCTTTCAGTCATACATGGTGCATAGGACCTTGTAAAGCAGTCTTGGGTAAATGTAATAGAGTGCAAGTTTGTGAAGTGTGCAAGTTTCGTGCGATGACCCTGTGATAATGGATTCCCTGTATGTAATAGACTGTGAGAACATGCTAGCTCTCCCAATTCTTGCACCAAACCTTCATGCTGCGGCACAACTCTACCTCTTAATGATTCTTATGTTTAACATACAACTCGTCAGATGTAATAGGGAGTGAATTGGAAGCTGGAGTAGAGCTCGCTGGAAAAACTCACCTAAAAATAGTTGGCCCCTGGCCACAGAGTTTAATGGGAATCAGCATCTGAGGCCTATTTGAACACCAGTGGCAGCACTGTGGGTGTGTAGGAGGTGACATTAGATGACACCATTTGAGTGGTTTACACCATTACAACAGAGCTGCTCTGCTATATTTGTATCACCTTTTTGGGTGGTGTTATTTATTAACAGTTTCTTATATAGTGCAGCAAATTCCATTGTGCTTTACTATTACAGAGCATGTCAAGGGGCAGTGTCCTGGAAGAGGACTGGTGCTGCAAAGCAGCTTCCAGGGCCCTGGGCAAGCTCCCAGTCTGATGAAAATTGGGGCTTCGCATGTGGTCATGTCCCCAAAATGACTACACTAGGGGCATGGCTAAGTGGGCACAAAACCATGTCCCCTTTCTCACACTCTTGTCTTTCATGCACGCAAGGATTCTACAGTGGTGCACTGGGTGTCACCAACTGCATTGATGTCACTGTTCACTCACATATTTGGGTAATTTTAACACATATACAGTCATTTCTAGATAAAGCTGTTCTGTGCACATTTCACTATTTTGTGGCTGTACTCAGGCCAAAATACAAATTAATTAAAGAAACACAATTTTTTAGAATTCCTACACCTCAAAATAAACCACAATGCAAGAAATATATGTGTGAGACATTATTTTGCTTGGGGGTGGATATCTCCTCTTGTACCACTCCTAACACCTTTACTTAGCCCTCCATGTGTGCAGGCAATCTGCCTTGGTGGACTGGTGTGAACTGAAGTAGGAAGAGTTGTAGCTTGGCTACGTGTAGTTGATCTTGATTGTGGTGGAAGACTTTCTCACTGCACCTGATGGTTCAAATGGAGCAGTAAGGTATGTGTCAGTTCCCTGAGAGTCTGGTTAATTTCCATCAGTCTAGTGTCAAATATTGTGGCCATCCTAATTCTGGTGGCATGTGCTATGGCATTAACATGTGTCATTTTTCGAAGCTGAGATGTGACTGACCACATTTGGGCAGTTTGTTTGTCCATATATTCAATCTGTATCTATAGATATGGTTTCTGCTGATGGCAGATTTACATGGGTTGGTCAGACACTTGCTCTGGCCCCTGAGTGATATTGGGTAGTGTTTTTGCTAGGCCCTGCTGGCTCAGCTGCCTGGACAGCAGTAAAAATTATATGAGACTTGCCCCCCAGATCATCATGACCACCAATGATGTGACCATCTGACTTGAATGAGATGGACCTGGAAAGAGTTATGATTTATTGAGTAAATCGACAGTTTCCCCAAATATATACTGTGCAAAATACTTTCTCACACATTTCATTGTAGACGTTGTTTAAACATTACCAAAATAATTCAGAAGTATCAGAGGATAATGGACAGGACCATGCTACAGTACAGTTATTTTAATAATTTTTATTTAATATACTATATTATGCAGTGTGGCATTTGTCTAAAGAAGCTCTCACAAATAACCTTTACAGAATAAAAATGTGTGTAGCACTGTAAAATACTAGTCTTCTTAGTTTACCAAAGAACCTTTATATTCTGCATGGCCTACATAAAGAGTTTTAATGTGCAAATACATTGTATAAAAAGTGTGAGTACACTAACAGCCAGGGCAATTTTAAATACAAGTCAGGCTGTGGGTTAACGGTTTATTTAAAAATAAATAGTTTCTTGATGTGAACATACATTCAGTGCATTCACCATATTGTTTTATTGTCTTCTAAAGAAAAATAACACTCACAGCCTGCTCGTCATCCTACATCGTGGGTAGTTAAAATGGCCTTTTGATGCTATTGGAAAACACAAGTCATTATTACTTAACATTCTTGTGTTTAGTTCTCTGTATGAATACAGTATTTTCAGAGGTTTAAATATTTACAGAGATTAGTAAGGTTTTTCAACTAAAACCCACAAAAAACTACCATTAATGTGATATCCAGACAGTGCAAGGTATCACTATAAAGACCCATCAGGAATAATCCCACAACTCCTCAGTGGAGCAAAAGGACATTCATGACATACTGTATGTGAAGTGGACAGTTGGACAAGAGGGTATGCTACTGTTGGCATGCAGATGGCAGGTGACAGCCAGCAGCAGTTTAACTGTTTTTTTCTCTACTGAATTGACCATGGGTGTGCAGGATCAGTGACTGGCCAGTGCTCCCCTCCATTGTAATGGGAGGTGACTATTCCCAGTGATAGGAGGTGGTCCTAATTCAGGGAGGCACTTACTGTGGCTGACAGGAGACTCAGCTGACAGAGAGGGTAGCAGTCTGAAGGGAGGGACTGCTGAGAGAAAGACTGCTGACAATGCCAGGCAGGCAGCAGCTGCATGGTGAAGCCACTGACAGTAAGAAACTGTAATGAACAGCTTTGTAGCACATACAATAAGTTCAGGAAGGAGGTTGGTTAATAAATACACCTCTATAACACTTCCCCAAAAGTCTCAGTTAGATGGCACAATCTCTTCATCACAGTCTACCCAAAAGAGTGATTATTTCTAAAGTCTCAGTCTACCCATTTCCCCCGAGTCAGATATAGCAGCCAACAGCTACTCAGGGCAGCTCAGCTAACCAGGGTCAACCATCAGTACTTAGTAAATACAATGGCATTCAGATACCACCTTGCAGGCGACAACCCTCCATCCATAAAGGAGCTGACCACGGCTTAACCCCACTTAACCCAGAGAGGAAGTGACTAGATTGAGGACTGCTAAAAGGAAAAAAACCTATCTAGAACCCATAGTGATACCCAGGTAACCCTCAGCGGATTCCTCTCTAGAGTGAGCTCAGTAAATAGCTGATCACTACCTTATGGCTTGGAGCACAGACTTTGTAGCACCATGACTAGAGATAAATTTCAATGTAAAGTAGCAATTTAACTACTGATAGAGGGATAGATGTTTCATTGCTTAGACAGTGATAAAATGGAGAGGATAAAGTACCAGCCAATCAGCTCCTAACTGCCATGTCACAAGATGTGTTTGAAAAATGACAGGAGCTGGTTGACTGGTACTTTTTTGTCTCAATGTTATCACTCTCCAAGCGATCTAGCCCAGAGACTTTTATGTGAGATAGTCTACATTCTGATTTAAGGAAACGTGCTTTAGATAAAAATGACTGAACCCCTTTTCTTAAAACCAGATCATCAGTTGTATTTTGATTGCAATAGTCAGCCAACTATCCTTACAAGTGTACTGCAAATACCACCAGAGATATTGTGCACCAACGAAAACAAACAGATAATAGACAAGAACCAATAAATAAATAAATATAAAAAACAAGACACACAAAACTACAAAGACAATGCACTAAGGAATATATATATATATATATATATATATATATATACACACACGGCAAAAAAGGAGATTGATTCACTGATTGACTCATCACAAAATCTCTTAAACCACAAGGCCTACAATCTTGAAACTTGGCAGGTAGCTTCTCCTTAGGTTCCAGGTGCTTGCTAAGAACCGGTTTTACAAATGTCACTGCCCATCCACGGAAATCGCCAAAAATGTATATATATATAAAGAGCAAGTTCAGGCGGCACTCCACGGATTTACAAAACCAAATAAGACAGCTACACCAGCTTGATTGTCAACGTTTCAGGTGCTATTTAATTACACCTTTCGTCAGTATCCTGACAAAAGGTGTAATTAAATAGCACCTGAAACGTTGACAATCAAGCTGGTGTAGCTGTCTTATTTGGTTTTGTAAATCCGTGGAGTGCCGCCTGAACTTGCTCTTTGTTTCTGCTCTGTCTGGACCGTGGGAGGGCACCCAGGTAATTAACAAGTTGTTTGGAGTGCCGGTCATTTGGGAACTATATATATATATATATATATATATATATGTACTGTATGTATGTATGTATGTATGTATATGTATATGTATATGTACAGTATGTTCCAGCATAACTACGGAATGCCTGCAGCAATTTACACCAAACTTGGTACACATATGACATACAATCTGGGAACAAACACTGTGGGGATAAGACACACCTAGCACCCC
Source organism: Pseudophryne corroboree (assembly GCF_028390025.1). Lineage (NCBI taxonomy): Eukaryota > Metazoa > Chordata > Amphibia > Anura > Myobatrachidae > Pseudophryne > Pseudophryne corroboree. The sequence goes on from NC_086449.1 coordinate 460,234,586, forward strand.
TAGGGGTGGGTCAGCAGCACAGAGTATATCAGGAGACAGCATAACTCCGGAATCCCTGGACCTATTTACACCAAACTTGCTACAAATATGACTTACAATCTGGGAACAAACACTGTGCAGGTAGGACACCCCTAGCACCCCTAGGGGTGAGGCAGCAGCATCGAGTATTTCAGCAGACAGCATAACTTTGGAATGCCTGGTGCAATTTACACCAAACTTGGTACACATGACTTACAATCTTGAAACAAACACTGTGGGGCTAACACACCCCTAGCACCATTAGGGGTGACCCAGCAGCACAGACTATATCAGGACATGCATGATATGTCAGTGATGACAAGTCTTCATGTGACAGTGGCAGTGACATGATGTGAGGAGGGGAATGTAGGTAGCAGTAAGCCACATGCTGAGATTCATATAGTTGGAGGAGCAGGGTCCCCAACAGCACAGAGTATATTAGGAGATGCATGATATGTCAGTCAGGAGAGGGCTGCATGTGGCAGGGACATGAGGTCAGGAGGGGAATGGAGGTAGCATAAACCCACACACTGAGAGTTATATAGTGGAAGTTGCAGGGTCCCCCAGCATCACAGAGTATATCAGGAGATGCATAATGTGCTGCGCTGTATAAGAAACTGTAAATAAATTGATCATTTCACAAGGGCACTGACATGATGTGAGGAGGGGAATGGAGGCAACAAGAAGCCACAGACTGAGAGTTGTATAGTGGGAAGAGCAGGGTCCCTTTGGGGACCAAAAGGGGTCTGGCCACTACACATAGTGGGTCAGGGAAGCAAGATATGCCTATATACTAGATCTTCAACCAACATAAATTAACAAACAACTATAATTCTAATTTACCATCCTCATCCTGTAGTGAAGCATGAGTAGTCAGTTAATCAAGTATATAACGCACCAAACACTGTACTCCACTCTCTGTTACACTCTCCTTTCTACACCTAATTCCTTCCTTAGTATATTTACTAAAGTGCAGTGCAGGGATTTAGAAGTGGAGATGTTGCCAATAACAACAAATCAGATTCTTCTTATCATTCATCTCCACTTCTTAAAACCTGCACTTTAGTAAATATACCCATCAGAGAGAAAAATGCAGAAATGATTCTAATGTAGTGCTAATGATGTCAAACTCCTGCAACTTTGCAAGATCAATACCTACATTGGTTTCATCATCATGTACACTTTAGAAACCTTTGGGATAGGACAAGCCTTGTTATGCCTTACCAAATATACTTTTTATTAGTTGGTACACTACATTATGTAAATTGTCATCCAAATACAGTCTTAGTTAATCATATTGATTAAAAATGTTCATATTGTCTTGGTTCTAACAGTTGTATATGTAGTATACAGTATGTTTAATGTTTCATCAAAGTTTATCGTGGATCCCTTTGTATTTCACAGTATTGTTGAATTATTAGTTATAAAACTTCTTTTTCTTTTTATTTGCTAGCATACACATTTTATTTCATGCTACTGTCACTGTTTCTTTCCAGTACAAGTAATTTTAATCTGGATACAGATACTCAAGTCAGGATTAGGCAACTTCATAAGACAAGATGAGCTCACAGTATCTGCATTGTTATTTCTTCTTTCCAGTGAAGGATAACATCTCTACAAGGGAACATCCATCTAAAGACAGGTTGAAACTTACAATTTGCAGTCTGCAGATGTGTGAACGGAGATTCTTACATCACCAGAATGAATAATTTATAGTGTATGAGTCTGTGTGTTCTACTTCAAACCAGAGTTTAAAATGTATAAATGGTTTTGCTGAAAAGGGCAATCGGACTATGAGGATTTAACTCCCAATGTAAAGAAAAGGAAACTGTAAAAATGTTTTGAAGCAAACCATAAAGAAAGTCAGAGGAGAGATGAAAACATGTTAAATTAGATGTTTCATAACAAAGAAAAAGATTTGGAATCAAATGATTTTTGTTCAGAAGTAAAGCATAAAATGACCTAAGAAACGCTGTTTGGAATTGATTAGTGGTGTTTTGACTGGGTAGGATTTAATATGAGTTCAGTGGTGGCATTATAAAGCATTTTGCAGCTCAAATTCACCTTACACTTCACAGCATTAGCAAACCAATATAACACACTGCATTTGATAATCCTGCTAATCCAATGCATCTGATTTTAAAAGGAAATTAAAAAGCTAACATCTTAATTAAGTAACAGATGAAGTTATGAGAGAGCAATGAAAAGTTTGGAGATGGCAATTGCAATGAGATCATTAAAAGAGTTCTTTAAAGAAAAAGTTCTTTGGATTTAATACTTTGATGCTGCTACTGTATGTTGAATATTAAGAGCTGCAAAGCATATCTTGATTCAGCATCATTATCACAAGTAGCCTGATCAAACATGTTTCCAAATTATTAGTATGCCTGCTTTATCTCTGCTATCACAATCACACCAATGTATAAGAGGTCCAACGATGAGTTGAATGCAAGTAGTTGTGCGCATGGATCTTGTTTTTACACCACGTATGCTCTGTATGGAAGTAGAGTCGCATACAGTACAGTACAGTTATAATTTCACTTGTTGCTGAAATGGTCTAGCTAGGTGATAATAGAGTGTTTGCAGGTAGCTTAAGTATGGTGATGGCTATGACACCAAGTTCATGGTAGGGGTGGTGCACAGGGCCATAGAAAAATGGACTGAGCCCAGGTACTCTAGGGAGTGGAGCTTTAACTGTGGAGGTGTGGCCACACCACTGTAGAATAAAAATAATGAAAAGCAGTATGCTCTGTGTCGTGCTTGGGGCACCCCTCAGCTGATTCAGGAAGGGGAGGGAGTGGGGGGAGGGTTATTTCTTGCCCTTCCCCACACATCATGCAGGGAGAAGAGACTGCTGCTGCTCAGCAGTCCCAGTGGACCCACTACAGCCCAGCATGTGCTGGACTTGGGAGAAAGGCCGCTGCCACTGATAGGTAAGAAGTTTGTGTATGGGGGCAGCAGACTTCGTCCACAAACCAGCTCCCTCTAACAGACCTGACCTGGGTAAATACAATCCATTCCTCCTCTTCTTAGTGCCCTTGGTGGTGCCGTTGCTTATAAACACTAGTAATGAGTGAATATATACATTTAATTCCATGCATCATCTATAAAATTGACATACTGTATACAGGACTAGACTGAGATATCAATTATTGCAATGTGAGGGGATAATAGGTACATTTATTGCATATGAAGTCAATTTAACTAAAAGTGTGTATTCAATGATCTATATTTTCTGTACCATAAAGCTTTTTAAATGTCAAATACATGATTTAACACCAGTGTTTCTGAACTCTGTAAGAACTATTCCTTAGCCACAATATAACAGCTACCATATAACTATTTGCCATATGCACTTAGGATTGGACACTTTGCACTAGTTCATTCAGAGACTTATTAATGATGCACAAATCAATTTTGAAATGTGGCCCACATTTTTCAAAAATTCAATAATAATCCACGCCCCCTGGAGAATAAAGCAAATCACAGTGAAATACAAAGAAGCCAATCAATAAGGATCAAGAAATGTCACACATTAATAGCTTGATAAAAAAAGCTCCATTTAGTACTCATTGCTACTGCATTATAATAGAGGACACATCTGGGAATGATACTTTTCGTGTTTATGACTTTTCAGTGGCCTGTTATATTACTGTTGTACTATTATACAGATATTCAAATCTTCACTTTCACGTCTGTTCTATACGCACTTGATATTTAGATGCACTGACTGAGTTGTCTATTTTTTGTTATTTTACACCCTACATTAACACTTTAGTGATTCACCAAACATTTGTGTAGATAATTGTTCCAATTGCTGTGATTTAGTTGTTAGTGTATACATGTAACCTTATCATTCCCACTTATTTATTTAATCCATTACTACTATGGGGTCTATTTATGAAACAGTGAAAAAAGTGTGGAGAAGTGAGCCAAAGGAGAAGTTGCTCATGGCAACCTATCAACATTGAGGTAACATTTTTAATTTGCATACTATACAATTGTACGGAGCAGCTGATTGGTTGCCATGGTCAACTTCTCCACAGGCTCACCTCTCCACTCGTTTCACTTCTTCATGAATAGACCCTATCTTAAACCCATTGTTTCTTTGCTTGCCATTATGTGTACAAATGCCCAGGCATTATTTGCACTGACTGGTGCAAAACATATATTTTAGCTATTTGTCATAAATGTCGCTGGACTCCGATCTGTTGTCAACTCCGCAGCTAGACTTATCTTCCTCTGCCGCCGCTCCATATCTGCCACCCCCTTTGACAAAACCTACACTGGCTCCCATTCCCCCACAGAATCCTCTTCAAATTCCTCACCCTTCCATACAAGGACCTCTCTAATTCCACTGTATCATACATCTCCAACCTCACCTCCCTAAATACTCCCTGCTACCTACTCCGGTCGGCCAATGATCATCGCCTCTCATCTACCCTTATTATTACATCCCATGCGCTAATCCAAGATTTTGCTTGCGCTGCCCCTCTTCACTGTAACAAGCTCCCTTGCTCTATTAGACTCTCCTCGACCTTGCAAAGATTCAAACGGGCACTGAAAACTCACCTGTCCATCAAAGCCTACCCTTCCCTATAACCCAGTCTTGAGGCCGCTCTCCCACCCTCATGCCTTGGCCATCTCTGTCTCGCTTACTTACTGACACCAGGCCACTTTCTGCTTGCTTGTACCTCATGTCACCTGTTTTTCTCCCTCTTCCCCTAGATTGTAAGCTCCGTGGAGCAGGTCCCTCTTCCCTCCTGTTCTCACAGCCCTCTTCTCTTACACTTCAATTACATCTCTCTCCTACTCAGTGACTGTTTATAACTGCATTTCCTCCTGCTCATCTCTTCCAATAGCTGCCCGCCCCCAGTAGTATGCTGTTTACTTATTTACTTTCTGACATCTCAGCTGTATTGTGTACTTGAAACTGTGGTTTTAATTGCTACCTGTGCTCTGTTTTTAGTTTTCTGTGATGTTAAGTTCTGTATAACCTGTATTGTTCTAATGTGTGTTGTATGTACAGCGCTGTGAAACACCTGTGGCACCTTATAAATAAATTGTAATAATAATAATAATAATAATAAAAAAAAAATATTAATAATAATAAGAAATAATAATAATAATAATCTAAGTTCACAGGGGCAACCACCTAATACATTGTTATCATGACATCTGTATTATTTGTTTTGTGCATTAACTGGTATAACACTATTTTATGCATTCATCCATCGTCTGTCTGTCCATCCATCCCTTTTAAGCTCATATTACATTGGAAAGCTACAATACTAACATTATTGTATTAGCTGCCAGACATTTTGTAGGAAAACAAAAAATACTTGCATGAACAAAAGACAGTTACCCCAGCAAACTGACAAATTCTCTTTTATCCAAAGCAATTGTTTTGTACTGTAGACACAAGCCAAAAAACTGACATGATCTACTCGCACGACCATGGGCTGGATGTAATGATGCATGAGATCGCCGGAGGTGCAAGATACTGGCCGATCTCTGACTTTTTTTTAAAGGGGCAATCACTTACAATGCATGGCTTTGCCTTGTAAGTGATTGCCCCTTTAAAAAACATCCGGTATCAGCCGGTATCTTGCAGCTCCAGTGATCTTGGATGTCATTACATCCAGACCCTTAGTGGCAGTTCAGATAATAATAAAACATGTGAATCTCAATCATGACACTCAGAGCTTTATTCACAGTATTTAGTCACACCTTTTGTGACACCCCAAGTAGTGGGTGTTTTGTGTGGTTGGATTGTACATGGTCTCAGAAACTCTTCTTCATCTTCTTCCTGCCACAGCATTGCAGGGGAATAGGGAATCCTCAAAAACCTTAACACAAAGCGGATACCAGGAACTAAAGTGACGTTTGAATGTCTTAATCTGCAATGTTTCTTTACTGTAAATGGTTTAAGTGCAAAGGAATCAATAACAGGTGTAGTAATAAACAATCTCTCAGTTCTTAAAACCAGAAAAGGACACATTTACAATAATACTTGACTCTTGGCCATTGCTATAGGTCTTGTTTTGAATAAACTATGCAATATTGATGCAAAATACTTTAGGAAAAATAAATAATCTTCATTCTGTACATTTTGCAGTAAATAACTTTGATAAGGCAAAACTGGGTAATAACAAACAGTCATAGAGGTAGGAAGGATCTGCTCATAAGCTTACAATCTATAGGGAAATAATGCAGTAGTTCAAGTGCATTCAATAAACGGTATAAATAACATTTACTGTAAACAAAGTAATGGAAGGCAAACAAATTACTCAATAATTGTATAGATGCAATAAGTCCCATATGAATACCTAACTATAGCACAATAAGTCCTAGCAAAGAATGGGTTAGCCTGATAATCTTCACTGGCCAGCTCTTGCATAGGAGCACATAAATGTAGAAGGAGGCAATTGGATTTTAGGATGCTCAGTGATGAATGTCTGTTACAATGAGGTATCTCATTGACTTGTGTGCTGCATGAGCATAAGTTTGGTGACTCTAAACTGTACTTGTTGCACTGTATACTTTAGTGTTACAAAGAGACCCACTTGTAGGTAGTAACTTACTTCCTCAGTGAGCAGGGTTTAAAGTAGTACAAGTACAAGATATATATCTGGACTAGTGATCTTCGTGAACACCTGTGTGTGTGTCGGTTTATTGTAAGTGTGCAATTAAGATATCTGAAAGAACTATTCCAAAGTGTTTGATGCTGCTATTCAACTTGAATCTGCACTGCTCATACAGCACAGCACAACACAACAACCACAACACTGGCTCTCAGCATCCTGGCTTTCCCAGCATCAGTTAGCTCTCTCAGCGGCACCCACTCACATGGCTCTCACTCTGCAGTTTGACTCCAAGTGGCCCAAATTCATTATCCCCAACTCTCAATGGAGGTATCAGCTACACAGTGAGCCTGCTACACCAACCCCCTGCAGCATTCTCCCGGGCTCTCAGCAGCCCACAGTGCAAAAGTCTGTAAGTCTGCAAGACCTGATGTCCAAGGTCCCACTTTGTCCTCCCCCTTCCCACATTCTTCCCTGTGGCACCAGCCAGTGTCTGAAAGGTCCTAGAGCTTTACAGCCAGAGCTGCTGGTATCGCAGTTTGACAGTATGTCAGGTCCTAAGCTGTAGTGAAAACTTAGCACACCTGAAATAACAGTTTAGTGTCTGTGACTATTCATAGCAATTGGAGGAAGAGGAGTACTACTCCAATATGACAGTGATCCTCAGATTATGTGGATGAACATTTACTCATGGTCCATGCTCAAGTGTGGTCACTTGAAGATAAACATGTATTACAAAGCAATAAGTATAAATCTTGCATGGGCAAAGAAAAATAAGCAAATTTGCTCAGACAACTTGACAGCAATAAGTAAATGGTAGAAGAAAAGAAACAAAGTTTGTGCTAATGACAATGAAGTAAACATTAGTTACAGTATGCTTACTCACCATCATGCAACTTAGAAATGTCATTGGTTAAAATATTTGTCAGTTGTTGTAACCATGGAAAACCTGTGTTTACAGGTGCTGGAGACATAGCCCAACAAGAAAAAATTACTCTAGACAACCTGGTTTCACAACTGGTGAAATTGTTTCAAGTCACAAAGGTAAATAAAGCTGCCACTCAGCAGGCACAGGATAAGTATAAAAAAAGCTTGTCCAGCAACAGCTTCTAAAAAACACAATTGTTCTGCTAAACAATTGAGAAATGAAAGAGAGTGCAATTTGTCAAAGGTTTAGATGAAATGGACAGCGCCATGGCTGCTAGTTCTTAATCAACTGGAAACTTACAGACAAGTGCCAAGTAAGTTTCCCATTTAACCACTTAACTGATGATTTTTCACTTCAAAATTATTCATGGCATTTTTTATTTTTATTTAATATAGTTTAAAAAGTATTTTTTTTTAAATATTTAAATACTATATTATGTACAAATGCAGAATGGATCTTCTCATCAAAAACTGAGCACACAGTGAGGCGGCGCGGACGCATGTGATCTGACCATGCCAGTTAAGTGGTTAAGAAATAAAAGTTTTATGTAAAAAGCCATTTGAAAAAGCGAGTGACATGGATAACATGGCAGTGGTCAAAGGTGTCACATGTACCATTAACAGAGTTTAACAGAATCATTGTGTATAAGAGCATTGGAATTAGCGCCAAATAAGGCTGACCAGCTTCTAGCTGGTACCCTGTCCTAATACGAGCATAACACTGTAAAAAGATTCTGTTAGGATGTATGTGATCAGTGGGAGTATTAAGAGAATTTGTGTAACCAAGTATTATAAAATTAGTGCATTGCAATGTTTTACTTTGTTGATGTCTTTTGACCCGGGCTGACAGGATGTACCTTTCAGCCTGTATATGGGCGTGGTCTTTTAAATAAATACAAATTGTTTTATAAATCTGACTTCAATTCAATCTTTTTCTTAGATGCAACAAGGAAAGAAATTGTTAACATTAGGATTCAACAGCACAATGTGTCAGTTGATCTTGCCAGTGAACAAACTTGGAGTCAAGCCTGAGCTAACATGTGGAAAGCTGACATACAGTAGTCATATAAATCTAGCATTCTTATACTTATTGATTATGAAAATATACATAGTGATCATTCAAGTACCATATATATCCCTGATGACAGTTGTAATGTGCAATCATGTTACAATTTACAGTATTTTTCAGCATTACTTAGGGGCTGATTTAGTAACATTATTTTGACTAAAATGTGAAAAATTGTGTTTTCACACCCCTTGCACATTGTTTTACTATCATCAGAATGTATTGAAGAGCCTTTGGAGCAGTTTTCATGAAAAGCAGCTCCAAACCTTTAATTCACTTTTTTTTAGTAACAAGATCGCATTTTCCATACTTATAATGGGAAATGTCTGCTGACCAAATTTACAAAGAAAAAAAGTAAAAAAATACAGCAGTGAGCATTGTGATAATAATGCTATCCTGAGACAGCATTATCAGATGTCTCACCGAGGTATCCTACCTCCTGCACAGCTTTCTCTGCCCACAGGCTGAGAAAACTGTGCAGGGACCCGGCAGGGTGATCAGTTACAGTATGTGTGCCTAACAGACACACAAGCAGATCACTGCGTAAAATAAATAAATACAACATTGATTTTTTAAATATACTGTATACTTAAACCCCCTAGTGATCGGTCCTTGTGTGCTCTCCTCTGGATCTGGTCTTGATATCTCTAGCTACTGAACTGTGACCCTGGTCATCTGCTGTAAACCAGTATTTACAGCAGTATACAGCATCAGATTATGGGTCACAGTGCAGGAAGCTGAAAATCACATAACCGGTGCTGGTGGAGCGCAACAGAGCACTGATCACTGGATAAGTTTGTGGGAAAGGAGGGTAGCAGCACATGGTGGTGGTTGCAACGAAGGGGTGATTACTCAGGGTATTTCTCTTCAAAAATACCCTGAGTAACGGCTGCGAAGAGGCATCACAGGCTCGCAAGCTCTGTCCCTGCATGCGATAATCGATACATCCATGTGATGTAATCAATTATTGCATTACGGATAAGGGCGATTTTATCACATCACATCGTATCATCAGATGCCTGCTCATCTCTAGTATATATACCCCAAAAACTGTTCCTGGTGAAATAAAGGGACATCAGAAACTTCTTATAGACTAAAAATAAGATAACAATGTATTTAGTCAAAGCAGTAGGTGGGCTTTTGCAAGATAATAGGAGTAAACTTCCCTCTAATGCTGAATACTGGGGGTTATGTGCTCTTTAAACTGGGAATAGTATTGTTCTGCATGGACACATTCATAAAACACAAATGCTAGTGAAACTTCTATTGCTCCATAGAAAATCAAATTCAAGCACAGAAAATTTTTACAGAACGGACTTAAAATGCAAAAAGAAATACAAAACTAAGACTATATTATTTGTGCATTGAATAGCAATTTTCTCTACTTCAAGACAAATGATATTCTTTTCTAACATTATGACCACTTTTAGACTTCCTGAAATGGATCTTTCGAAAACCTACACTGCATAGAACATATTAAAACATCAATAATCCAAAAGTCTATTGATCTTTTACGAATATAATTCATGTATATTTCAAATAAATTGTATTGACAATGGAAACAAATCTATAATATTATTAGCTGTATATTTTCAACAAGCAGATTTGTTAGCTGTAAATTCTCAAGAAAACAAAATAGTACATTTATAAAACTAAAAAGGTCACTTGGGCTAGTAGAAACACTTATGGAAGTTAATGTTTTTTAGATTAGTTTTTGGTAAAAATGCAGGTTTAACATAAAGAAAAAATAATAAAGATTGACTTCTATAGGCATTGATAACAAGCACACTGCATATAAGTTAAATTAGAGGTTCCCAAACACGGTCCTCAAGGTACCCCAACAGTCCAGGATTTAGATGTCCATGACTCATCACAGATGGTTAAATCAAATTGACTTAGGTGCTAATTAAGTCACCTGTGTCCAAGCATGGATACATTTAAAAACTGGACCATTGGGGTGCCTTGAGGAGCACATTTGGGAACCTCTGGGTTAAATAGTATTAAGACTGGCATAGCAAGGAAAGCCTGGTACGTACTGCAGGAGAATGCCACACTTCCACCATGCCACGTCAGCCTGCCTGTGATGTACTGTATAGTACATGTTTTTATAGGCACTAAATAGGGCTTTATTGAGTTTGCACTGACCTAGCACAGAGGGGTGCCAGAGAAACCAGCACCAGCACTGCAAGTTGTCAAACATTGGGGACATTAATGCTGAGCTATTGATAAACCTAAAAATATGACATATGTTTTTATGCTGCCTAATTATGTCCAGGGCAATGATGGCACTAGTGAGTATTAGGCCCAGGTGCTGGAGAGTGGTAAATCCTTGATCATACTTTGTTTAACTACAGTATGCCGCAGGTCCTGAAAAATTGTGAATAGGGTGTGTCTTAGACAAACCAAGGGCAGGCTTATGTTGTCCAAATTTTGCCTGGGGAAATGCTGGAAGGAATTTAGTAGACATTGGGCAGATAAAGAGTTGAATGTATGCTGACCATAATAACACCAGCATTGTGTGCACAGAACTAAACACAGATATTTGCTCAGTGCAAAATTTATAGCAAATTGATTACATACAGTCGGTAGCATACAGGTACTCACAGAGTAGCAGACTCTTGATAGGCTCCAGTGGTCCCTAGTCTAACCCACACACCCCAGCCTATCACTCTGGTAGCTATTCCACCGTCGAAAGCCAGGTGACTCTGCCCTGGAAACCCTTATATCAGGAGGATTCTGCTACTGCTTCCAAAACCTGGTCTGGATCCTCCACATTACTTTCACATGGAAACATGCTGTCTCTTCCACAATATTTATTTATATTTTACATTGTATGTTAAGGTGCATACACACTGTGCGATGTGTGCTTACGATTTTGAGTATATAGGGGGTAATTCTGAGTTGATTGCAGCAGGATTTTTGGTAGCAGTTGGGCAAAACCATGTGCACTGCAGGGGAGGCAGATATAACATGTGCAAAGAGAGATAGATTTGGGTGTGGTGAGTTCAATCTGCAATCTAAATTGCAGTGTAAAAATAAAGCAGCCAGTATTTACCCTGCACAGAAACAAAATAACCCACCCAAATCTAACTCTCTCTGCAAATGTTATATCTGCCCCCACTGCAGTGCACATGGTTTTGCCCAAACTGCTAAAAAATTTCCTGCTGCGATCAACTTGGAATTACCCCCATAGTTAAAATCGTAAGAAAAGTTAGCACATATCGCACCATGTGTATACAACTTGCGATACTGATGCACGCTCCCATGGGGTCGGTATCGCAAGAAACAATAGACTGTGCAGGCAAGGCAATTTTGTCTATATTGTAAAAAACTAGTTTCTAGTCAAAATTGGCACTTAGTCAAAATCTCACCGTGTATATGCACCTTAAGTGCCACTTCAAAATATTTTACATAGTTTAATATAAGGTACAGTATAATAATATTATTATTATTATTATTATTATTATTATCATCATCATCATCATTATTTTAAAACTTTTAAAACTCACTGCTAAATATACATCATAATACATTCATACATACATGAGGCCTGTTGTCTTTTTCTTTACTATATTTTTTTAATTTACTGTACATCTCTTAGTAGTATTTCTGAAGAATTCTGGTAAAAGCAATGCAAGAAAACCTAGACCCTCAAGCAAGTGTTTTTAAAAAAAATGACAGCTGAACAGGAGAATTTAGCTGACTAACTTAGTCCTGGCTTTCAGTCTCCCTTCTCTCCTTACTAATTCACTTCAATTGGATGTGGCAGGCAGCCAGCAGCCAACAGCCTGGACATCCGTGGTTAGTTAACTCTAAGAGCTGCAGTGAATCAAATACATTTGTCATTTTCCATCCATATAGGCATGGTGAATACAGTTATTATTTTGTCTACAATACTAATTTAATACTACAGTGTGTTTAACAAAGATAAAACCAAAATTAGTTTGGAATTCCTGTCTTTTAATATTTACTTTGAACAAACATTGTTGGGATGGTTATTAGAAGCACACCATGACCACTTATTTGTCATGAGAGGATGAGTTTTAAGGGACAAAGCTGATGCTGATGGGTTGGAGAGGGTGAAAATGTGAAAAATGAAGTTGATGGTTAAGGATTGAATTGTGAGGGACAAAGCTGTAGTCCATGGTTTGGAGAATGTGGATGAGGGATGAAAACAAAGTCGATAAACAGGCAAAAAACCTCTTGAAACAACAGCAGCAAAGCAAAATTCCAACTTTGTTCATGCAAAGATAGCTGGCAAAGGGGGCTTATGTAGGCTGCATACAGATATGGGGACATATGTATCAAAGCTTGAAGAGAATTGAAAATTGAAAGGGCAGCAGGAGTAGGAGACTTAGTAGTGATGGGAGATTTTAACAACCCAGAGATAAATTGGATAAACGATTCATGTGATACTGCTAAGGGTAACATGTTTTTAAACACACTAAATGATAACTACTTAGTTCAACTAATCGAGAAACCAATGTTTAAATTTTAATACTGTTGTCTCAAATATCTGGCATTAAGCCCAATGTCCCCACTTAGTGCATCCCTGGAATAGTATCCATAATCTTTACCAATTGAACCTCATACATAGGGATAAAGAGTAAATTGTTTCCTTGAAGTAACTTTAAGACGTACCTTTAATGCAATATATAGATGTCCTTGTAATTTCTGAAATGTTTTAAATACAACATAGAAGTGTTCTTGTAATGCCAGTTCCGACCACCGGGTGGCAGCATTATAGTAGAATCAGTGTCTAATGGCTATTGTCCTGGAAACTTGACTTCACTTAAGAAGACAGGCTCAAGGTAATTTAATGGCAAATGTATCTGTGAGTGTTGTGAGTGCAGCACAATGTCACAAATTCAAGACTCACCACTTATCTGAATGTATGCTAGCCAATACTGGGATGGATGGAGTTACTGCCTCTGTCAGTGGCTACTGTAGTAAGGAAGAGTCTCACTGATGGGGTGCTGTTTGTGGTGCTATACACACTACTGTAGGTGCTGCTGCTGCTAGGGTTATGTGGCTCTCACCTCAGTGGCTGGTGGGGTCTCACGCTCTAGGTTTCTGGTAGCTGCCGCTGAGTAGGGGTTTAAAGCTGAAAACACTGCTGCCCACAGGGGTTCTCTCCCAGCTGTTCCCACTTTGCAGTCTGCGTCTGCAGCCAGATTTTCCACACTGTCCTGTTTTCTCATCCTCCTGGCACAAAACAGCCTCTCACACAGGTTGCCCTCTTCGCTCTCTTTCTCTCTCTCACAGTCTGACACCCAGCAGCATGGCTCTCAGTAGCATCTAGTTTCTCTCCATCGAGAGGACGTGTCCCATAATTCATTGGGTTGATGTCAAAAATGATTTGTAATAGTAACGTGTGGTGAGCAAAGCGGAGCGAGACACAGTGCCTGAAGTGTGGCGAGCAAAGTCAGCCCACCGGGGGTCAATGCAGCATAACTAAAACAAAATAACTTGCAACAAACGGAGATTGGAGAAAACAAATAATATACTGTAAGGGCAGATAAACCATTTCTGCCCTCAATTGATGTCACATCCAGGTCCTTTCCATAAAGAAGAAATAGACACAACCCATGGCTTACTTCTCTGCCTTCCCTGCAGACTTTGAAGTTCAGGACACAGGCTGCAACCACCTGCTGCCTGTGTGTAGCCAGCTCTCACTTTCTCTTTCACAACACGAGAAGGGGCCTCTAGGGAGTTAAACCCTGCTGTGTCTGTTCACCCCTGCAGTCTCTGGGGACTCTTTCTGGAGGTGTCACATTTAGTCTCTGTAACTTCTACATATACTTTTCCCTCCTTGTGCAATCATTTTATGTTTGGGAGCAGGTAAGGGAGCAAGCAAAACTTAGCACTCTCTCTGCAATGCATAATGTACAGCAGTAAAAAATAAGATCTAAAAAAATGATTAGCATTTTATCAAATATATAACATTTATTGGACATCACAACACTAATGACTAGAAAATTGTAAAACAGATATTTTCCTCTTTCAGCTAGACAGGGAACAGTAGAGGGGTTTAGGGGATCGTTTATACAACATTTTAAATGTGAACAGGATATGATAGTAATGCCTAATTTAGCAAAAATGTAAATTTGTATGCAAATTTAGTAAAAGCATGCTGGGACATGTGTTCATATAAGAGCCCATCCCAACATAAGCAGTGATCATGACTTTCACATGTGCGATCATGGCCCTATGTATCCATTAGTTGTGCAGATGGAGAAGGATCCAGTGTATCTATCTCCAAATAAATCAGTGTTAGAGTAACCCATAGACTACTATGGACTAACGCGATCTTCAGATAGCAATTTTGATGTAAGTGAAAATATGCCTGTCTGGAGGTAAAGCTTTTGCACCTAGTATAAAGTATAGTAGGTGAAAGTGCGCACTGAGGATGATGAGAAGTAGCTAACCAGGTGCGGATATAAAGGCGGTTGCATAGCAACATGTGCACCGCTCTGCATATGGCCACATTTTCTTTGGAGTAAAGTAGGCTTGATTTCCGTACAACAGTGTCCATTAATGTCTTATTCTCTAACTGCAGTATGTGCAGTAAACTCCATTGATCAAAGAATAATGTATAAATGTTTAACAAAATATTAAATTGCAGAATATAAATAATATTCAAACAATTGTTATGAGGGTTCATGGAAAGAAGAAAACCTTGAGTAGAGGCATCTACTGCTGGTGTTATGTGATGAACAATGTAGAACATGTGAACTATTTCTATTGTTCTCAAAGGTTTTTTGTTTACAATTATTGAATGAGGTTTGGATACTAACATGGATTATGCATAAAAAAAAATACTCTATAAAATGATACCGTATGTCTAGAAAACCTTGAAAATACTGAGTTAAGGTTTTTCTTTACTAAATAAGCCAATTAAACAAGTATATATCTTTCATTAAAACCTTGGCCCAATAATATTCAACTGCTATGTTTTGTATGTGATTAAATGATGTCAGGGTGCAACAAAAAGCAACTTCAGACTTCAATACATTAATAAAACCATTATTATTCACATGTAAATGGAAGCAGTCTATACTGTAATTACTGAATTAATGATAGTGGGAACTTAAAACATGTTACTGTTATTTTTTTTAGACTTACAGATAGAATTTAATATGAATTCTTTTTTCCTACATAGAGGAATACTGTATATCTACCCTCATCATTCTGTAACCCACATGCTTCCTGTAGTGGGTAAGTTTCACGCAACTACTTGGAGACTAAAGTATGTCAAAATAAGTAAGCTTTTGTTCCAGCACAATGGCAGAGCTTTTTACACAGAAATACCAACAGCAATTCAGAAACAGAAAATACAGCTTATATGGAACAGCGCTCGCAGGAGCAAAGTTTTCACAGGCAAGTCAGGGTCTGTAATATCCAGCACAGTGAAAAAGGTGCACTCTCTCCCATCTCTCACACTTACTGATTTAATAATCAAGTTTTTATATCTTAGCTCCTCTTAATTGTGGAAAAAGTGTGGCTCTTTTCTGATGCAGGGAAGCTTAACCCTTTCCTCAAATGTGTGAGTCTTCCATTCTGCCAGCATCCCTTCTTTTCATGATGTTTCTCCAGTGCCGGCCCGTAACCAGAAATGTTGGTGCCCTGTGCCAGAAAAAGATTTGGTGCTTCCTCTCCCACCATATTTAAAATAGGGGCAGTGCACACCAAAGGCATACGCCAAATATATAGGAGTGCGGCTTTATGAGGAATGGGAGTGGCCACAAAATAGTACCAATTTATATTACATGGCATATTAGTTTCTGTTATTCACATTACACCACACAGTAGAACCTCCTACACACATTATACCACAGTAGAGGCCCTTAGACACATTACACTACAGTAAAGGCGCTTATACACATAATACCATAGTAAAGCCCCTGATACACATTATGCCAGGTAGAGCCCACATTATGCTAGGTAAAGCCCCTGATATGCATTACAACATGTAAAGCCCACATTATGCCAGACAGAGCCCCCTGATATGCATTATGCCAGGTAGAGTCCACATTATGCCAGGTAGAGCCCATTTTATGCCAGATAGATCCCTTGATACACATAATACCAGGTACTGCACACATTATGACATGTAGTGCCCCTGATATACATTATGTCAAGTAGAGCCCCCATTATACCAGGTAGAGAGAGGAGAGGGGGAAAGAGAGAGTGAGAGTGAGTGTGTGTGTTTTTTGTGGTGCCCCACTAGAACCCTGAAGAGGACTGGCCACCCCATGACACCATTAGTTGTGTACTCTGTGCGGTATTATCACTGGGACAGAGGCTGAGGGAACCGGAGCTGAGGAAAGCTGCTGACTGGGGAGCAAAGGAGATTTGTGCTGACTCGAAGAGCAGTGTACGATGCTCGGGAGTGGAGAGGAATCACATAGCAACCCCACCACCCGCCGGGCCTACCGGTGAGACGTATGCTTCATGATAACAGCCTCGGTGAGTGGAATGCTAGGCTGAGTGGGAGCCCAGAGTGAGAGCAAGTGCAGGAGTGGAGCATGGGAGCCTGTGTGGGTGCCAGGAGCCAGGGGATCCATGATGTGTGCCTTGCTATGAGGGCAGTCAGGCTGTGCTGACCGGTGATCAGCTTTCTTCAGCCCTGGTTCACTCAGCCTCTATCTCAGCGGTAACAGAGTTTCCTGTACTGAGTACTTAGCATGTTGCAACTACAGGAAGTCGGAAGGAGCACTTCCTGCTGCAGACAGACTACAGCGATGTCCCTCTGAAACAAGTAGCTGGACCTCTACTACCACAGACAGACACTCATTGCATCGCTGAACTACGAGTGTTGCCAGCGATGGTTCTGTGCCCACAGTGCAGATGTGCTGTGTGCCAGGCACTGCTGGCACACACCTAGTTACGGCCTTGTGTTTCCAACATGCCACTTTTTTACAGTTTACTTTCCCCATTTCACTTTTATTGTGCTGCATATGCTCCCCACATCTAAAGCCCACATAACCCCATGTTACCTGTCTCTGCACTGTATGCCACACATGGCCTTCTCACCATTCTGTGCATACATTGTACCTCTTCTCACCTGCTAGTTCCCCTCATGCCTTCCTCTAAACTTACAATTTTTGAGGACATGGTAATTTTTCATGCAAAATGGAACTAAACTCTACCATTACAATAACTGACAGTAGGAGAGGACGGGTTGGGATTGAAATGCCGGCGGTTGGGAAGCCGGCAGTCAGAATATTGACCACAGCATCCCGATGATCAGAATCTCGAAAAGAGAAAGATAAGTATACTTACCTTCCCTCACTGGCCCGTAACCCAACCCCTCCCTTTGAGCAGCCTAAACCTAACCCTCCCACTCCCACAGCCTAACCCTAACCTTCCCCGGTGGTGCCTAAACCTAACCCCCCCTCCCCACAGTATATACCTAACCCCCTGCCTCGCAGCCAAACCCTAACCCAGCCCCCGGGTGCCTAAACCTAACCTCCCCCCTGCGACTTACCTGTCAGACTGTCCAGTGGATCCTCATTTGGGATCCTGGTGGTCGGGGTTCCAGTGCCGGGCTGGTGACCCTATTCGGGATGCTGGTGTTGACATTCTAAGTAGTGTCAGGATTCTGATGTCAATATTCTGACTGCCAGGATCCTGTCCGCCGGGATCCAGACTGGATCCCAAGAGTACAGAATCGTAAGATGCAGTTCCTGAACCTAAAATAAGTCATGGAATGGTGTTCCATTGCATCCCTAGCTCACTTTAGTCTTGATGCAGTCTCTGTTGTGTGGTGGTTCAGGGCTAGTTTCAACACTTATGGGGCAATATGGAATAGCCTGCAAGGTGCAGGCTGCCCAGAAATCCCAGTGAGGCTGACCATATTTTCAAAGCATCAATCATTTGCAAGACAAAACTAGGTCGATTTTGCCTTGTAAATGATTGCCACTTTAAAAATATGGGGTTGGGTATGTGTGACAAGCTGTCAGGAGACCACCAGTCACCATACCAATGCCGGTATGGCTTACAGATGCCTGGGAGGAGAGGTGAGCAGAACGAAGCCCCTTGTGGACTCGGTGGGGAGATGCTCTCACCACAGGTTATACTCCCACTCTATGGGTGTCATGGATGCCCACGAGTTGGAATAGTTCCTGTTAGTCAGCATGTCGGGACTGTAATGGGGCAGGATTCTGGCGTCGGGATTGTGACCATCGTTCTCCTGACCACAGGACACGTAACTGCCTCCCAAAAATATGGGCAGACTCACTGGAATTCTCCAACAGCCTGCACCTTGCAGGCTATTACATATTGCCCATAATATGTCTCTGTAACCACAAGGTATGGAGTTAGCTACAGTAAATGATAAAAGAACTCAAAGAAACAACAACTCCTAAAATAATTACTGTAAGTATTCACAGATGCAATTTGCAGTAAGTTTGATACTTAATTATCGGGGCCATACAATAATGAATAGGCCCCTAGTTGTTAGTTGAGAATTTCATGTTTTAAGTTACAAGAACTTGCCAGAACTAACCAATTCTAGAAAAAAGTTTCCGAGTTCTTGGTTAATAAAGGAACTTTTTTAGCTACAGTACCTCCACAATGATTGTGAATGTAGACTATAGTGTCACTCACACACACAAAATCGCAAGCATTTTATTTGATTAATGTAAAGTTTTTAACAATAGATACAGTAGTAATCATAGTAGCTATGCATTGTTCTCCTTTTTCATGCTCTTTTATGTCTAGAATGGTATGTCTTTTATTTAAGTACTGTGTATGAAGTGTATTCAGTTGAAATGCATTGTGTTAGGACAATAAATATTTCTCAGAAGATAAGATGGGTTCTTAGAGTAGTTGTTATAAATAATTATAAGGTTTTCCAGACAAAGAAATACAGTAAGCATGAGAACTTGCAACAAACAAAAATTGGTAAATTCTAATATACAATTACCTCTGTATACAAATTCATTTTCCTTCCTGATTTAATAACAACTCTCTGCAAATAAGCATCCTACTCAAATATTAAAAAATCCACAATTCTAACAAATACTGTACAGTATTATAAAAAGCCATATGGTAAAACTATCTGTCTCTGTCTGCATACAAGCAATTCTCAAACTGATTTGTATGTGAACTGTTGATGGCATATACATTATTCAGCCTCCCCTACTGTTCACTGTAGCTTTAGCTTTGAGAAAAAGTGAAGTTTGATTAAGTATCCGATGTCTCATCAATCACAAACAGTTAAAGATGCAACAGCAATTATTCTATAACATCCAGAGTGGATATGATACATAACAAATGTGATGCAAGAAAAGCACAGTCCTCCTAAGCAGCAACAGCATTCTTTAAGAGTTTGTACACACATGCCTTGAAAAACAGATTCCATACTCCTAGGATTTTCAATGTTATATTTAATATATAGCACATACAGTATAATGTATCTAACTATCCTAATTACATTTATTTTTGTGCTTGTGTCATCCCTTCTGATATACAGGATCTGTTAGAAGTTTTATCAAACATAGATAATTGCAAAGTAGTTAAATAAGTATGTCATATATATCCCTTAAGTTGTACTATTTACTCTAGTAAACAGTAACTGCTTATTTACATTTTGAAATAAGCATAAAATGTTAAGTGTCAATATTATTTGTACGTCATTTAAATAAAAAGTATATTTGTATATATAAACATTTCAATATGAAGGCCAATTACCAATTAAGGGGGACATTTACTAAGTGTCACGATCCGGGTAACTAGACGCTGTTTCCTACCTGTTACGTGCCTCCTGAGATTGGCGTAGCGAGCCAGAGCCGGGCCATGGTTGTGTTTTTAGTTGTGGCCTGCAGCGCTGGTTTCAACGGCCTTGTCAGTGTTTGCACTTACGGCGGTGCGGCGCTCTTAGTCCCGCCGTGGCCATCACTGCCGCGCCTGTGGTTTACTGCTGGATGTGCGTCCTCTGTGTGCCCCGGCCGCCGCTTCCATCCCTGTGGCCGCTGTGTGCATCTGGGCGCGTGGAACTCTGATGCTGAGGCCTCCGCCGCCATTGTTGTTTTACACATGGTCTCCGTTTGCTTAGTTCCCCTTCAGTCTCCGTTAATGGGCGCAGCCATCTTGGACTCTAATCACATGTCACCATTTCCCCTATCCACAGTGCTGCTGGAGCCAGGGCATAATTATCAGCCAATCCCTGCTATCCAGCAGGTATAAATATCCTGTCCCAGCACCCAGAAGATTGTCAGTGCTTCAATTGTCTTCCAGCGTTTACAGTGTGCAGTTCACTGTGGACTTTCCTGCGGACCCTTCCTGTGCATAGCCTGACTCCCTAGTGATTTCCCTCTGTGGTGCAGTTTCAACTCTCCTACGCTAGTGCCCTATGGTGCAACCTGCCTTTCCTGTTCCCGCACCTAGTACTAGCAGAGTGTACGACTCCGGTTTCCCAGTAGTCATTCACAGTTTTCCAGCGAACCCCAGCTTCATTCACAGTTTTTCAGCGAACCCCAGCTTCATTCACAGTTTTCCAGCGAACCCCAGCTTCATTCATAGTTTTCCTGCGAACCCCAGCTTCATTCACAGTTTCCCAGCGAACCCCAGTTTCATTTACAGTTCCCCTACGAACCCCAGCTGCATTCCCAGCTTTATCTGTGATTCCCAGCATCTCTACCTATTTCACCTGGGTTCCCAAGTACTTACAGTACTCCCAATCATCTTCTGGCCTACTGGTCCTAACCAGTCGTGGGCTTACTGTTCATGTGTAACTTTTTAGTTTGTTTGCATATTATTGACTTTATGATTTAATAAAAAACCTCAAAGACATCTTCTGTTGTCGTGGTCATGCCTTCGGGCAACTGGTACTACTATCTAGCGCATGCCTAGTAGTCCTCTCTCACCTCCTAAATTCCGGTACCTGTCAGCCCCTACAACTGAGGCTCCCAGTTACCAACACCAGCCCTCAGTTGTGACACTAAGCAGTGAAAAGAGCAGAGAAGTGAGCCAGTGGAGAAGAGGCCCTATTAACCAATCAGCAGCTTTGTATCATTCTATAGTATGCAAATTATAGATGTTACTTCAGTGCTGATTGGTTGCCACGGGCAACTTCTCCACTGGCTCATTTCTCTGCTCTTATCACTGCTTAGTAAATGTCCCCCTATGACTCGCCTTGATATACACAGCTTAGCCGTGTTTTGCATGTTGTGCCAAATTGATCAAAATAGCAAAGATGTAAGTGGACACATCTGTATATTGCCTTCACACTATATCTAAATTAAACGGTCAAGTCACATTATTATGAACACCAGCTAATAGAGTAACTGCCATGTGCAGTATTACTACTGTGGGCACTACTACTGTGGACATAATCTGTTAGGAGCACTACTGTGTAGCATAATGTATATAAGGGGTACTGCTGTGTAGCGTAACATTTATATGGGGCACTACTGTGTGGAGTTATTTGAATTGGGGATACTATTGTATCGACATGCCTTTTCCCCACAAGACAATGGCCCTTTTCGGCACACGCACCTCATCTACAGATGTGTCCTTTTACAACTTTGCTCCATGTGCTACAAGTCGAGTTACACACAATGCGTGAGTGCCATGTGACTCGGTAGCACCGAGCATCTTTTTTTTGCGTTTTTTTCCATGAAAATGTGTCTTAGTCACAATGTAATGCAATAGGATGCACAAGCACTAAAATAATATACAGCATGCCTGCATTCTGTGTGTGTGACTGCGACTGTATTTGCACACAAAGTGCTATGCAACACTGTTTTCCTGGAAAACACTGTAACATTTAATTTTGGATCCAGGTAGAGCCGCTATTACACATAGAATACAGGCATGCTGCATATAATTTTAATTAGCAGAAGCTGCTTGTTCATCCTATTGCATTACACTGCATCTAATATGCATTTTCGCTGCAAAAGACGCTCGATGCACTACCGAGTCCCGCCCCAGCAAGGCGCAACTTGAAAGCTGTTTAGCATGACTGCAGCAAGGATCTAAGAGTACACATCGGTATATCAGATATGGGGGGCGCCAGTCCCTAACTTTCTCAGGGATGCTCGGACCCCTAGATACAACTCTGCTTCGAGGGCAGAGACTGTTTGGCAAACAGGTCACTTCCACAAACCAAAATATGCATACATCTACAACCATCCCTTTTTTAAATCTACAAATATTACAGGTGTGTGAGTGCAAAACAGTGTAACAATGGTGAATGCAGGAAGAGTGTGTATACAAAACAGATGTGAGCAATATGGGCAATAGGAACGGACAAATCAACAAAGTCCTAAAACTTGGGATTCGAGATAAAAAATTTAAGAAACGTGGGACAGACTCTTTTTGGGAGCTATTTGTGCTAGGCAGAGACTTAGATGTGTCAAAGACTCTACTGGGGTATCATTAATAGAGCCTCTGTCCAAAACAATGTATTTATTTGCATAAATGGTTGATGGTGGAATAGGCATGACTGCAGGCTTTGGCACTCCTAACAATTGCCTTCTGTTGTGCTCATATAAAATACCATCAGCTTTCACAACATAACTGTTGGCAAATCCTTAAATTGTACCTAGTTTTTCAAATCCCACTGGATATTTGATGCACACAGTTTGCCCTGCATGCAGATGATCTGTCATAGTTAAGCCATTGTCTTGCATGTGTCAGAGCATTATGTACTCCATGTTCCATATTGGTTTTTTGATAGTTGATGCTGTGCAGTTGAGGGAAATTTATCCTTACTAGTGTTCCGTGGATTAAAAAATGCCGGGAACAAGTTTGATGTGTCCCTGGAATATTTCTCTAGACCAGTGGTTCTCAAACTAGGTCATCAGAACCCCAAACAGATCACGCTCCCAGGTCACCTAGCAGGTGCACAGGTGTTTCAATTACTAATTTTAAAAATTCCACAGGTTGAGATAAGGGATTCAGTGAGGATCCTGGCTGTCAGGATTCAGTCAGTTGAAATGCTGATGCCGGAATCCCAACACTAATTGGAATACCGGCATCGGCATCCCGACAAGGTTCACAAATCCATCACCGGGATTATGACAGACAGGATCCCAAACGAGCATCTGCCAGGCCGAAAGATAGGTAACCCATGATGATGTGGTGGGGGAGGCTTGGCTTAGGCTGTAGCGGAGAGTTAACGTTAGGCTGCAGGGAGGCAGGGCTAGGTTTAGGCTGCAGGGAGAGGGGTTAGGTATAGGCTACGGTAATTGTGGGTTAGGTTTAGACTGCAGGAATGGTGGATTAGGATTAGGCACCCATGGGGAGGGTTAGGATTAGGCTGCAGGGGAGCAAGGGTTAGATTTAGGCTGTTGAAGGGTAGTTAGGTTTAGATGACACCGAGGAGGGTTAGGGTTAGGCTTTGGGGGGGGGGTAGGTTTAGGCTGCGGATAGGAAGGGTTAGGATTAGGGGGGCATTAGGGAAAGGTAAGTATACTTACCTTTAATCTGTAGAGATTACCACCATCAGGATACTGTGGTCGGTATTCTGACCGTCGGCATCCCGATTGCTGGCATTTTATACCCAACATGGAGCTTATTATTTCACTTGTGCTTCTGTCATTAGACCTGGAAAACATGAACTTTTTGGGTTACTGAAATCTGAGAATTACTCTAGCAGATGCTTATCTGAGTGAACTGCCCTTTCATCAAGTCTATTTGACTGTAAGTATCTAGGGTTGCTAATCTTATGTAATGTCCCACTGAGCTATGAACTTCTTGAAATCAGCGCTAATAAATTGAATGGCATTAGTTATGATAGATAGATAGATAGATAGATAGATAGATAGATAGATAGATAGATAGATAGATAGAAATATAGACATATCTGTGCCAAACTAGGTAACTGCTATTGGGATCATTTACATTTGAATGTAAGACAATTTTATGACACGGCTCTCATATGGACCACTAAATGTCCTTTTAAATCCGCACTCTTGGATGTTACTTACACAATCTCTCTGAAAAGCTTTTCCAAAAGTAGGCAAGTACTGTATGCATTAGAATAAGGTAGTGAATCTGGCTTCTGCGGGTTCCTGCAAATACAACCACTTTGCAACTTTGTCCCCTTCCCATTTCCTACCTATTTGAAGATATATGGTACTTTGATTCATTCTATCCCCAGTTCTTATATTATGAACACGTAACATAAAAAATTGCATTACCTTAATATTCAAACCAAGTACAAAACTCATAATTAGTTATATAAACAAAGCATCATAATGGATTTATCCAGCTGTTATGACTTAGAAAACAATAACAACTAATTGTATATATAATTCAAGGGTATAGAATACTACTAATAGTACTCTTCCCTACGAGATACTGATGGACGATAGAGCAGTAGTCTCTTCTCCATCAGTATCCTATGGGGAAGAATACTATTAGTAGTATTTTATCCCCTGGTATTCTATTCTATACCCTTAGGAGGGAGTGTTGAGAGGTCCATCACAATTTTGCAATGGGGCTCAGACTCACAGATGCGAAGTGTAAAGGTTGGAACATTTTTTATCTAAAATTATTCTTAAAATACAATGGCACATACTTGACATTTAGTAGTTGATTATATTCTTCTTTAATCTTGACATTCCATTAAAAATATCAGCAGAGGTGAGTCCAGATATATAATCAAAAGCCTGCATTGATTGTAAAACTTGCTCAGCATCCTGTTCATCCAAAACAAAAAGGGCTCCATTTACGAATAAGCTATAACTCTTTTAGCACTTACTAAAGGATTTATGAGCTCAGTTCAGCATTTGGCAAGAAGCAGTAAGCTTAGCTTATGACAGTACGGCTTATGCCATGTAGTGATGGACTTCCTGGCTTTGTTGTGTCTCCTCTGGGTTGAAGCACAATGTTCAAATGTTTGTTTGGCATGTGCATTAGCCAGCAGCCAATCATCACCAGCAATAGATTGCCAGCAACTCAGCAAGGATAATTCCAGTGATTGCAGTCAGTGCAGAGTCTGCAAGGAAGGGTCAAGTCTGCCCGAGTGGGAATCATTTGGAAATGCCAGCACTGGTATACCTGAATACCAACAGGGGTGAGTTGTGGTGGTTTTCCCCTCTCCCCTATCCCCTAACCCTAACCCTCACTTGCCACAGCCTACCATTTAACCCCCCTATAGTGCTTAACCCTAACTCCCCCCTACCCACAGCCTAACCCTAACTTCCCCTGTTACGCAGCCTAACCCTAGCCTCCCCTTGGTGCACCTAAAATACCCCCCCCCCAAGCCCTAAACCTAACTGTGGCGGTATACTTAGTATGGTCTGGATTCCGATATTTAGAATTCCAATGTCGGTCTCCTGACCATTTAGGGATTCCGGCACCACATTGTAAAAGGTGTCAGGATTCCAGCATCAGTATTCCAACAACCGGGATCCTGACCAAGCGGTGTGCAAGAGCCCATGTTCTGGTCATCACTTTTGTGGGGAACATCAAGTTTTAAGCCCCCAAACCTAAGTGGTAACTAGACCATGCTAGAAAAATGGTGCCGATTGTAACTCCTCCATGTATGAATTTTTAATTATATACAGTAGATCAGGGACGTGCAGTCAGGGGAGGCAGGGGAGGCAGAGCCTCCCCTGTCATACTGCCTGTCATACCACAGTTTTGACTAAAAATGATTAGAATAATACAAAGACGATATTTATAACGTATAAGTATCTTCTTTGTAATATTGCCATCATTTTCATAGTTACAGCTTGCTGGATTTGCGGGGCTCCCTGGAATTGCAGGGAGAAATGAGATGTGAGGCAGCACAATGCCTCACAGTTGGGGGGCGTGCCATTAGCGATGATGGACCAATCCAGGAAATCTGAACATGCTGACGCTGTGACCAAAGAAATGGAGGGACACAACAGTGATCTCTCAGCCTCCACCGCACCAAAGAGGAAGCCTTCTCTCCTGCACCACCAGCCTCGCACATTGGGAGGAGATGACAGCGCCCAGAATTGGAACCCTGGCTGTATCACCTAGGATAGGCGCGCAGACCCGATTCCCCTGCCAGCCGCCGAGCCCACAGTCCCTTTTTACAGCTTCTCCTGGCAGTGCTGATCTGGTCTTCTATCTTCTCTGGATCCCCCTTGGTGACTCTGAAGCATGTGTGTGTGTGTGTGTGTGTGTGTGTGTGTGTGTGTGTGTGTGTGTGTGTGTGTGTGTCTCATTCAGTGTGTATTATTATAATAATTAAAAGTACAGTGCTTTTTTAATACTTGTTATTTTTCTTGGGTGTTTTGTGCTTTATATATTCACATTCCTCCCAACAGTGCCTCCCCAGACATTGCCTTCACCGCACGTTACTGCAGTAGATATATATATATATATATATATATATATTCATTCACCATAATAAACAATGATATTTTGGTTCATATATTGATCACAACATCCTCGTCAAGGGACCACCTATGAAGAGGATGGCCTCATAAAAAGAATTTCAAAAGAAGAAGCCACAGGGCAGTACAGGGAAATGTAGGTGTAATGTGTATTGCAGACTGGAAAGGGTGTTTGGATTTCCCAAAATTTGAAGTGCACATTATATATACATTACATGTACTGTGTATAGAGTATATATATATATATATATATATACAGTGGCGTAAGTTCGTCCTAGACGCCCGGAGGCAATATAAATACAGGTGCCCCCCTATATAGAGGCAAAAAATTTTTTTTATATATATATATATATATATATATATATATATATATATATATATATATATATATATATATATACATACACACACACCACACCAATATTGATCCTGCAGGCTATATATATATTTATATATATATATATATCCTGCCATTCTTTGCAAGCATAATGGCGTATGCATGAAGAAATTTCCAAAGGACAGCTCTTGCGGTGAGAGCTATTCTTTGCCATGATACAGTAGAACTTCCCGGTGTATGATCCGGAGTCCTATCTGTGCATGCGTGGGCTGATGCGCCCCACTAGGGGGTGCTGGGAGGGGTCCAATGGGTAATGTGATAGAAGCCCATCTAAAGATGGTGTTGCCCACCGCATCCAAGCCCTGGGGTCTAGGCTTGGTGGATAAGTAGTAAGCCGCCAAACCTCTGAAAACTGCATTTTTGGAGGTTTGGCTGCATTTTTAACCTTGTGCCAATGATACATCCCTGCAGACCAGTGCCAGTTTGGGGTCCACATGGGCCTGGAGCTGAAAGTGAGTCTATTATGTGACCGATACTGCGGGAGGGGAGGCAATCATTTTGCTGGCTGTCGGGATTCCTAGCGGTCAGGATACCGACACCAGAATACCGTCTCACAGGTCTTATTCCCATTCGTGGGTGTCCACAACACCAATAGAGTGGGATGGGAACCACCGAGACCACTGCGTTGCGAGCGCAACAAGCAAGGGCCTTCATTGCGCACGCCCCCTGCCAGAATTCTGACGGACGGGATGCTGCTGTCAGGATGCTGACAGACGGCATCCCGTCTGTCGGTAAAACATATGTATTCCCTGCGGGAGGACAATTAATTATGGGAGGAAGATGGGGAGGGATGGTCGCGGGCGGGCAGAAGGACTTGGCAAATGGGGGGGGGGGGGGGCAGATGGAGTAACAGAGGTCTGGAGGACGGGATGAGGCAGAATGGGGGTCATTGTATATATGACAAAAATGCAGATTCATTGAACGGGCATTGAAACGTTGCACTACTTCAATTGGTGTCAGTGTGCAAATCATTGGAGTGCCGCACCACCTCTATTTTGCTAAACTACTTTGCTGTGAGGGCACCCAATGTATTAGTCTATTATGTGGCTGTGCCAGACCCCTACCTCAATCTATATATACAAACATACATACAGTATACTGGCAGTGCACTTATGCAGGGAGAAAGGGAGCATAGATGGATACCTTGTGTAGTGAAAGAAGGCTCTTCTCTCCTCCCCAATTACCAGAGGCAGAGCGCAATAAGAAGTGTAATCCAAGGCAAGCGTGGTACCAGCTCTTAAACTCCGCCTCGCACGTGTGTCCATCCATCCCGTCCCCCCCTTCCCCACAGCAGCGGGGCAACGGTAGCAGCAGCTCCTCTCCTACCTCCCACAGCAGGCGCGCACCAGCGTACTCTCCTGGGGTTTGCGCTGTAGTGGCGGCTTACAGGAATGAGTCAGTTCAGTGACGTAACTAGAAATTTTTCTCCCCCAAGCCAAAAAATTATTCGCCCCCCCCCCCCTCCATAATTGGCAGTATAGAGTGTGTGGCTTCATTGGGACGGGCGTGGCTTACCATAAAGGGGTGTAACATTGCAGGAAAAGACTGCGTTATACCCCAGTTTTCCAACCTGCACGCCCAGGCGGGAAAGAAAATTAATCCTGATTCATGCCCCTTACATTATTTGTAATTTTTCCTCCTTATAGTAATGCCCAGTATACATTATGCCACATACTGCAGTGGCCCTTAGACATTATGCCACACACAATAATGCACATGACACAATATGAACACACCATAATGCCCCCGACACATTATGCCACACACCGTAATGCCCCCGACACATTATGACAGGAATCGTAATGCCCGTTATACATTATGCTACACACTGCAATGCCCCTGATACATTATACCACACACCGTAATGCCTGTGACACATTATGACAGGAATCACAATGCCCGTTATACATTATGCTACACACTGCAATGCCCTTGATACATTATAGCACATACAATGTCTTTGACACAGTATAACACACACCACAATGAGCCTGAGACATTATACCACATATCACAATGCCCGCGATATAGTATACCATACACCGTAATGCCCGACACATTATGACACACACCGCAATGTCCGTGATACATTATGCCACACACCGTAATGCCCATTATACATTAAGTTCTACAGTAAGGCTTCTAA
Organism: Pseudophryne corroboree; assembly: GCF_028390025.1. Taxonomy (NCBI): domain Eukaryota; kingdom Metazoa; phylum Chordata; class Amphibia; order Anura; family Myobatrachidae; genus Pseudophryne; species Pseudophryne corroboree. Next base: position 460,264,047 of record NC_086449.1, read on the forward strand.
TTACTTTTAAATTACCTGCTCGTTGCCAGGGGTTTCATGCTCTTGGTTCCATGCACGGTGCCAGGGGTTTTCATGCTCAGGTTGTCATGCTCGTTGCCAGGGGTTTCATGCACTGGTGTCATGTTCGTTGCCAGCGGTTTCATGCTCTTGGTTCCATGCACGGTGCCAGGGGTTTTCATGCTCAGGGTGTCATGCTCGTTGCCAGGGGTTTCATGCACTGGGTGTCATGCTCGTTGCCAGCGGTTCCATGCACGGTGCCAGGGGTTTCATGCTCAGGGTGTCATGCTCGTTGCCAGGGGGTTCATGCACTGGGTGTCATGCTCATTGCTAGGGGGTAGTGCGTGTTGCTAGGGCCGTGCTCCCAGTGCCACATATGCCCCCAGTGCCAGATATTCCCCCACAGTGTCAGGTATATGCCTCCAGTGCCAGGTACATGCCCCCAGTGCCAAATATACCCCCCCAGTGCCACATATGCCCCCTCAGTGCCTGCTCCCCCCCGTGCCAAATATTCCACCACAGTGCCACATATGCCCCCTCAGTGCCTACTCCCCCACAGTGCCAAATATTCCACCACAGTGCCACCTATGCCCCCTCAGTGCCAGCTATATGCCCCCAGTGCCAGATATTTCTCCACAGTGCCAGGCATATGCCCCCAATGCCAGATATTCCCCCACAGTGCCAGGTGTATGCCCCCAGTGCCAGATATTCCCCCCACAGTGCCGGGTATATGCCCCCAGTGCCAGATATTCCCCCACAGGGCCAGGTATATGCGCCCAGTGCCAGGTATATGCCCCCAGTGCCAGATATTCCCCCACAGGGCCAGGTATATGCCCCCAGTGCCAGATATTCCCCCACAGGGCCAGGTATATGCGCCCAGTGCCAGGTATATGCCCCCAGTGCCAGATCTTCCCCCATATGCCCCCAGTGCCAGATCTTCCCCCACTGTGCCAGGTATATGCCCCCAGTGCCAAATATACCCCCCTCCCCAGTGCCACATATGCCCCCCGCCCCAGTGCCAGGTCTCCTCCCCCAGTGCCAGGTATATGCCCCCCAGTGCCAGGTCTTCCCCCACAGTGCCAGGTATATGCCCCCAGTGCCAAATATACCCCCCTCCCCAGTGCCACATATGCCCCCCGTCCCAGTGCCAGGTCTTCCCCCCCAGTGCCAGGTATATGCCCCCCAGTGCAAGGTATATGCCCCACAGTGCCAGGTATATGCCCCCCAGTGCCAGGTCTTCCCCCCCAGTGCCAGGTCTTCCCCCACAGTGCCATGTATATGCCCCCCAGTGCCAGGTCTCCCCCCCCCCAGTGCCAGGTATATGCCCCCCAGTGCCAGGTATATGCCCCCCAATGCCAGGTATATGCCCCCCAGTGCCAGGTCTTCCCCCCCCAGTGCCAGGTATATACCCCACAGTGCCAGGTATATACCCCACAGTGCCAGGTATATGCCCCCCAGTGCCAGGTCTTCCCCCCCAGTGCCAGGTATATGCCCCCAAGTGCCATGTATATGCCCCCCAGTGCCAGGTCTCCTCCCCCCCCAGTGCCAGGTATATGCCCCCCAGTACCAGGTATATGCCCCCAGTGCCTGCTCCCACCTTGTGTTGGAGGGACATGGAGCGCATCGCGCGTCTCCTGTGTCCCTCCCTGGCTCTCTCCCCCGGCCGGTCTAATACAGGAAGTGCCGGTTCGTGAGCCAATCAGAGCTCACGAATGGCACTTCCTTAGACCGGCCGGGAGAGAGCCAGGGAGGGACACAGGAGACGCGCGATGCGCTCCATGTCCCTCCAACACAGCAGGGAGGGAGACATCAGATTGACATGCGGGCGCTCGTCCGCATGTCAATCTGTGTAATGTCAGAGGCGCCACTGCGAGGCGCCCTCTGCGGGTCAGGAGCCCGGCGGCAGCCGACTCCGCTGCCTCCCGGACTTCCGCCCCTGTATATATATATATATACAGTATATGTCTCCACCTTAAGTATATAGGTATGCTCAGTCATTGCAATGTCGACACTCAACATATCCACATTCACAATATTGACACTAACAGAATGTTGTCAACATTTTCATAATGTTGATATTGTGAGTGGAGCATTTAGCCAATTTCAAGGTTAGGGACATGGCATGTTGATAAGTTTATCGAAAACCGAATTGTCGACATTCTGAATGTCGGCATTCAGACCCTGTAGTCATTATGAATGTCTTCATTCAATGTTGATATTCCTGTGTCAACATTCTGAATGTCAACTTTCTGTTCCACATCCTTATTTTATTATGTGTCTTTTTTATAGATGTTTTGAAACAGCATGACAAACTGTAAAAAATAGAATGAAAAACAAGCAGTAATTAGATAATAAAACCAGTAAAATGTTATCTTTACACGTAGTTGTATAAAATATGTATAAATATAAACATGTTTTTCTCTTGCGTATCACACTGTTCCATACAGAAAAGCTCCCTGTCTGTTCTATTGTGCTCATTTAATTTATTGTGAAATTGTCAGGCAAGGCACGGAGCTAGCCACAATTGAAAATGCATCATATTGATTTGGTGACATAATATAGCTCAAGTTACTAGTACTAGAAGATACTGGCTCTGAATACAGGAGGTTTTTATAAAGTTAATTCCTCAGAAGTTAATTCCTAAGAAGTTAATTCTTAAACCTTTTATGTTTCCTAATCTGGATATCCCTGAGCTGTGAAAACACTAAGAAGCTGATGGCTTTAAAAGAGTATAGGCTTTTTGGAGATTGAGTATTTTGCATTAAATGCCAACTAGGGATCACAGTTCATTTGCAAACATTCTTTGCAACTTTGAAAACAGAATAAATACATATGGAATGTGTTTTCTTCTTTTTACATGTTGATAGGAAGGCACTTATTATTGTAGCATTGGTATAGTGGGCAATTATGAATGTAGCATTCCACAGTCAGTTGTGGACTAAAATCATATGGGACTCTGGAAACAGTATTTCATGGGCCCAAAACCACATGAACTGTGAGAGTAAAGCATGACTGCTACTTTGCTGAGAATACCAATAAAAAGCTACCATAGCATTGATGAAAGCCTGGTTCAGGTAACGAGGGATAGTCACTGATGAATTGGTATAGCGCTGTTCATGTGTGTCTTATACACTTCTGTTGCATTCCACGCTAAAGAGATGTACACCTAACCATTTTTTGCTGGTTATAATTTGTCATCCGGGTTTTGTTTTGTTAAAATGTTGTGACTGGGTTTGGTTTGCATTTTTTTCCAAAATTGACAAAAAAGCTAAAATTACATAATTTGGGCCATTTTTTTTAGTTCCTGGAGTATTATTAACCTCATTAACACTAATTACCAGTCATTTGCACTCAGGTTTAAGCACCTGACAGCTCACAATATTATAAACCTCCTAATGGCTGATGTGTGCCTCCATTCTAAAAGTAAACCATCCTATACCCTTATACTAAGAATAAAGACATGGAGACTTGAATTTGGCAGAAAATTGTTAGCTATTTATTGTAACCCTAACCACTAGAAAAACCTGTAAAAGAAAATATTAAATTAGCATATAATATTAACCGAATATGGTGGCAAAAAAAAGAATGGCTAAAAACCCACTGAAGATAACCTCAAAGACATTAAAACTAAAACAATCCTAATCTACCACAAAAACCATACATAGGTATCCAACAACCACACTGACTGCCTACCCTGATGGGTGATGACGCTGCCCCCTGTCGGGTGATCTAGCGGCCTTAAAAGTCAATGGAGGTGAGTGCACCTAAACCACACCCTCTGACCCCCTGTCCTGCCCTCCGCACCCTGCCCCCTTCACTCATCCCATCCTCCAATGCTCGGCCGCCACTGCCAGCCCGAACCTGTGCTCCAACACCAGCCCCCAGCCGAGAGGCTCCAGGTTCAGCCAAATCATCATCAGTATTATCAGTGTCAGTAGCATAATTAATACGGCCCGCCCCCCACCCCCCACCCCCTCCGCCGCCCCCGGCCGGACTCCGACGCTGAGGGAGGCAGCAGGGGAGAGAGACCATCAAAAGCCGCCACTGCGAGCACACGTGCGCGAGCGGGGCCAGAAGCAGCAAGGACGGCCGCACTCGACCCCTGCCGAGCGCGCTCCCCCCTGCGCCAAGTAGAAGTCCGGCCTGCAGGGGAGAGAGCCGCCAGCCGAGATCCGGCCACCACCTCCCCATGCCTTTCAGGCCCCCGCCACCTACCCCGCCCCCCATGGCCGGCAGGCAACAGAGGTCTAGCTACGGGCAACGGAGGTGGCACGAAACCTCCTGCTGGAAGGCGCGTAGGCCCGCCCCAGCGGGCCCGCGAAGACTGGGCACAGAGGGAGGGAGCCGCAAGCCGAGCCCCGGCCACAACTACCTCCCTAGCTGCGTACTGGCGCCCCCCTTCCGCCCGCGACCAGATTCCAAAAATGGCTCTGGCAACTGCGGCAAGGGAGATCGAGCTCGACCCACCACGCCATGCGTGAACGCGTGCCGGCGGAAGAGGAGGAAGAATGGGCGGCTGCTACTGGCCCCACAATAGCGCCCTCCTCACCACCCCCTGAGCGGTAGTGAGCAGGGGCCAGGGGGGAATGCTGGGGTCGGGCTGCGGCAGCCATGACACAAGAAGGGACAAGGAGGGGGAGGGAACGGAGTGCTAAATCCCCCTAAAGCTAAGTTAAGCTAAAGGCAACAGCAAAAATATACTAAAGCACTCAAAGCACTACCTAAATCTCCTTGCAAGCAATAAACTGACCTAATCAGGACAGCATACACTCACCAGCAAGGAAGGCAAACTAAAAGAGACCCCTAATGCCCTATGCATCCCCTATATATACTGATCCATCCCCCACCTATAATTGGCTGTAACCTGTCATGCCATTTTGGTCCACACCCCTCACAGGAGGTTTAACTATCTCCATTCCCATGCCTGTCATTCTATTCTCCTTTTCATAAATTGACTAGAGAGAGGAAAGAAGACTCTTTTTTGGGGGCCCTCTTAAAAAGAGTCTTCATTCGTCCCTCTGGTCAATTTATGATATTTCTGACTCTGGGGAGCACCACCAACTCTCAAGTTATTGGAACAGTTGATGTGATATCACTCTGAGTATAGGAGGAATTTGGTTAGTAATAATTTCTGAATCTCCTTTAGCGATTAGAAGCTAAAAATCCCCCCATTTCTTTTTGAGGGACTATAACGGCAAGGGGAGGTCTAGTGCGGATTATCTCACAGCCTTGTTCTCAATATTATTTTCATACAGTTTAGGCCAAAAGGCTGCACCAAGCTATGGTCTATCTGCAAAAAGACAATAAAAGAAGAATTTAAAAAATATTGATTGATCAATTGATTATAGTAAGCAACTATATGGTCCACGTTATCCATATCGATGAACTCAAGATACAGTACACAAGATGTATAATTAAAAAGAGCAATTATTTTTAACTTTTTTCGCAAATGACAACTCACAGGGGTGAATCACCCTGCTTATATTTATTATATCAACAATAAAAGAGGAATACAAAACAAGATTGATTGATTGATTGATTGATTGATTAATTGTGGTAGGCATTGGCAACTGTATGGTCCACTAGGGAAGACACTGATGTGAATGATCTTTTCTCTGTGAGGCCTATCAGCAAAAATAAAAGAAGAATCAAAAAAAGATTGATTATGGTAGGCAATGGCAACTGTATGGTCCACTAGGGAAGAGAGTGATGTGAATGTATAAATAGTCTCTGTGAGGTGAGGCCTAGCGGCAAAAAGACAAAAAAAAAGATTGATTGTGGTAGGCACTTACATATGTATTGACCATATTCTGTGTAAGGTGAGGCCCAGCAGAAAAAAGACAATAAAAGAATAAGACAGTCACCAATGTCCCCCCAAAATGCAGCCCATTACAGAAATAGTGCTATAACCAATTCAAATGTCTATGCAAAAAAAAAAAACATCCCTGATGCCCCCCCCCCCCCCCAAATTATGGCCCATTTTGAAAAGAAAAGTGTGCAAGACGGATATGTCCCTCCATTCACAATTTTGTTTTGTATTAAAAAGGACCGGCATAGTTTAACAAGCAAAGCACTTAAGTGACAGAGACTGACACATTTGTGGCTGAGGTGCTTGCATTGTTTGTGCACCCATAAAACAAGCTACCAATGGGCTTAAGGCAGCTATGCTAACAGCTCTGCAGTGGAACCATTTCATTGTCACTACCATCCTCATCCTCACCCTCATCAGTGTGTACATCATCCTCACACAATATCAATTCATCCTTGCAGAGTCTGCCATTACAGAAGTCTCTGTACTTTAATGTCATTGCTCGTAAAGGTCTTCCTCTTGGAATTTGTAGTTCATTTTGTTGAACATCATCTTTCCACATTTTGAGGAAGAAGCCTTCTACGCCGATCACTGACAACGTTCCCATTTGTGCTGAAAACTTTTTGTAAGTACCCAAAGAAGGGTGGATATCTTAAGTAACACAAAGCCAGTTTGTATTAGGACCTCAAAAATAAAAAAATAATGTGGGCGCTCCAAAAAGATATATTTGCAACAGCTGCTGGTTTTGTAAATACAAATTTTAATTATAATATTCCCAGGTAATTACTGTACAACCTAGATCCTATATATATCACAGTATAAAGACAAATAAACAAAGTAATAAAACATTTAAAAAACAATTGTCCAAGAGCTCAGAGCTTGCTGACAGTCATGGAAATAGCCTATTGGATAACGTGGTTAGTATGCATAAGCCGGCTGTTAATGATCGTTAGTAATTTAGGCATATTGAGCTCAATAACGAATTAATAGAAGCAGTTCATTGCTTAATATAGCCTGTTATACTTCACCAAGTCCAGGCTGATCATGTGTAAGTCCAGTGATGTATAGCATGTAGTGATTGCAAATGGATACTGTCCACGTCTGTGTTACATCCGTGAGTGGATCTCACTTACTCCACTGGCTGATTTGAAAACAGGCCGCTCGACGACAGTACCCCAACGATTGGGGGCTTCTGCCTCATTGGTGGTGGCCTGCGCCGACGTATGCCGCTTGTTTGCCAGGGAGAGCGGTAGGGGCAGCAAGCCCAGAGCTGCAGGAGACGCTGTGTTTGGCCGCGGTCAGCGGTTTCCCGGTTCGGGGCTTCCGGCTTCTGGCTGCGTTCCACCTGCGTTCCACAATCAAACTTCAGTCAACTGATGCGTTTCTCTGCCTCTCAAAGGGGCGGTTTCATCAGAGGACCTCCAAATTGCCTTTTTTTATTTCCAGTACTCAAAGGGACTCTGTGACATACCTGTTTTTACAATGTCATGAAAATAATCCTCCAACACTCTTTGGATGGTGACCATATCAGATGAGGTTATGGTAGAGGTGCCACTAATTTTAAGCAATTCTTTTACATCTGGCCAGATGTCAGAATGTTGTTTTGACTCCACTGCATCACCACTGGGTCTTTTAAGGGTGCTTGGTTTGTTTCTGGCAGCTGCTGGAAAAACTGTTGTGTACCAATGGATCTGCCATCTTTTTCACCAGGAGAACTTTGAAATGCTTAAAATCTGGGTGAGTTGGAAAGAAAGACATGACATATGACTTAAACCTAGGATCAGGCATGGATGCCAAAATAGGCTATCATTTTTTTTATTTTTGTAGCACCAGTTTCTGATTTTGTCAAAAGCTTTTCATGAGCTTTCTGCAAATGATGTAACAGGGAGGATGTGCCTAGATGGTTAATGCCCCTACCTTTATTTACTTTGGTTTTACAAATGCTACAGATGGCTTGACAATTGTCAGGATTTGGGAAAAAATAATTCCACACATAAGAGGTGGATTTGTTGGTCCTATGCTTAGGTCCCATGCCTTATTCTTTTCATGGCCAACAGCTGCTTCCACTGGTGCCTGATTTACACAAACAACATCCTTAACATCACCATCAGTGCCAGCATCAGCTACACAAATATCTTCCTTATCTTCTTGCACTTCCACAGTGGCATCCTTAATTTCTATGCCATCAGCTATACTTCTGCTGCTCTTCCCCACATTTTCAGAGGGAGCAGAAATGATGGAACATGGCTTCTCTGTGAGTACTGTATCAGAGGGGTCAGGCTCACACATAGCACTCATGGACACATTAAGACACTCTTCAGGAACTTTTTTGTTTCTTAATGTACAGTTTTTCTACTGCCTTGGCTGTTTTCCATTGTTTTATACCTCTTCAAGATTCTGAGTGATAAGGTATTGCATTATAATAAGAGGCAGAAGATGCTTCACTGACAGTTGCAGAACCACCACATATAAATAAAGGCCAAGGCCTGAGTCTTTCCTTGCCACTGTGTGTGGTAAATGGCATTTTTCCAATTTTATGTTTTTCTGCACTACACTTTAACTTTAATAGAGATGTTTTTTCTTTACCACTGTATATTGTGTATTTTTTTATTTTAGATGCCCTTACTCAAACCATTTTTTTTCTTGAGCATTGGCTTTAGATGATGTTGAAGGACTAGAATCCTTATTATGACTGGTTACTGCAGCTGCAGCACTAGTATTTGCTTACTGATCCTGCTCTTACTTTTGACTGATTGTCAAGATCCATATTGATGAACACACCCAAGTTGTACAAAAGCAACTACAGTTTAAAATAATTATTTGTGATATCAAAAGAAAAAATGGAAGACTGCGCTCACTGGTGGGGGACGGAAATGTAGGGAATTGGTGCTGCTAGACCTGGAGGTGTCCAACCTCCTACTGAATTATGAATTGGATATGGTCAGCGCACTCAGATGTGAGGATGTGTGTGAAGATTTGAAGGCTGAGAGGAGGGGGGAGGGGGAGAGGAATATTGATTTAGTCAATGACTGTGTGTGAAATGATTAAAGAAATGAGGACTATGTTTGTACTGATTTGAGATCTGATATTTATTTGTGGGTAAAAAAGTCTCTATCAGGTGTGTCATGCAGACCACCTTTTGTACAGTATACCCTCCTAAACAGTATACCCTGATCTGGATTGACCCCTGATGGGTAAATGTCAGGTGTTCCTGTTAGGGCACCTTTACCATAGGTGGATATGACCTATGTATTTAGTATGAGTATAATAGTTTATCAGTGTTCGTGGGGTATGAGACTGTTGCGGCGTCCCGCTAGTCTGACCCTTGTATTGCTGATGTCTATGTGCACCACTATGAGGAAAACAGGTTACGGGCTTGGTTCTTTTACTTACCGCCGGGGGTGCGTTCAGCGCGCCTGTGCCGGCTCAGCTTCCATGCCGGTATCCTCCAGTGCTGTTGTCTACCAGTCTGTGGTGCCGCTGCACTCGCCTGCTTAGGGTCCTGTTGGTCACTTCCTGGTAGCCGCATCACGTGATGCGTCATGTGGTGCGGGATCTCTCGGGCAGTCCTCGTTCTCCAGCCGGGGGAGAGAGCTGTAAAGTGTGGTAAATAATTGTGTTGCAGTGCATTATTTACTTGAAACTTAAAAAAAAAATTACCACTAACTGCAGAGTCACAGTACTTAAATGTTATGGATATGTAGTGGGGTACATCCTGCATTATCACAGAACTTGTATGTTTTGGATACACAGTGAGGTACAATACAAAAGAAAAACTACAGATGGAGCCACACCCATCTAATGTGGCTCCTTCACAAACATGTACTCCCATGGTGGCTAGGTGATCCGCTGCCTAGCCAAACTACAGGAGTGCACAGAGCCACTCCAATTGTAGTGAATGGAGTGCGTGCACGATTTGCGTGGCTCCATCTGTATTTTTTCCCACTTTTTTTACTTTTTTAAAAATAGTTTTTTAACTGTATTTGCAAAATGAACCTGTGAAGTCACACAGCTTATGTGAATGCAGTGGGATATGGCCTGCGAAGTCACAGTACTTGTATGTTATGGATACTTGGTAGTCACAGTACTTGTATGTTAGGGATACACAAAGGTGTATGGCCTGCAAAGTCACACTACTTGTTTATTATCGAAACACTGTAGTCACAGTGCTTGTATGTTATGAATACACAGTGGGGCACAGCACAAAAGAAAAACATTTTGTTTTCACTTTTTTAAAATTTGCTTTAACTTTAAAAAAAGATGTTTTCACAAATGACACTGCAGAGTTACCCCGCTATGTGAAGGCAGTGGGTTACAGTACTTGTGCTTTACAGATACACAGTGGGGTAGGCCTGCAAAGTCACAGTACTTGTATGTTATGGATACACAGTAGTTACTGTACTTGTAAATTATGCATACACAGTGGAGTACGGCCTATATTGTCACAAAACTTGTATGTTATGGGTACACAATGGGGTACAGCACAAAGGAAAAACATTTATTTGTAACTTTTTTTACAGTTTTAACTTTTTTCAACTTATATTGCTTTACTTTTCTTGACTTTTTTAAATTTTTTCCCTATTTTAATTTTTTTCCCCTTATTTAAACTTTTTTAATGCATAACACCCAACAGTCCCAATTTTTGCAGGCCAGTCACGTTTTCTGGGACTGTCCCGCTGTCCTACCCGTAGCCCGCAGTGTCCCATGGTGTGTGGGGGTATGGAGTTGTGAGGTACCCCATCACTCGCTGCAGACCGGTGATGCGCACAGAATCTTTTCACTGAAAGAGAGGGGCCATGGGCATGACTAACAGCTCAGAGAGAGCTGGGCATGCCACCATAGTGACAAAATCGGGAGGTGTGGCTCCCAATCCTTCATTCCCATGAAGCCATGCCACCCTTTGCTGAGGCAATGCCCCCTTTTCGGATGCATGTGTCTTTGGCACACGCAGGGGTCCCTATTAAGCCCCACAAAAAGTTGGGAGGTATGGTTTAATAAAAAACACAATAAAGTATAAAGGATAGAAACGAATTAACCTTCTATGCCGTCTTCCTGCAAAATAACCCTTACATTAAATCAACTTTTTAAATGTTTATAAAATAGGTCTCCCTACCTGCAATAAATAGCATTCACATTATAAACACATTTCCTCAAACAGCCCCACATTAAATAAGTCATATTCACATACTGGATGCAGACATTTACAATTTCAACCGTTATGATATCAACATTGTTGAAATATCGACACTGAGCATGGCGGCATATGCTGACATGTCAACATATCCATGGAGTCGACATGCAAAATGTTGACATTTAAAATGTTTTAACTGATTATCATTTATTTATATAGCACCACAAGGTTCCGAAGCGCCACACAAAAGATATAAAACATCCAACTAATTTTTATCAGTACAGTACATAGACAGTTAAAGCTCTAAAATTACATAGAGAAAATGATAGGAGAGAGGGGTCTGCTTACATTTTACATGTTAGCTTAATCTGCATAATAAAACAGACTGCACATTTGAAGAATTTAGATAAAAATATAAACACTGTAATTTCATTCTGAAGAAAGAATGGTAAATACATTCAGTCATCATTTCTTATACAAGCTACAGTATTACTGATTTCCAGCTTCAACAGAAATGAGCTTGACCTGCAAACACTCATCAAAGAGATCAGCAATATGTATACTACTTAAGAATAGTGCAGTGTTCTCAATGGTTTTCATAAACATTGAATGCTGACTCACAGATAAATTTGAACACATTTATCCTATACACCATAGTTCTTTGCTTTGATGTGTGGTTACTGTCAATTTACTAACAGTGATATTGATATTGAAATAAAACCAACAGATTTTTTCTTGCAGCATCAATTATTCAATCTACATCAAACACAGTCAATCAATAATCCTGATTTGAAGTAAGAGTATGATCAATCTAATTGTACTTTATAAATAAAAAAGGAAAAACAACCAGTACGGCCTTACAAAGAGCCATTAAGGTGGGCCATGCTCGAATTCTTGTTCATGCCTTATAAACACTCAGAAAAGAAGTGTTAATTGAATCCTTGTTAGCATTACTGAATCATTACTCTATACAAGGGATCTTAACTGTGACTACAAGGAAGATATTGGCTACCTGGACCACACAGCTTGAGCATTTTCCAAAGGGGCTGAGTGATCCCTCAATTTTCTGAGAATTTGTGGCACATATTCAATAGCGATCAGTGCAATCAACAATAGATGCAGTTTGGGCCCACCAATGTGTAAAAGACCAAAATGCAACATGATTTATTGGGAGTTTAGTGCAGTTTAAATAAAGTTAATTTACATTAACACAACTCTAAAAAAAGGAGGTTTTTTCACATACATATTTCCATTCTTTATGGATTTTTTCTGTCTGATGAACACTGTTGTGACACATTTTCACAGTCCACAATATTATAATGCTGTGAAAACTGCAATTTCAGCAATAAACATGGTTCTAAATTTGTGTCTTTGGCAATGTAAATAAAACCAAATTAAACTGAAGAGGACACACCCTCTCCCACTCTTGTCTTATGTTTTACTCTGTTTCCCACATTTCTCCTAACTCCACCCCATATCTGTTTTAAGGGTAAACAAGACCAGAAATATGACTTAATTAAAAACCTAGCATTTCAGAAGTTGGAGTAATCCAATGCAGGTGTTTATAGTTTTAAATCACCAACATAGACATATATTATAAAATAAAATATAAAATCCACACCCGTCCCCAAAAATACTGCAGTACCAGCTACAGTATGACAACTTGATGAAGCAAAGTCCTTCCCTTCACTTCATATACAAAATAATAATTATTATCTTTTATTTATCTGGTGTCACAAGGGATCCACAGCGACCATTACATAGCACATAAACAAATGATGTAAAGTAGGTGGCAAATTCAAGAGCAGAGAGTGAAGCTGGGAGTAGATGGGGTTCTTAAAGAATGATTGTTTATAGAGGTAAAGGCAAGCACAGTAGAATGAGAGGATGGGATTGCACATCGCAATGAGTGCACGATCGCAGAGAATAGGGAGGCCTCCTGTCGGCGCAGACTAGCTGCGATGGAAGGAGACCAGGCGGTAAATTTACTAAGACGGGAGTTCTATTTAAGATGTGATGTTGCCCATAGCAACCAATCAGATTTCAGGTATTATATTTTAGAAGGTGCTAGATAAATGAGAAGTAGAATCTGATTGGTTGCTATCGGCAACATCACATCTTAAATAGAACTCCCATCTTAGTAAATTTACCCACAGCTACCCTCTTTTTGATTGGATCAGCTGCGTGTGATGTCCAGTTGTATCCAGTATCCAATCGGATGAATATCATGATTGTCACCAGTTGTGGTGGTGAGGTATATATAGCGAGGTCTGTGCAACACTGAATAAGCTGTTAATAGACTATTAGTAACACACTGCTGTACCACTGCTATAAACAAAGTAACAGCCTTAAAAAACACAGGATCACTGTATTTTATAAACTGTATGCTTAAAAAGTGTTAGTAATGTACAGTGGTGATGCACTGGTGACAAATTTCATGATATATTTAAAGGGGCATGCACTGAAATATTTGTGTAACACATGCTTTCTATCCATATGTCTTCAGCTAGTTATTGATATTGTGAATAATCGATTATGTGTATAGAGTGTTGTTTATGAAGGTTGAGTGCAATGCAAAAGTGTATTTGCATCTGGCCATAAATACGCTACTAAACACGTGTAACTAAACCGGTGAGTACATGAACGAAGCCCACCAGAGACCCTTTTTTTAAATTAATGGACCTGATACAGAGCTAAAAGTAAATGGAAAGAATACTGCTTAACATAAAATAAAAAGCATACACAGACAAAAAGGTGTATTTTCAACCATATGTAGGGTTGTATGCATCTTGAGATGCTACAATATTTGCTTTTGTAACATAAAGGTATGGTTTGCTACTAGTTACTGTGATCAACATGATCCATTAATTGCTATGCTTTAGGATGGTTCTCACTCTTTAAGCCAGGAGCGGAACTCCCAGAGGCAATGGAGACACCTGCCTCTGGGCTCCAAGCCCTTAAGGGGCACCTGCATGTGCAGCAGCACCTGTGTGGTTTGCCATGCCATTTTTCCAGTGATTTGTGTCTGCAGTGCCGGCCGTGGGACTCCGGAGGGGTAAATATAACTATAACGGTGTGGGGTGTGCGGTGTGTGGTGTGGGCACGCTTGGACCCAGAGGCCCATGTTCACTTCACACCCTGCACCTATTATATATACGCCAATGCATGTGTATAAACACTGTGTCATGGATTCACAAGTTGGAGATGGGGAATCCGGACTGGGTTTGAGTTGGGAAATGGACTCTCCAAGTAAGGAGTGGGCTGGCTGGATGAACTTCCTTTGCTTGAAGCATAAAGTGGTACAGGATGGGTAAAGTTCATGAAGTGAGGTAGAGGGAAAGGCAAAACTGAGAGACGCCGCTGCGGAAGACATCAGAGGCCTAACTGAGCGCAGGATGATTCAGAAGACCGGAGTACTGTGATCCAAACGGTATAGGGTGTTTGTGAGCAGGCTGTAATGACTGCAGTAGCAGAACAGATACTGAGGCAAGCCAGCAGGAGCGACAGGAAGCATGAGCACACGGGGAGCGTACGCCTTTGCAGGACTGAAGATTGCTTAGGTAGGCTGGAACCAAGACACTATGAGTTATACTCAAGATTCTGGGAGGACAGAACACTAGCATACAGACTAGCTGTAGTAGACATTGCACTGATACCTGTGAATTCTAAGCCAACCCTAGAAATACCCTAATCCCACCTATGATTGGCCACTGGGGTCAGCTGCAACACCAGAGGACTGGATTGGTCTACACTGTCGTGTGATCTAAACCAAAATAGTGATGCCCAGGACCCAAAGCTGCTGGAGCTCAGCCACAGTCTACCTCACCCTGCCGCCGAGCCACTGATCCCTGCAAGCAGCCGACTGCCACTGACAAATGCCAGCCGCCTGCACCTGCTGATCGCCACCAGCCGCCGGAGCTGCCACTGAAGTGACCCCGCTACAAGGGTAAGCTCTGCCCACCGCCACACTGCAGGGCTGCCTGTGACAAACTGTGTGGTATCTCATGGTAAAATATTCAGAGCATTACTCCTGATGAGACAACTCCAGGAAAGTGGACAAATACATCTGTTTATTTTTATATTTTTTTTATAGAAATTGTGTCCTGATATTTTTATTGTATTTGCAGTGTCAGATGTGGTGTTTTGATTTTTAAAAACACAGTTCCTCATTAGGTGTTTTTTTTTTTTAGTTTTGTTCCTTTGTACTGATCCCAGATTGAAACATGCTACTGTGTTTACTTACACATTTACAATTTTTGAGTCATTTACTGCCTAATAATTCACACCTTTAGAATTGTCACATTTGATTTATTTTTAATATATATTTATCTTTCAATTTGCACTAACGCCTGGGATTCCTTTATTGAGTTTTCTTTTCATTATCTGAATGCTTTGCAATTTTTCATTAACTTTTTGTGTTAATTAATACATGTACTTTGGCCCTCATTCCGAGTTGATCGGTCGCAAGGCGAATTTAGCAGAGTTACACACGCTAAGCTGCCGCCTACTGGGAGTGAATCTTAGCTTCTTAAAATTGCGACCGATGTATTCGCAATATTGCGATTACTAACTACTTAGCAGTTTCAGAGTAGCTCCAGACTTACTCTGCCTGTGCGATCAGTTCAGTGCTTGTCGTTCCTGGTTGACGTCACAAACACACCCAGCGTTCGCCCAGGCACTCCCACCGTTTCTCCGGCCACTCCTGCGTTTTTTCCGGAAACGGTAGCGTTTTCAGCCACACGCCCCTGAAACGCCGTGTTTCCGCCCAGTAACACCCATTTCCTGTCAATCACATTACGATCGCCGGAGCGAAGAAAAAGCCGTGAGTAAAAATACTTTCTTCATAGTAAAGTTACTTGGCGCAGTCGCAGTGCGAACATTGCGCATGCGTACTAAGCGGATTTTCACTGCGATGCGATGAAAAATACCGAGCGAACAACTCGGAATGAGGGCCGTACTTTGCTATTTCTTATTCATTCATTGTGAAATATATTTAGCAAATTGTGTCTGGATCTTTAATTGTAGGTAAGAGGATGTGTATGCAGTGAAATGCTGCCTTGTATGGTTTATGAATGCAGATTAGTAGAACTTTTTGTGTTTCTAGTTCCGGAAACCGCCTACTGTCCTCCTGTTTGAGAAACCTGCTGTTTCCTTCACCTTCTATTTCTGTCCTGTGCTGCTTCTTCACATTGTTATTGCAGTGGATAAGTGCCTACACAATCTAAAGCTGACAAACAAGGTGCTTGAATTCCCTGAAAAAAATATAACAGACTGCTGCCTAGCAGGTATATTGCTGAAGGCGACAGACATTTTTCAAGATTAGTTATATTTATTTGAAAAAATAAAATACAAAATACAATATATACTGTAGTTATGAAATAAATGAATGTTAAAAATTAAAGAAACTACTTATTTTATTACAAAATAATGTAATAGAGAAAAAAAGAGAATTAAAATGTGTCTGAACTCATTCTAGCAAAGGAAAGTGGCTTTAGAAAATCTAGGAGCATTACACTTTTTATCATGTTAATTACAGGCTGATTTTGAGTCGCGCATAGTGTTGTCAGTGTTTGCGTCTTTTACCGGTTGCACGTCTGTGCCTTTATGTAAATACTAGAGATGTGCGGCTGGCACTTTTTGTGTTTTCTGTTTTGGTTCTAATTCCACTTTCGTGTTTTGGTTTTGGCTTGGTTTTGCCAAAACCAACCTTTCGTGTTTTGGTTTTGGATCTGGATGATTTTTGAAAAAAACATAAAATTAGCTAAAATCACAGAATTTGGGGGTAATTTTGATCCTACTGTATTATTAACCTCAATAACATTCATGTCCACTAATTTCCAGTCTATTCTGAACACCTCATACCTCACAATATTGTTTTTTAGACCAAAATGTTGCACCGAGGTTGCTGGATGACTAAGCTAAGCGACACAAGAGGACAACGCAAACACCTGGCCCATCTAGGAGTGGCACTGCACTGTCAGACAGGAGGGCAGATATAAAAAAAGGCCCCAAACAGCACCTCATGCAAAGATGTAGAAGAGGTGCAATGAGGTAGCTGTATGACTAAGCCAAGCGACACAAACAGTTGGCCCATCTAGGAGTGGCACTGCAGTGGCAGACAGGATGGCACTTTTCAAAAACTAGGCCCCAAACAGCACATCATGCAAAGATGTAAAAGAGTTGCAATGAGGTAGCTGTATGACTAAGCCAAGCGACACGAACAATTGGCCCATCTAGGAGTGGCACTGCAGTGGCAGACAGGAGGTTAGATATAAAAAAAGGCCCCAAACAGCACCTCATGCAAAGATGTAGAAGAGGTGCAATGAGGTAGCTGTATGACTAAGCCAAGTGACACAAACAATTCCCACTGGAATTATGCAGTAATATCACTGGAACTATATGGAAATATCACTGGAATCATATGGCAGTACCACTGGACATATACGGCAGTCACTGGAATTATATAGCAGTACCACTGGACATAACGGCAGTATCACTGGAAATATATGGCAGTACCACTAGACATATACGGAAGTGTCAGACAGGATTGCACTTTAAAAAATAGTCCCCAAACAGCACATGATGCAAAGAAGAAAAAGAGGTGCAAGATGGAATTGTTCTTCGGCGCTCTCACCCACCCTTATGTTGTATAAACAGGACATGCACACTTTAACAAACCAATCATTTCAGCGACAGGGTCTGCCACACGACTATGGCTGAAATGACTGGTTTGTTTGGGCCCCCACCAAAAAAGAAGCAATCTCTCCTTGCACAAACTGGCTCTACAGAGGCAAGATTTTGACCTCATCTTCCGATTCCTCACCCCTTTCACTGTGTACATCACCCTCCTCACAGAGTATTAATTAGTCCCCACTGGAATCCACCATCACAGGTCCTTGTGTACTTTCCAGAGACAATTGCTGGTCAAGGTCTTCCTGGAGGAATTTATAATTTATTTTGATGAACATCATCTTCTCCACATTTTGTGGATGTAACCTCCTATGCCGATCGCTGACAAGGTTACCGGCTGCACTAAACACACTTTCGGAGTACATACTGGAGGGGGGCAACTTAAGTAAAATAAAGCCAGTTTGTGCAAGGGCATCCAAATTGTCTCTTTTTCCAGCCAGTATACATACGGACTGTCTGACATGCCTACTTGGATGCTGTCACTCATATAATCCTCCACCATTATTTCAATTGTGACAGAATCATATGCAGTGACAGTAGACATGTCAGTAATCGTTGGTAGGTCCTTCAGTCCGGACAAGATGTCAGCTTTCGTTTCTGACTGCCCATCATCACTGCCAGCGGGTGGGCTAGGAAATCTTATCCTTTTCATTGCAGCTCCTGTGGTGTGAGAAATTGAAGGAGGAGCTGTTGACGGGTCACATTCCACTTGAGTTGACAATTACTCACCAGCAGGTCTTTGCACCTCTGCACACTTGTGTCTGCCGGAAAGAGAGATACAACGTAGGCTTTAAACCTAGGATCAAGCACGGTGGCCAAAATGTAATCCTCTGATTTCAACAGATTGACCACCCTTGGATCCTGGCAAAGCGAATGTAGGGTTCCATCCACAAGTCCCACATACTTAGCGGAATTGCTCCGTCTTAACTCCTCCTTTAATTTCTCCAGCTGCTTCTGCAAAAGCCTGATGAGGGGAATGACCTGACTAGTAGTGTCTGCATTCCCCCTCCTTTGCCTATATCGTAGGTGGATGTATAGGCCTTTTGCTGCTCCTCCATCCTCTGAAGCATATAGAGTAGGGGTGGGCAACATGCGGCCCGGGGGCCGGATGCGGCCCGCGGACCGATCCTGCCTGGCCCGCTGTGCCCCATCAGAGTGCAATGACAAGTGGCCCGACAGGCTGAGCTGCTTGTCATTGCGCTACACTGCTTCCAGATGCGGCGCCGCTGAGGAAATCCCGGTCACGTCACAGGGTCAGCTGACCAGGATTTCCTCTGTTATGCGCTGGGCGGGCAGTGAGCAGGAGTGGCGGGAAGCGAGCGGGAGCAAGAGTGGGCAGAGGCCAGAGCAGCAGTGACTCCGGCCAGCAGCGCGGATCATCGGACAGCGGGGATCGTCTGCCAGTGTGAAAAACAGGTAAACCCCCTGTCCAGCCAGCCCCTGGATCAGTGCTTTAGCTGATGTGTAAAAAGGGAGACACTGTCTGCCTTAATGTGTAAAAAGGGGGACACTGTCTGCCGTAATGTGTAATAAGAGGAAGCTGTCTGCCGTAATGTGTAAAAAGGGGGATGCTGTCTGCCGTAATGTGTAATAAGCGGACGCTGTCTGCCGTAATGTGTAAAAAGGGGGACGCTGTCTGCCGTAATATGTAAAAACGGCACGCTGTCTGCCTTAATGTGTAAAAAAGGGCACGCTGTCTGCCGTAATGTGTATAAAAGGGTACGCTGTCTGCCGTAACGTGTAAAAAGGGGGATGCTGTCTGTCGTAACGTGTAAAAAGGGCACGCTGTCTGCCTTAATGTGTATAAAGGGCACGCTGTCTGCCTTAATGTGTAAAAAAGGGCACGCTGTCTGCCGTAATGTGCAAAAAGGGGACTCTTTTTGATTATTTTGTGTGTGGCCCTCGAATATTCACTGGAAGTGTCAAGCGGCCCCCCAGCTGAAATAATTGCCCACCCTTGATATAGAGTGTTGAATTTCACCTCGTTACCACCTCTTGCTTCAGTTGATGGCAGGGCAGGATCAGGAGTCTTTGATGGTGCTCCAGTCTTCGGCACGCAGTGGCAGAATGTCGAAAGTGGCCCGCAATTGTTCGGGCCACAGACAGCATCTCCTGTACACCCCTGTCCTTTTTCAAAAAATTCTGCACCACCAAATTAATTGTATGTGCAAAACATGGGATGTGTTGGAATTTGCCCAGTTGTAATGCACGCACAATATTGGTGGCGTTGTCCGAGATCACAAATCCACAGGAGAGTCTAAGTGGAGTAAGCCAATGCGCGATGATGTCCATCAGTTTCCGTAAGAGGTTGTCAGCGGTGTGCCTCTTATGGAAAGCGGTGATACACAGCGTAGCCTGCCTAGAAACGAGTTTGGATTTGCGAGATGGTGCTACTGGTACCGCTGCTGCTGTTGTTGCTTCGGGAGGCAATACATCTACCCAGTGGGCTGTCACAGTCTTATAGTCCTTAGTCTGCCCTGTTCCACTTGTCCACATGTCCGTGGTTAAGTGGACACTGGATACAACTGCATTTTTTAGGACACTCGTGACACTTTTTCTGATGTCTCTGTACATTCTCGGTATCGTCTGCCTAGTGAAGTGGAATCTAGATGGGATTTGGTACCGGGGACACACTTCCTCCATCAATTGTCTAAATCCCCCTGCACTAATGGCGGATACCGGACGCATGTCTTTCACCAACATAGGTGTCAAGGCCTCAGTTATCCGCTTTGCAACAGGATGACTGCTGTCATATTTTATCTTCCTCACAAAGGACTGTTGGACAGTCACTTGCTTAGTTGAAGTAGTACAAGTGGTCTTCCGACTTCCCCTCTGGGATGACGATCGATTCACAGCAGCAACAACAGCAGCGGCGGCAGCAACAGCAGCAGTAGTAGGCGTACCACTCAAGGATCCTCCCAAGGAATCCCGGTTAGGAGATGACTCGTCAGTCTTGCCAGGAACATGGCCTGCAGGACTACTGATGTTCATGGCTGAGGAGGAAGTTGATGTTTAGGTAGTTGGTGGTATGGCTTGCAGGAGCTTGGGTACAACAGGAAGAAGGGATTTAGGTGTGAGTGGACTAAGCAGTCCACTCACACCTAAATCCCTTCTTCCTCTTACCCAAAGTTTCACAACTTGACACTGACTTCTGATGAATGCGCTGCAGGTGACGTATAAGGGAGGATGTTCCTAGGTGGTTAACATCCTTACCCTTACTTATTACAGATTGACAGAGGCAACACATGACTTGACACCTGTTGTCCGGATTTGTGGAGAAATAATTCCACACCACAGAGGTGGCTTTTTTGGTATTTTGCCCAGGCATTACAATGGGCTTCTACATCCCACAGACAACAGATGTCTCCCCTGGTGCCTCATTTAAACAAACCACATCACCTACAGAAAACTGGACTGTGGGTGCTCCTTCCAGCACTTGCAGGGGGAGTGCAAATGGTGGAAGGAGCCACCTCTTCTCATCCAGTGTTGGGAAGGTCAGGCATTGCAACCGCTGACACAGTTGGACTCTCCTTGGGGATTTTTGATACCATCTTAAAACGTACATTTCTTTTCTGTGCTTTTTCCAGCATAACTCTTTTCATTTCTTTAAAGGGAGGATGAGGGCTTCCATCGTCATGTGAAGCTGAACCACTAGTCAGGGCCTTAGCCGTTCCTTGCCACTCTGTGTCATAAATGGCATATTGGCAAGTTTATGTTTCTTCCCAGACCATTTAAATTTCTTTTTTGGGGTCTTTTTACTGAACTGTAGCTTTTTGGATTTTACATGCCCTCTACTATCACATTGTGCATCCGCCTATGCAGACGACGTTGATGGAATTTCATCATCTATGTCATGACTAGTGGCAGCAGCTTCAGCACTAGGAGGAAGTGGTTCTTGATCTTTCCCTATTTTATCCTCCAAATTTTTGTTCTCCATTATTTTTCTGGAGTTATATAACACAATATGCGGCACAGGAGCACTGGACATATGGCAGCAGAGGACACCACTGTGACTGGTCACTGGACTGACTGATGCACAGGACACTACCACTGGTCTGATTCAGGACAACACAGCAACACTGTAAGGGACTTGTTATTATTATTATACAGCAGCACTGGGCATATGGCGGCAGAGGATACCACTGTGACTGGTCACTGGACTGACTGATGCACAGGACACTACCACTGGTCTGATGCAGAACAACACAGCAACACTGTAAGGGACTTGTTATTATTATACAGCAGCACTGGACATATGGCAGCAGAGGATACCACTGTGACTGGTCACTGGACTGACTGATGCACAGGACACTACCACTGGTCTGATGCAGGACAACACAGCAACACTGTAAGGGACTTATTATTATTATTATTATTATTATTATTATTATTATTATTATACAGCAGCACTGGGCATATGGCAGCAGAGGATACCACTGTGACTGGCCTGATGCAGCACAATACACCACCACTGAACTGATGCAGCACAACACAGCACCCTATAAAGCAGCACTGGACATATGGCAGCAGAGGATATCACTGTGACTGGACTGATGCAGCACAATACACCATCGCTGAACTGATGCAGCACAACACAGCACCCTATACAGCAGCACTGGACATATGGCCAGGTGTGGCCGGACCGTTGGGGGGGAGGGCCGCAGCGGTATGCATGACATCACACGCAGCCGCTGCAACCCGGGCAGCGAAGAGGTTCTCCCGGCCAGCCGTAGTAGCTGCGCTGGCCGGGAGTTACTCCTCAAATGCAAAAGCATCGCCGCTGTGCGATGCTTTTGCATTTCTGCGGGGGCAGCCGGCACTGACATGCGGGGCGGACTAGCCCTGTGTTGAGCAGCCCCCCGCATGTCTAAGTGCCTGATCATAGCTGTGCTAAATTTAGCACAGCTACGATCAACTCGGAATGACCCCCTAAATGACTAATATTTTGCCACATTTGCTGTTATTTTTGGCTCCTCAGGATCCTGCACAACTCCAGTCACCACCATATTGCACTGTACTGGTTGCAATCTTTACAAATGTGATTGCAACATTTTAAGAACTTTTTAAAATTACAACTTTCTTAACTGCTCTTTATATTCTGATATTGCATGCAATATGTTCATTTCTTCTTTAGTTTAGCGATGATTTTGATCATATATAAATCCTCTTAATTTTTTTACAAATACTGTATGCCAGTGGTTCCCAAACATTTTTGAATCATGGCACCCTAAAGTATCAGAATTGTTTTCACGGCACCACTAGGCCAAAAGTTTCTTATTGAGAAATTTAGAAGGAAATAATAAATTAAGTGGAGTTTATATGTCATCCTTAGGGTCAGTTATGTGGCGAGGGACGATATTTGCTGTTTGTCCACATATTTTATGACTGACAGCCATCAGCATTGGTTTCGCCTATTACATTGACCATAAATAATTTGAATTGGTCTTGGAACACCAATCCAAGGAACCCTGGAAGTGTCCCGAGGCACCCCAGGGTGCCTAGGCCCGCAGTTTGAGAACCACTGCTGTATAATATAGTGTAATTATAAATTTTCATCAAACTATTGTTTTCATGTTTTTACTGTACTTTGTTACTGATCTTTGTTTACCATTTAGTACTCATCCTAAATTTTAGTACTATTTTGGATAGTACTTTCTTAGATTATTTTTACTGCTATTTTCTTAGCTGGCAGCTAGTACTTAAAATAAGTCAAACTGTCATGCATTGTTATTCATGTGTAACCAACATAACATGGCAATTTATTTACCAACTGTCTTCTACAGCAAAATACTTGTGAAATCTATGTTATGTACAATACTGTCAATATCTAAGCAGCTGAATTTCTTCAATTAAGATTAGAGATGAGCGGGTTCGGTTTCTCTGAATCCGAACCCGCCAGAACTTCATGTTTTTTTTCACGGGTCCGAGCGACTCGGATCTTCCCGCCTTGCTCGGTTAACCCGAGCGCGCCCGAACGTCATCATGACGCTGTCGGATTCTCGCGAGGCTCGGATTCTATCGCGAGACTCGGATTCTATATAAGGAGCCGCGCGTCGCCGCCATTTTCACACGTGCATTGAGATTGATAGGGAGAGGACGTGGCTGGCGTCCTCTCCATTTAGATTATAAGAGACTGAGAGAGATTTACTGGAGCTGACTAGGAGGAGTACTGTTACTGTAGAAGTGTAGAGACTGAGTGGAGAGAGTTTACTAGTGAGGACAGTGCAGTTTACTTTATAATCCGTTCTCTGCCTGAAAAAAGCGATACACAGCACACAGTGACTCAGTCACATACCATATCTGTGTGCACTGCTCAGGCTCAGGCCAGTGTGCTGCATCATCTATTATCTATATATAATATTATATATATCTGTCTGACTGCTCAGCTCACACAGCTTATAATTGTGGGGGAGACTGGGGAGCACTACTGCAGTGCCAGTTATAGGTTATAGCAGGAGCCAGGAGTACATAATATATTATATAGTGAGTGACCACCAGACACACAGTGCAGTTTATTTAATATATCCGTTCTCTGCCTGAAAAAAGCGATACACACAGTGACTCAGTCAGTCACATACCATATCTGTGTGCACTGCTCAGGCTCAGGCCAGTGTGCTGCATCATCTATATATATTATATATCTGTCTGACTGCTCAGCTCACACAGCTTATAATTGTGGGGGAGACTGGGGAGCACTACTGCAGTGCCAGTTATAGGTTATAGCAGGAGCCAGGAGTACATAATATTATATTAAAATTAAACAGTGCACACTTTTGCTGCAGGAGTGCCACTGCCAGTGTGACTAGTGACCAGTGACCTGACCACCAGTATATATAATATTAGTAGTATACTATCTCTTTATCAACAACCAGTCTATATTAGCAGCAGACACAGTACAGTGCGGTAGTTCACGGCTGTGGCTACCTCTGTGTCGGCACTCGGCAGCCCGTCCATAATTGTATATACCACCTAACCGTGGTTTTTTTTTCTTTCTTTATACATACATACTAGTTACGAGTATACTATCTCTTTATCAACCAGTCTATATTAGCAGCAGACACAGTACAGTGCGGTAGTTCACGGCTGTGGCTACCTCTGTGTCGGCACTCGGCAGCCCGTCCATAATTGTATATACCACCTAACCGTGGTTTTTTTTTCTTTCTTTATACATACATACTAGTTACGAGTATACTATCTCTTTATCAACCAGTCTATATATTAGCAGCAGACACAGTACAGTGCGGTAGTTCACGGCTGTGGCTACCTCTGTGTCGGCACTCGGCAGCCCGTCCATAATTGTATATACCACCTAACCGTGGTTTTTTTTTCTTTCTTTATACATACATACTAGTTACGAGTATACTATCTCTTTATCAACCAGTCTATATTAGCAGCAGACACAGTACAGTGCGGTAGTTCACGGCTGTGGCTACCTCTGTGTCGGCACTCGGCAGCCCGTCCATAATTGTATATACCACCTAACCGTGGTTTTTTTTTCTTTCTTTATATATACATACTAGTTACGAGTATACTATCTCTTTATCAACCAGTCTATATATTAGCAGCAGACACAGTACAGTGCGGTAGTTCACGGCTGTGGCTACCTCTGTGTCGGCACTCGGCAGCCCGTCCATAATTGTATATACCACCTAACCGTGGTTTTTCTTTCTTTCTTTATACATACATACTAGTTACGAGTATACTATCTCTTTATCAACCAGTCTATATATTAGCAGCAGACACAGTACAGTGCGGTAGTTCACGGCTGTGGCTACCTCTGTGTCGGCACTCGGCAGCCCGTCCATAATTGTATATACCACCTAACCGTGGTTTTTTTTTCTTTCTTTATACATACATACTAGTTACGAGTATACTATCTCTTTATCAACCAGTCTATATATTAGCAGCAGACACAGTACAGTGCGGTAGTTCACGGCTGTGGCTACCTCTATGTCGGCACTCGGCAGCCCGTCCATAATTGTATATACCACCTAACCGTGGTTTTTTTTTCTTTCTTTATACATACATACTAGTTACGAGTATACTATCTCTTTATCAACCAGTCTATATATTAGCAGCAGACACAGTACAGTGCGGTAGTTCACGGCTGTGGCTACCTCTGTGTCGGCACTCGGCAGCCCGTCCATAATTGTATATACCACCTAACCGTGGTTTTTTTTTCTTTCTTTATACATACATACTAGTTACGAGTATACTATCTCTTTATCAACCAGTCTATATATTAGCAGCAGACACAGTACAGTGCGGTAGTTCACGGCTGTGGCTACCTCTGTGTCGGCACTCGGCAGCCCGTCCATAATTGTATATACCACCTAACCGTGGTTTTTTTTTCTTTCTTTATACATACATACTAGTTACGAGTATACTATCTCTTTATCAACCAGTCTATATATTAGCAGCAGACACAGTACAGTGCGGTAGTTCACGGCTGTGGCTACCTCTGTGTCGGCACTCGGCAGCCCGTCCATAATTGTATATACCACATAACCGTGGTTTTTTTTTCTTTCTTTATACATACATACTAGTTACGAGTATACTATCTCTTTATCAACCAGTCTATATATTAGCAGCAGACACAGTACAGTGCGGTAGTTCACGGCTGTGGCTACCTCTGTGTCGGCACTCGGCAGCCCGTCCATAATTGTATACTAGTATCCAATCCATCCATCTCCATTGTTTACCTGAGGTGCCTTTTAGTTGTGCCTATTAAAATATGGAGAACAAAAATGTTGAGGTTCCAAAATTAGGGAAAGATCAAGATCCACTTCCACCTCGTGCTGAAGCTGCTGCCACTAGTCATGGCCGAGACGATGAAATGCCAGCAACGTCGTCTGCCAAGGCCGATGCCCAATGTCATAGTACAGAGCATGTCAAATCCAAAACACCAAATATCAGTAAAAAAAGGACTCCAAAACCTAAAATAAAATTGTCGGAGGAGAAGCGTAAACTTGCCAATATGCCATTTACCACACGGAGTGGCAAGGAACGGCTGAGGCCCTGGCCTATGTTCATGGCTAGTGGTTCAGCTTCACATGAGGATGGAAGCACTCAGCCTCTCGCTAGAAAAATGAAAAGACTCAAGCTGGCAAAAGCAGCACAGCAAAGAACTGTGCATTCTTCGAAATCCCAAATCCACAAGGAGAGTCCAATTGTGTCGGTTGCGATGCCTGACCTTCCCAACACTGGACGTGAAGAGCATGCGCCTTCCACCATTTGCACGCCCCCTGCAAGTGCTGGAAGGAGCACCCGCAGTCCAGTTCCTGATAGTCAGATTGAAGATGTCAGTGTTGAAGTACACCAGGATGAGGAGGATATGGGTGTTGCTGGCGCTGGGGAGGAAATTGACCAGGAGGATTCTGATGGTGAGGTGGTTTGTTTAAGTCAGGCACCCGGGGAGACACCTGTTGTCCGTGGGAGGAATATGGCCGTTGACATGCCAGGTGAAAATACCAAAAAAATCAGCTCTTCGGTGTGGAGGTATTTCACCAGAAATGCGGACAACAGGTGTCAAGCCGTGTGTTCCCTTTGTCAAGCTGTAATAAGTAGGGGTAAGGACGTTAACCACCTCGGAACATCCTCCCTTATACGTCACCTGCAGCGCATTCATAATAAGTCAGTGACAAGTTCAAAAACTTTGGGTGACAGCGGAAGCAGTCCACTGACCAGTAAATCCCTTCCTCTTGTAACCAAGCTCACGCAAACCACCCCACCAACTCCCTCAGTGTCAATTTCCTCCTTCCCCAGGAATGCCAATAGTCCTGCAGGCCATGTCACTGGCAATTCTGACGAGTCCTCTCCTGCCTGGGATTCCTCCGATGCATCCTTGCGTGTAACGCCTACTGCTGCTGGCGCTGCTGTTGTTGCCGCTGGGAGTCGATGGTCATCCCAGAGGGGAAGTCGTAAGCCCACTTGTACTACTTCCAGTAAGCAATTGACTGTTCAACAGTCCTTTGCGAGGAAGATGAAATATCACAGCAGTCATCCTACTGCAAAGCGGATAACTGAGTCCTTGACAACTATGTTGGTGTTAGACGTGCGTCCGGTATCCGCCGTTAGTTCACAGGGAACTAGACAATTTATTGAGGCAGTGTGCCCCCGTTACCAAATACCATCTAGGTTCCACTTCTCTAGGCAGGCGATACCGAGAATGTACACGGACGTCAGAAAAAGACTCACCAGTGTCCTAAAAAATGCAGTTGTACCCAATGTCCACTTAACCACGGACATGTGGACAAGTGGAGCAGGGCAGGGTCAGGACTATATGACTGTGACAGCCCACTGGGTAGATGTATGGACTCCCGCCACAAGAACAGCAGCGGCGGCACCAGTAGCAGCATCTCGCAAACGCCAACTCTTTCCTAGGCAGGCTACGCTTTGTATCACCGCTTTCCAGAATACGCACACAGCTGAAAACCTCTTACGGCAACTGAGGAAGATCATCGCGGAATGGCTTACCCCAATTGGACTCTCCTGTGGATTTGTGGCATCGGACAACGCCAGCAATATTGTGTGTGCATTAAATATGGGCAAATTCCAGCACGTCCCATGTTTTGCACATACCTTGAATTTGGTGGTGCAGAATTTTTTAAAAAACGACAGGGGCGTGCAAGAGATGCTGTCGGTGGCCAGAAAAATTGCGGGACACTTTCGGCGTACAGGCACCACGTACAGAAGACTGGAGCACCACCAAAAACTACTGAACCTGCCCTGCCATCATCTGAAGCAAGAAGTGGTAACGAGGTGGAATTCAACCCTCTATATGCTTCAGAGGTTGGAGGAGCAGCAAAAGGCCATTCAAGCCTATACAATTGAGCACGATATAGGAGGTGGAATGCACCTGTCTCAAGTGCAGTGGAGAATGATTTCAACGTTGTGCAAGGTTCTGATGCCCTTTGAACTTGCCACACGTGAAGTCAGTTCAGACACTGCCAGCCTGAGTCAGGTCATTCCCCTCATCAGGCTTTTGCAGAAGAAGCTGGAGGCATTGAAGAAGGAGCTAAAAGGGAGCGATTCCGCTAGGCATGTGGGACTTGTGGATGCAGCCCTTAATTCGCTTAACAAGGATTCACGGGTGGTCAATCTGTTGAAATCAGAGCACTACATTTTGGCCACCGTGCTCGATCCTAGATTTAAAGCCTACCTTGGATCTCTCTTTCCGGCAGACACAGGTCTGCTGGGGTTGAAAGACCTGCTGGTGACAAAATTGTCAAGTCAAGCGGAACGCGACCTGTCAACATCTCCTCCTTCACATTCTCCCGCAACTGGGGGTGCGAGGAAAAGGCTCAGAATTCCGAGCCCACCCGCTGGCGGTGATGCAGGGCAGTCTGGAGCGACTGCTGATGCTGACATCTGGTCCGGACTGAAGGACCTGACAACGATTACGGACATGTCGTCTACTGTCACTGCATATGATTCTCTCAACATTGATAGAATGGTGGAGGATTATATGAGTGACCGCATCCAAGTAGGCACGTCACACAGTCCGTACTTATACTGGCAGGAAAAAGAGGCAATTTGGAGGCCCTTGCACAAACTGGCTTTATTCTACCTAAGTTGCCCTCCCACAAGTGTGTACTCCGAAAGAGTGTTTAGTGCCGCCGCTCACCTTGTCAGCAATCGGCGTACGAGGTTACATCCAGAAAATGTGGAGAAGATGATGTTCATTAAAATGAATTATAATCAATTCCTCCGCGGAGACATTGACCAGCAGCAATTGCCTCCACAAAGTACACAGGGAGCTGAGATGGTGGATTCCAGTGGGGACGAATTGATAATCTGTGAGGAGGGGGATGTACACGGTGATATATCGGAGGGTGAAGATGAGGTGGACATCTTGCCTCTGTAGAGCCAGTTTGTGCAAGGAGAGATTAATTGCTTCTTTTTTGGGGGGGGTCCAAACCAACCCGTCATATCAGTCACAGTCGTGTGGCAGACCCTGTCACTGAAATGATGGGTTGGTTAAAGTGTGCATGTCCTGTTTTGTTTATACAACATAAGGGTGGGTGGGAGGGCCCAAGGACAATTCCATCTTGCACCTCTTTTTTCTTTTCTTTTTCTTTGCATCATGTGCTGATTGGGGAGGGTTTTTTGGAAGGGACATCCTGCGTGACACTGCAGTGCCACTCCTAGATGGGCCCGGTGTTTGTGTCGGCCACTAGGGTCGCTAATCTTACTCACACAGCTACCTCATTGCGCCTCTTTTTTTCTTTGCGTCATGTGCTGTTTGGGGAGGGTTTTTTGGAAGGGACATCCTGCGTGACACTGCAGTGCCACTCCTAGATGGGCCCGGTGTTTGTGTCGGCCACTAGGGTCGCTAATCTTACTCACACAGCTACCTCATTGCGCCTCTTTTTTTCTTTGCGTCATGTGCTGTTTGGGGAGGGTTTTTTGGAAGGGCCATCCTGCGTGACACTGCAGTGCCACTCCTAGATGGGCCCGGTGTTTGTGTCGGCCACTAGGGTCGCTAATCTTACTCACACAGCTACCTCATTGCGCCTCTTTTTTTCTTTGCGTCATGTGCTGTTTGGGGAGGGTTTTTTGGAAGGGCCATCCTGCGTGACACTGCAGTGCCACTCCTAGATGGGCCCGGTGTTTGTGTCGGCCACTAGGGTCGCTAATCTTACTCACACAGATACCTCATTGCGCCTCTTTTTTTCTTTGCGTCATGTGCTGTTTGGGGAGGGTTTTTTGGAAGGGCCATCCTGCGTGACACTGCAGTGCCACTCCTAGATGGGCCCGGTGTTTGTGTCGGCCACTAGGGTCGCTAATCTTACTCACACAGCTACCTCATTGCGCCTCTTTTTTTCTTTGCGTCATGTGCTGTTTGGGGAGGGTTTTTTGGAAGGGACATCCTGCGTGACACTGCAGTGCCACTCCTAGATGGGCCCGGTGTTTGTGTCGGCCACTAGGGTCGCTTATCTTACTCACACAGCGACCTCGGTGCAAATTTTAGGACTAAAAATAATATTGTGAGGTGTGAGGTATTCAGAATAGACTGAAAATGAGTGTAAATTATGGTTTTTGAGGTTAATAATACTTTGGGATCAAAATGACCCCCAAATTCTATGATTTAAGCTGTTTTTTAGTGTTTTTTGAAAAAAACACCCGAATCCAAAACACACCCGAATCCGACAAAAAAAATTCGGTGAGGTTTTGCCAAAACGCGTTCGAACCCAAAACACGGCCGCGGAACCGAACCCAAAACCAAAACACAAAACCCGAAAAATTTCAGGCGCTCATCTCTAATTAAGATACAATATAGTTCCTTTCAAAATAATCCTGTTCACCACATTGGTGCCTTTTCATATGGGTTCAATGGGCAGTTTCTCAAGGGCCCCAGGAGCATAAAGGGCCCTATGATGATAGCTGAGGGTCCCGTTTTTCCAGGGGTACCAGATTTTTGAAAATCGGGCCCTGGGGATCCAGAGATTTCTTTTTCATCCACTAGGGGTCACTGGAGTACTCTTGGGATATGGACGGCTTCCACCGGAAGAAGGCACTGAATAAATTAATTTTTGAGACTACTCCTCCCCTCCATATCCTCGAGCACTTCAGTGTTTTTTCTGTGCTCGACACAGTTAGAAGGCATAGTGGAGCTCGTCCACAAAGTATTGGAATTTTTTCTAAGTTTTTTTTTTTTTCCTTTCAAGGATTTCCACGTCCTTTCCCCCCTTCTAACAGGCGTGGGTCAGGGACAGTGGAAGCGGCTGAGAACAGCCGTGAGTGTCGGACCTCTCTGTAAAGAGCTCCCTCACTCCACCTGCAGGCTGCCTGCAAAAAGCTGGACGGAGCTTGGATGAGAAGCCCCGTCATAGACTTTTGTTACGGTCCAGGTATGTTGGGTAGGGGCGGTCAGCTTATGCTGCCGCCCCACTGTTGGGGATTGTATTGGGCATGTTTCACTCACTAACGACCGCTGCCCGGAGCGCGTGTGCATAGGCCGCTTCACGGCTCTATGCAGCGCGCTCTCACTCTCCGCCGCTCCCAGCATCTTAAGTTACCTAGCAGACCGCTGCTCCCTGCGCCGCAGCAGCCGATATGTTCCCCGCTGCCTGGCTACACAGGAGGCCACTCCACTCTATGCTGTGTGTGGCGGGCCGGGAGCGCGTGTGCATAGGCCGCTCCACGGCTCTATGCAGTACGCTCTCTGCTCCCGCTGACCGCCCGCAGCAGCCGAGGAGTTCCCCGCTGCCTTGGCATACAGGTACAGGCCGCTCACACGGCCCTATGCAAAGTTCCGCAGGCCCCGACCCGGTGCTGTACACGGAGGTCGTGGGGGTGGGGGGAGACATTAGCGGTATTGGCAGTGTTAAGCTTTGTAGAAAATCTTGGTACTTAACATGTTTAATGTTCTCCTGTCTGTTCCAGGATTCCTATATTACATCTCGGCTTAAGAGTGGTACTAGGGGAATTTGGGGGTCAGTTTTCTTATTGCTGGCAGGCACTGCACTTGCCTGATATATACAAGGAACTTTGGTGTTATTACTGAGTCGTGCAGACTGTCTGTGTGTAGTTTGTATTGTCTGTCTTTATAATGAGTAAGACACCAGCAAAATCTAAGAAACATTTTTCATGTCATGTCTGTAAGAGTGTGTTGCCTGATGGATCCACCACATGTACAGCATGTGTTGTTAATACAGCCACAAATACGATTTCCACAGAAGTAAAGCCAGCATCTCTGGACCCTCCATGGGCTTTACTTGCAGATGTATTAGTTGGTTTACAATCAGAGCTGGCCGCCTCTCGTGAAGAAAGAGAGGCGGCAAGATCTGAGTTTAAAATGAGACCATTTGAGTTACCAGGGGAGTCTCAATCTGGTCAGAGGTCCACCTTGAGTGGAAAAGATAAGTTTCCTTTTCCTAATAATTTTCCAGTCTCTGGGATACTAGACCTCACTGAACATGAGTATGAGGAGGGCAAAATAGACCAACAGTCAGATAGTGACGATTTTGACAGCCCAGGTATTGATAATCTCATCAGAGCAGTACGTCAGTCGCTGGAGTTTACGGAAACTGAGGAGCCCCTGACGAATGATGAGGTAGTCTTTACTAAACGACAGAGATCTCCGATGTGTTTCCCTATTTCGGAATCTCTTAATAAAATGTTACTGGAAACACGGAAGAATCCGGATAAACGGTTTTCTATACCTCGTAGATTTAAATCGAGTTACCCGTTTCCAGAGTCCATGACAGCTACATGGGAGAACCCACCATCGGTGGATTCATCCGTATCTAAACTTACAAGGAAGTTAACCATACCAGTACCAACTGCTACTACGCTTAAAGACCCTGCAGATCGTAAAATAGAGGCTATGCTAAGGTCCATGTATACAGCAGCTGGAGTGCTGCTGAGACCTGGGTTGGTTGGCATTTGGGTTACTAAAGCATTAATGGTATGGATAAAAGAGCTCAAGTCGGCTCTGCAAGATGACCATCTTATACTTCTCGCGGATCAAATCTGGGAAGCTGCTGAATATCTATGTACAGCTTCTACTGACGTCTGTCAGCTTACTTCTCGCCTGTCCTCATCGCTAGTCATAGTTCGACGAGCACTTTGGCTGCGTTCTTGGCAGGCGGAGACGGAGGTTAAAAAAGGTATAGAGGCATTGCCTTATGATGGCGAGAAGCTTTTCGGTCCTGAATTGGACAAATGGATTTCTGAGGCTACTGGAGGAAAGTCTGTGTTTCTTCCATCGCCTACAACTATACCTAAACGGAAATATTCTGGTCCGGCGTTCAAATCCTTTAGAACTCAGCCCTTTCGTGGGCAGGGCACAGGAGCAGTCACGCCTGGTAGAAGAGGTCGGGGACGTAGTGCCCGACAATCCAATGCACGTCGTCAAGACACTAAGACCACTAACAAACCAGTGGCATGACGGGCTCCCAGCCCATCTCGGATCTCCAATTGTGGGAGCACGCCTTCAGAGCTTTCAGGGGGCGTGGCTGCAGACGTCCACAGATGGGTGGATCCGCAATTTAGTATTAGAGGGTTACAAAATAGAGTTCGATTATCTTCCGACAGGAAGATTTTTCACGACAGGACTGCCTGTGTCGGACGACAAGAAAGCAGTTCTGCAGGTTGCCATTCAGTCTCTGCTGAATGCTGCAGTTGTAATTCCGGTCCCCGTGCAGGAACAGGGGCAGGGTTATTATTCCAGTCTGTTTCTGGTACCAAAACCAGATGGCTCAGTCAGGCCAATATTGAACCTAAAAGGTCTCAATCATTACGTCACTTACCACAGATTCAAGATGGAATCTCTCAGGTCAGTAATTGCAGGGTTAGAGCCACAGGAATTCATGATTGCACTGGATCTCAAAGATGCGTACTTACACATTCCGATTTGGCCACCTCACCAGAGTTTCTTAAGGTTTGCAATAAGGCGAGACCATTACCAGTTTCAGGCTCTGCCGTTTGGCCTCTCATCAGCGCCTCGGGTATTCACCAAGGTAATGTCCGTGATGATAGCTCATCTCAGGTCCCTAGGAGTAATAATTGTTCCGTATTTGGACGATCTACTCATAAAGGCTCCGTCTCAACAATTGCTTCTCCAGCATGCTTTGCTAACGTACAATGTACTAGTTCAGCACGGTTGGATAGTCAGTTTAAAGAAATCACATCTAATTCCGTGTCAACGACTTCAATTCCTAGGGATGATTCTCGATACAGTAAATCAAAAGGTTTACCTGCCACAACAAAAAGTACAGGTCATTCGTCATCTGGTGCAATTAGTGCTCAAGCCACGCACAGTCTCAGTACATTTGTGCATTCGCCTTTTAGGCACAATGGTGGCGGCTTTCGAAGCACTTCAGTTCGGAAGATTTCACTCACGTCCGTTTCAACTGGAGGTGTTAGCGCAATGGTCGGGATCACATCTGCAGATGCACCACAGGGTGAGATTGTCGCCACAAGTCAGGGTGTCTCTTCTCTGGTGGTTAAAAATACACAATCTATCTGCAGGGAGACGATTCGGCGTCGTGAATTGGATAATTCTGTCAACAGACGCAAGTCTCAGAGGTTGGGGAGCTGTAGTTCAGAGTTATCGGCTCCAGGGCCTCTGGGCAGATCACGAAAGATCGCTATCCATAAATGTTCTGGAACTCAGGGCGATTTACAATGCTCTAAGACAAGCAGTGTACATGTTTCGTTTTCAGACTGTTCAGGTGCAGTCAGACAATGCGACGGCAGTCGCATACATAAACAAACAAGGAGGAACGAGAAGCCGCATGGCAATGCGGGAAGTAGCTTGGATCCTCAGATGGGCCGAATATCACCAGGTGATATTGTCGGCAGTGTTCATTCCGGGAGTGGACAACTGGGAGGCAGATTTTCTCAGTCGTCGGGATTTTCATCCAGGAGAGTGGGCATTAAATCCAGAAGTGTTTCAGATGTTGATCCAGAGGTGGGGTTACCCTCAGGTGGATCTGATGGCATCCCGCCACAATCATCAGGTGTCACGATATGTGTCCAGAACAAGAGATCCAAGGGCAGTGGCGGTGGATGCTCTCACAGCCGCGTGGCCGTACAGCCTCGTGTATCTGTTTCCACCGTTTCCGCTGCTCCCGCTGTTGCTAAAACGGATCAAGAGAGGGTCCGTCACAGTCATACTAATAGCGCCTCATTGGCCTCGGAGAACTTGGTTCTCGGATCTCCTCGGTTTACTCGCAGACGATCCGTGGCCACTCCCACTACGTCCGGACCTGTTACAACAAGGTCCGTTCCTTTACCCCGATTTAGCGCGGCTGCGTTTGACGGGGTGGCTGTTGAAAAGGCCATCTTGAGAAGAGAGGGCATTCCGGAGTCTGTTATACCAACCATGGTACGAGCTAGGAAGCCGGTTACGGCAGCTCATTATTACAGAATCTGGCGTACTTATATAGGTTGGTGTGAAGCTCGGAAGTTTCCGACATCATCTTTTAATTTATCCCGTCTTTTGTTATTTTTACAGATGCGGTTAGATGGAGGACTACGTCTTTCCACACTAAAGGTGCAGGTATCTGCGTTGTCAATTTACTTTCAAAGGAAATTGGCCTCGTTGCCGTCAATACATACGTTTCTACAGGGTGTAATGAGGATACAGCCTCCTTTCATTCCACCTACAGCACCATGGGACTTGAATCTGGTTTTAGATTTCTTACAGTCCGATTACTTTGAACCCTTACAACAAGTGGATATTAAATTTCTCACTTGGAAAACGATTTTTCTTTTAGCCTTAGCTTCGGCTAGGTGTGTTTCAGATCTGGGTGCCTTGTCGTGCAAGTCACCGTATTTAGTTTTTCATGATGACAGAGCGGAACTTCGGACGAATCCCGCTTTTCTACCAAAGGTAGTGTCGTCTTTTCACATCAATCAACCAATAGTAGTTCCGGTATTAACAGAGAATGCTGAAACGTTGGATGTGGTTCGCGCATTACGCGTCTATGTATCCCGAACGTCTACGGTTCGTAAGACGGATATGTTGTTTGTTCTCTATGATGCGGCTAAGAGGGGTTGGCCAGCCTCTAAGCAGACCTTATCCAGATGGATCAAACTGACCATACGTCAGGCTTACCTTCATGCTAGGTTACAGCCACCTACATCAGTAACAGCTCATTCCACACGTTCTGTGGGAACGTCATGGGCAGCGAGTCGTGGGGCTTCTACGACACAGCTTTGCCGTGCGGCTACTTGGTCTTCAGTGCACACGTTTGTGCGCTTTTACAAGTTTGATACGTTCGCGGCATCAGCATCTAGCTTTGGCCGTTTAGTGTTACAGGTGCCAAACAGCTCTCCCGCCACGGAGGAAACTTTGGTACATCCCAAGAGTACTCCAGTGACCCCTAGTGGATGAAAAAGAAAATAGGATTTTGGTACTTACCAGGTAAATCCTTTTCTTTGAATCCATAGGGGGCACTGGACGCCCACCCAGAGCAGTTTATCTGTTTTAGGAAGTTCAGTGGTTCTTATGGTAACACACTTTCACGACTGGTTTAAATTTAACAAAGGTTAATCAGTTAGGGTGTCAACTGTTTAGTTGTCTGTTACGTTTTGTGTCAACTTTATTGTTGTCCGTGAGATTATAGGTAATTCTCCTTTTGTCAATCTCTCTATCGATCCTGTTCGGCTCAGTAAAAAACACTGAAGTGCTCGAGGATATGGAGGGGAGGAGTAGTCTCAAAAATTAATTTATTCAGTGCCTTCTTCCGGTGGAAGCCGTCCATATCCCAAGAGTACTCCAGTGCCCCCTATGGATTCAAAGAAAAGGATTTACCTGGTAAGTACCAAAATCCTATTATCCGACTTAGTTGTTCCCAGCTGAGCCTATTAATTGCTCTTCCCAGCCAGATATCTTGGGTTCTGTCTGATATAGAGTTTTGCTGAGGATATACTCCAAAATTAGGGACCCTCACCTTCTGCTTGACACTGGCAACTTGTCTCTACTATGCCCAGAACAAGAGATATCAGCCTTCCAACAGCTGGTCACTGCTCCAGCTCCACTGTCTAGTTTTTTATTACATTGAAAGCTAAGAAATCTATTTCCAGAAACTGTAGATATCTACATCTAAGCATGCAAGCAATCCATCTGGAAAATGATGAATATTAAGCTCACTCCACTATCCACCCCTACCCTGCATACTAAACACTCTCTAACACTCTGGAAGTCATGTACCGGGGGGGGTCTGGGACTCCAGGTCGACAACAAAAAGGTTGACACACCTTAGGTCGATGCCAATTGGTCGACACACCTTAGGTCGACATGGGAAAAAGGTAGACATGGACAAAAGGTCGACATGAACAAGGTCGACATGGAAAAAGGTCGACATGAGTTTTTTATGTTTTTTTGGTGTCGTTTTCTTCGTAGAGTGACCGGGAATCCCAATTAGTGCACCGTGTCCCCTCGGATGGCTCGCTTCGCTCGCCATGCTTCGGGCATGGTGCCTTCGCTTCGCTCGGCACAGATTACCGTTCCAATCGTAGTCCACGTGGATCGTTAAGTATGAAAAGGTTCCAAAAAAGAAAAAAATTGTGAAAAACTCATGTCGACCCTTTTCCATGTCGACATTGTTCCTGTCGACATTTTGTCCATGTCGACCTTTTGTCTATGCCGACCTAAGGTGTGTCGACCAATTGGCGTCGACCTAATGTGTGTCGACCTTTTTGTTGTCGACCTGGTGTCCGGATACCGTACCGGGGCCCCTTCATTCATCCCAATGCTCCCATCTACAGTTTAGTGTTCTCCTTCCTGCCCCATCTCCCACTATCTGCGCAGTAAAGGAGTAATTAGCATCCTACATGCTGAGCGGAAGATAGAACACCCCCTACTGCCCACAGGATATAATAGCTGCCACTGATAGCTGCCCCTACCAGTAGAGGATGGGTAGGGAACCCAGTGCATTGCTTTGCCCAGGGGCCTACACTGCTGTTAAGATGGCAGTGACTGTACTTGCGGAATGTGTTATGTGCAGAATGGTAAATTGCTTCCTAAAGGACAGGTCTAATGGTAATCTAGTTCTTGTTCCAACCTTGCTATCATATGGATAATGACTGCTTGCAACACATATTAGAAACAGTGATGACATACTGTTTACTGTATATAGCATGCTTATTTTTTAATTCTGTCCTTCAATTAGAATATACTTAGACCACATGAGATGGATCTAGGTGGGCCAAACAGGAAAATGGTCCCCTACACAGCTTACATCACATGGGCAGCCAGACTGATTTCACATTATGTAGAATGTAATGTGAGCTAATGTAAAATGTAGACCAATTAGATTATGTTCTGAAAACTTTCTTTGTTCTACCGAATGGGATTGCCACCTACTATAGCAACAGATAATGGTTTAGGTACATGAATCCATTATTTTGCTGCAGGGAGAGTGAGATTTTTAATTCAACTCCCTGCTTTCCACACTGTGATGCTTTGGATGTACAGATCGAAATGATACATCTACTCTAATCACATGCACACCCCACCAGCAGCTGACCACATAGCTGCTACACTCAACAGCTTTTTTGAAAACAACACATTGACAGTCCTATACCCAGTGGTCGAAGTGGGGCGGTATACGGCGGTATGGTATACCGCCACTTCTTCCACTGACCCGGAAATGAGCCCAGAAAGTGCAGCAGGAGGCGAGAGAAGTGGCATCCTGCTGCACATGGTGCTCCCCGTCCCTGCGCGGTGGCCGGCGGCTATGTAGAGCGCTTTATTACCTCACAGCCGCTTACTGCTGCCACCCACCCGCGCACGCCGCTCATCAGCCGCCCGCCGCTCCCGCTCACCAGCCGGCCGTCGCTCCCGCTCACCAGCCGCCCGGCGCCAGTTCACTGCTGCCAGCAACATTTAAGGTAATGTTCCCCTGCTGTCACCTCTCTCCCTGCTGTCCCTGTCGTCACTGTCCCTGTCGTCACCCTCCCTGTCATCACTATCTCTCCCTGTCGTCACTCTCCCTGTCATCACTCTCCCTGTCATCACTGTCGTCACTCTCCCTGTCGTCACTCTCCCTATCGTCACTGTCGTCACTCTCTCCCTGTCATCACTCTCTGCTGTCGTCACTCTCTCTATTCCCCTGTCTCTCCCCTGCCTCTTTCCCTGTCATCACTGTATCTCTCTGTCGTCACTGTCTCTCCCTGTCATCACTCTCCCTGTCGTCACTCTCCTGTCGTCACTCTCTCCCTGTCGTCACTCTCTCCATGTCGTCACTCTCTCCCTGTCGTCACTCTCTCTCCCCCTGTCTCTCCCCCTGCCTCTCTCCTTGTCATCACTGTCTCTCTCTGTTGTCACTGTCTCTCCCTGTCGTCACTCTCCCTGTCGTCACTCTCTCTGTCGTCACTCTCTCTCCCCCTGTCATCACTGTTGTCACTCTCCCTGTTGGCACTCTCCCTGTCGTCACTGTCGTCACTCTCCCTGTCGTCACTGTCGTTACTCTCACTGTTGTCACTCTCCCTGTCGTCACTCTCTCCCTGTCTCTCCCCCTGTCTCTCCCCCTGTCGTCACTGTCTCTCCATCGTCACTCTCTCTGTCATCACTGTCTTTCTCTCCCTGTCTCTCTCCCTCTCCCTGTCTCTCTCCCTGTCGTCACTGTCTCTCTCCCTGTCGTCACTGTCTCTCTCCCTGTCGTCACTGTCTCTCTCCCTGTCGTCACTTTAACTCAGAATCATGCTCAAAGTTCATGCTTACCTACTCTTTCCAAAAGCACATACAGTTCTGCTTGTGGGCAAATACTGTATATGTACATATTTTCCATGTATGCAATGCAGGATCATAAACAACTGATATGCATTCAACTCGGTATCAGGTCCATAGACTTTATTGTGTTGGAAAAAGTGATCCTTGTTTTTGGGATTCAACATCATTTTTCACCCTAAATTGAATGGCAACCTTTTACAGTAGGCATCAGACATATGGGAAATTTGGACATGCTAAACTATGTTGGGATTGATATCAGTGACCCCGATGACACTAATAAGATCCAAACAGTTTCCTTAGTGTGCTTTAACCACACACTAAACTTGACAATGTACTACATAAGACTTTTTCAGAGTATGCTGAACTCTATTACCAACTTAATGGAAAAGACAGTGTACTTTACTGCATCAACTAAGCTCAGTGGCTACTTTGAAACTTTGCTACCTTGTCAATGCTTCCAGTCATGAAACATTTTGTGTTTAACTACCAAATAGATGTAATTAAAAATCAATACTTTTTGCATGTCTTTCAGTGGTCTAATAGGGGATAAAAATAGATAGGAATATGTAAAGCAAGGCCCAGCTTTACAAAGACAAGTGGTTATAGGCAGTTGAGTACATGGTAAAAGTGTTGACGAATATTGATGTCCATTTGTTATTGAACTGCCTCTGCAGAATCTTACTAACATTGTTGATCATGTCACACCAGCCAACAAGCTTTTCTACACTATAGTCTTCAAAAAGGTGCTGGGATAACCAAATAGCTTAGGCATGGTAGACCAATTTAACGCAACTGAATGCTCATTGGTATATTACAGTATACCTGAACAAGGTGATTGGGCACTTTGTGAAAAAATCAAAGATTGGATTTTGTGCTAAAAAAAAGTGTACACATTGTATTTTGTGATGTGTTGTGTGTCATCTGTGCTTCTATTCTTAAAACTGCTATTTCATCATATTATTGCTATTTAGTGTTGAATTTTTGTTGACCATTTATTGTTCTTTTTGTTGAAAATTCACTTTTATTTAAGTATTAAAATGACTTGTTGCTCCTTAAGAGGTTATTATATTGAAAGTGGCAGACCAATGGGTGATTTCAATTGCTTCAGTTGTCTGCTGTAAGTAGCATGGTGTTTCAGCACTATAATTGGATTTTGGTTGCAGTGAGGGTCTCACAGGTTGCAGTGCAGGACTTGACAGATTAGGTGCTGCAGATCCATTTAAACAAACCTGGAGACTGGGAAGGGGAGGAAAATGTATTAGTTTAAAATACATTTTGGATATTGCTTTCTTCCGTAACAGTGGACAGACACTAACCGATGAATGAGGTCACTTTTTGGAAGAAGATTCCCTCTCCTCTGCTCTCCAGTATGAGGTCATAACCGCTTTTTATTAGCATGACTAATTCTCTGTTATTAAGCAGGGTTTACATTTTCCTTGTACACTTAACAGAACAGACAGGAACAATTCCTGAATCCCACCAGAAAAAGAAGCATGATGGGGTAGTAATAGGTATCACGTAAAGTATAGAAGACATTATTTTAATGATTAATGTCATAAGACCCCCATTCCACTGCACTATTAGAGTTTACAAAAAAAAAAAAAATTAAATAGGTAGATTAACTTTGACAATAGAATAGATGCTTGTAGCAAGAGAAGAAGCCAGCGGTATAATTTCTGCGGACCTAGCCTTGTTGCAAAGGAACATGCATGACAGTAGAATTTAAGAAATGGAACTGAAAGGATTAATTGAGTTCACCTTTGCACTACATTATTTGGGAACACAGGTTGCATAACCCCTAGGGTGAAAAAAGCTCAGTAATTGGTCCAAAAAGAACCATGTCGGTCAACATTTATTGCAAGAAGAAATAGAATGTTCATCTTGGTGCTTTTGGTGCTTTGTTAGCACTCATACACAACTCCCACTGCTTTCATGATTTTCTAGAGAATCATTTCTGATGCATGCAATACCGAACTTTCTTATCAGACTATTTACTTTTTATATATACCACATATTGTAGT
Organism: Pseudophryne corroboree; assembly: GCF_028390025.1. Classification (NCBI taxonomy): domain Eukaryota; kingdom Metazoa; phylum Chordata; class Amphibia; order Anura; family Myobatrachidae; genus Pseudophryne; species Pseudophryne corroboree. The sequence continues at coordinate 460,305,884 of NC_086449.1, forward strand.
TCACTGTGTGAGTCCTAATAATAAATATACAACTGTTCCTGTTTCTGATTACACCTCCAATCACCTATTAACTTTACCCACATGATAATAATTGGTTGCTGAATTTTTTGTTTTGTTCATTTTATGTATCCTAAGTATTTCTATCACTTTAGTGTATTCTACTTGCACAGTTCCTCTCTTTTGGATTTGACAAGCCCTTTACAGTTTTCTTTGCAATTTATATTCACTTACAGTTGTATCAGTGTAATCCTCAGTATCCATTAGAAGTTATCTTAATCATATTGACTTTATTCCTAGTCATTTGTTTTCAAGTAATACGCTTATCAGTTATTGATTTTTCCTTTCATGTCCATGTTGTTGTAATCTGTAATGCCCATTAGTAGTCTGGACCAAATTCATTCATGGTCTACTTGGTTCTAGCAATACTTCGATTAAATATTTATTCTTCCATTAGGCATTCCACATTCATCAACATATGTAATTTTTCACTAAAATAATAATATTTTATTTGTAATGCATATTTACTAGAGATGTGCGGTGGGCACTTTTCGTATTTTGGTTTTGAATCTGGATCCTCGCTCGTGTTTTGGATCTGGATAGATTTTGCCAAAACAACTCTTTCGGGTTTTGGTTTTGGTTCTGGATGATTTTTGAAAAAAACATAAAAACAGCTAAAATCACAGAATTAGGGGGTAATTTTGATCCTACGGTATTATTAACCTCGATAATATTCATTTCCACTCATTTCCAGTCTATTATGAATACCTCACACCTCACAATATTGTTTTTAGGTCAAAAGGTTGAACCGAGGTCGCTGGATGACTAAGCTAAGTGACCCAAGTGGGCGGCAGAGACACCTGGCCCATCTAGGAGTGGCACTGCAGTGTCAGACAGGATGGCAGTTTTATAAACTAGGCCCCAAACAGCGCAAAGAAAAAAGAGGTGCAAGATGGAATTGTCCTTGGGCCCTCCCACCTACCCTTATGTTGTATAAACAGGACATGCACACTTTAACAAACCAATCATTTCAGCGACAGGGTCTGCCACACAACTGTGGCTAAAATGATTGGTTTGTTTGGGCCCCTACAAAAAAAGAAGCAATTAATCCCCCCACCAAAAAAGAAGCAATTCATCTCTCCTTGCACAACTGGCTCTTCAGAGGCAAAATGTCATCCTCATCCTCATCCTCCAATTCCTCACCCCTTTCAGTGTGTACATCCTCATCCTCACAGAGTATTTATTCACCCCCACTGGAATCCACCATCACAGGTCCTGTGTACTTTATGGAGGAAGTTGCTGGTGAAGGTCTTCCTGGAGGAATTTATAATTCATTTTGATGAACATAATCTTCTCCACATTTTGTGGAAGTAACCTCCTACACCAATCGCTGACAAGGTGACCGGCTGCACTAAACACTCTTTCGGAGTACACACTGGAGGGGGGCGGCAGGGGGGAAACTTAGGTAAAATAAAACCAGTTTGTGCAAGGGGCTCCAAATTGCCTCTTTTTCCTGCCAGTATCCATATAGACTGTCTGACATACCTACTTTGATGCTGGCACCCATATAATCCTCCACCATTCTTTCAATGGTAACAGCATCATATGCAGTGACAGTAGACATGTCAGTAATTGTTGGCAGACCCTTCAGTCCGGACCAGATGTCAGCACTTGTTCCTGACTGCCTTGCATCACTGCCAGCGGGTGGGCTTGGAAATTTTATCCTTTTTCTTGCAGCCCCAGTTGTGGGAGAAAATGAAGGAGGAGCTGTTGACGGGTCACGTTCCGCTTGAGTTGACAATTTTCTCACCAGCAGGTGTTTGAACATCTGCAGACTTGTGTCTGCCAGAAAGAGAGATACAACTTAGGCTTTAAACCTAGGATCGAGCACAGTGGCCAAAATGTAGTACTCTGATTTCAACAGATTGAACACCCTTGAATCCTGGCATAGCAAATGAAGGGCTCCATCCACAAGTCCCACATACTTAGCAGAATCGCTCCATCTTAGCTCCTCCTTCAATTTCTCCAGCTGCTACTGCAAAAGCCTGATGATGGGAATGGCCTGACTCAAGCTGGAAGTGTCTGAACTGACTTCACATGTGGCAAGTTCGAAGGGTTGGAGAACCTTGCACAACATGGATATCATTCTTCACTGCGCTTGAGTCAGATGTATTCCCCCTCCTTTGCTATATCGTAGGTGGATGTATAGGCCTTTTCCTGCTCCTCTATCCTCTGAAGCATATAGAGTGTTGAATTCCACCTCATTACCACCTCTTGCTTCAGGTGATGGCAGGGCAGGTTCAGGAGTGTTTGCTGGTGCTCCAGTTTTCGGTACGTAGTGGCTGCATGCAGAAAGTGGTCCGCAATTTTTCGGCATCTCCTGTATGCCCCTGTCATTTTTCAAAAAATTCTGCACCACCAACATGGGACGTGTTGGAATTTGCCTATATGTAGTGCACGCACAATATTGGTGGCATTGACCAATATCACAAATCCCCAGGAGAGTCTAAGTGGGGTAAGCCATTGTGCGATGATGTCCCTCAGTTTCTGTAAGAGGTTGTCAGTGGTGTGCCTCTTATGGAAACCGGTGATACACAGCATAGCCTGCCTAGGAACGGACTGGAATTTGTGAGATGCTGCTACTGGTGCCGCTGGTGTTGTTGCTGCGGGAGGCAATACATCTACCCAGTGGGTTGTTACAGTCATGTAGTCCTTAGTTTGCCCTGCTCCACTTGTCCACATATCCGTGGTTAAGTGGACACTGGGTACAACCGCATTTTTCAGGACACTGAGGACACTTTTCATAATGTGCCTGTATAGTCTGGGAATCGCTTTCCTAGTGAAGTGAAATCTAGATAGTGTTTGATACCAAGGATGCACTACCTCCATCAATTATCTAAATCCCACTGCACCAATGGCAGATACCGGATGCATGTCTAAAACCAACATAGCTGTCAAGGCCTCAGTTATCCGCTTTGCAACAGGATGACTGTTGTTATATTTCATCTTCCTTGCAAAGGACTGTTGGGCAGTCAATTGCTTAGTTGAAGTAGTACAAGTGGTCTTCCGACTTCCCCTCTGGGATGACGATCAACTCCCAGCAGCAACAACAGCAGCGGCAGCAGTAGGCATATCACTCGGAGGAATCCCGGTTAGGAGAGGACTCGTCAGTCATGCCAGTGACATGGTCTACAGGACTACTGATACTCCTGACTGAGTAGAAATTGACATTGAGGCAGTTGGTGGTGTGGCTTGCAGGAGTTTGGGTACAAGAGGAAGAAGGGATATAGGTGTCAGTGGACTGCTTACACTCTTACCCAAAGTTTCTGAACTTGACAATGACTTCTGATGAATGCGCTGCAGGTGACGTATAAGGGAGGATGTTCCTAGGTGGTTAACGTCCTTACCTCTACTTATTACAGATTGACAAAGGCAACACACGGCTTGACACCTGTTGTCTGGATTTGTGGAGAAATAATTCCACACTGAAGAGGTGGCTTTTTGGTATTTTGGCCAGGCATGACAATGGGCTTATTCATCCCATGAACAACAACTGTTTCCCCCGGTGCCTCATTTAAACAAACCACATCACCATCAGAATCCTCATCATCAACTTCCTCCTCAGTGCCAGCAACACCCATATAATCATCCTGGTATACTTTAACAGTGACATCTTCAATTTGAATATCAGAAACTGGACTGTGGGTGCTCCCTCCAGCACTTGCAGAGGGCATGCAAATGGTGGAAGGAGCCACCTCTTCCCATCCAGTGTTGGGAAGGTCAGGCATCGCAACCGCCGACACACTTGGACTCTCCTTGGGGATTTGTGATGCCATCTTAGAACGCACAGTTCTATGCTGTGCTTTTGCCAGCTTAACTCTTATCAAGTTTCTAGCGGGAGGATGAGGGCTTCCATCGTCATGTGAAGCTGAATCACTAGTCATGAACATAGGCCAGGGCCTTAGCTGTTCCTTGCCACGTGTCGTAAATGGCATATTGGCAAGTTTACGTTTCTCTTCAGACCATTTAAATTGAATTTTTGGGGTTATTTTACTGAACTTGGGCTTTTTGGATTTTACATGTCCTCTACTATTACATTGGACATCAGCCTTCGCAGAAGATGTTGATGGCATTTCATCGTCTATGTCATGACTAGTGGCAGCAGCTTCAGCAATAGCAGGAGCTTGTTCTCGATCTTTCCCTATTTTATCCTCCAAATTTGTGTTCTCCATTATTTTTCTGGAGTTATATAACAATATGCGGCACAGGAGAGTGTACCCCTACACCACACAGGGCAAACCCTGTAAAAATGATTTGGATTAAGTATTAATAACCCCTTTATTTGGAGTACATATTATACAGCACAGGACAGCACCACTGTACTTATACGGCAGTGCCACTAGATTTATACGGTAATACCACTGCACTTATACGGCAGTATTACTGGACTTATACAGCAGTACCACTGGACTTATATGGCAGTACCAGTGGACTTATACAGCAGTGCCACTGGACTTATACAGCAGTGCCAATGGACTTATACGGCAGTGCCACTGGACTTAAACGGCAGTACCACTGGACTTATATGGCAGTACCACTGGACTTATACTGCAGTATCACTTGGCTTATATTGCAGTACTACTGGACTGGACTTATACGGCAGTACCACTGGACTTATATGGCAGTACCACTGGACTTATACTGCAGTATCACTTGGCTTATATTGCAGTACCACTGGACTGGACTTATACTTCAGTATCACTGGACTTATATGGCAGTACCACTGGACTTATACTGCAGTATCACTTGGCTTATATTGCAGTACCACTGGACTGGACTTAAACGGCAGTACCACTGGACTTATATGGCAGTACCACTGGACTTATACTGCAGTATCACTTGGCTTATATTGCAGTACCACTGGACTGGACTTATACGTCAGTATCACTGGACTTATATGGCTGTACCACTGGACTTATACTGCAGTATCACTGGACTTATATGCAGTACCACTAGACTTATATGGCAATACCACTGGACTGGACTTATATGGCAGTACCACTGGACTTATACTGCAGTATCACTTGGCTTATATGGCAGTACCACTGGACTGGACTTATACGGCAGTACCACTGGACTTATATGCAGTACCACTGGACTGGACTTATACGGCAGTACCACTGGACTTATACTGCAGTATCACTTGGCTTATATGGCAGTACCACTGGACTGGACTTATACGGCAGTACCACTGGACTTATATGGCAGTACCACTGGACCGGACTTATACGGCAGTACCACTGGACTGGACTTATACGGCAGTACCACTGGACTTATACGGCAGTATCACTGGACTTATACAGCAGTACCACTGGACTTAAACGGCAGTACCACTGGACTGGACTTATATGGCAGTACCCCTGGACTTATACATCAGCAGCACCGGACTTATGGCAGCAGAGGACACCACCACTGGACATATGGCAGCACAGGACACCACCACTGCACTTAACTTATACAGCAGCAACACTGGACTTATGGCAGCACAGGACACCACCACTGGACTGATGCAGCACAATACAGCACCACTGCACTTATACAGCAGCATCACTGGACTTATGGCAGCACAGGACACCACCACTGTACTTATGGCAGCACAGGACACCACCACTGGACTGATGCAGCACAACACAGTACCGCTGCACTGGACATATACAGCAGCAGCACTGGACTTATGGCAGCACAGGACACCACCACTGGACTGATGCAGCACCACCGCACAGGACTTATATAGCAGCAGCAGCACTGGACTTATGGCAGCACAGGACACACTACTGTGACTGGACTGATGCAGCACAAGACACCACTACTGGACTGATGCAGCACAAGACAGCACTGGAAAGACACATAAGAGCAGTTCGCCACCCCACTTTCCCGCACAGACAGACACCGAGGAGACATGTCCTCTTGCTACACTCTCCAGGACTGTAGTGAAAATGGTGGCGATGCACGGCTCCTTATATGGAATCCAAAAAACGCAATAATCCGACAGCTGGATGATGACGTTTTCCCTTGTTCTGGTTTCTGATTCTGACAGGAAATCCCGAGCCGGACTCGGATCCGGGCTCTGGACGTGAAGTTCGTGGAGGGGGGGGTGGATGGGGGGGTTCAAATCTCAGAGAACCGAACCCGCTCATCTCTAATATTTACAATACAATTACAAGAGAATACTTTAGCTTTGTGTTTGAAGGTTGGCCCTCATTGATGCTAAACATGTATTATGTGTTCTATATTAAAAATAATGATACTCATAGTAAGAATACCACAGTATTGTAGGTGGGCATGTACGATTACAAAATGGCTTTGCCGCAAGTACTTATAAAGTAGTCGCACAGGTTTGCATTTTATGGCGCACTCCTAGCAATATAAAAAAGCTTGACACAAAAAAAAAGATATGCAATAAAAAAGCCCAGATGTTTGCTCATTCTCATGATTTATTTGAATGCTGCTAAACCAGGATGCATTTTAAATAAGAATGTAAAAAAAATATTGAAGATAGTAAAGTGAGTATGGAATAGATGGACATAGAATGTTGGATTTTGGTGCAATACTTCTGCACTATGCACCTGAATTTTTGTTTCTATCAATGGGTACATCGAGGAGAACGTTTATCTTCGGAACAGGAGGCGTTCAGGTTTGGTGTTTTGTGCTGTGTTCTGGGTACACTTCATAGGTGAACTCCACGTTGCCTGAAAAGAAAAACAAACAATTTTCTTATTTCTTTTGCATAAAAAAACAAATTATCATGTAGAAAAAAAAATGGAAATAAGAGTACTTTCATGTTCTAGTACAGCTGTTATCTACTAGGAGTGGTGCAGTTTCCTGCAGTAAGTGAATTCACATTTCTAAAAAATGTACTAATAGTCTGAGTTTCTTTGTTTCCTGCTTTGTCATAAGGACTGCTGTAGTGGCATTGCAGACTTACAAAGCTTATTCAGTTATAGCATTTGCTGGTTTTCACTCAAGCCCCAGGAAATACACATTGACTGAGAATAATATACTGGACATCTAAAAGTTTTAGAGCTTTTGTCATTATAAAAGCTCTTCAACATAGTTACAAATTAGAAAAGTTTTTGCTTGAAGAATTGATGTCTGTTTTCACCCTTGCTGCATTATTTGTTAAGTCTCAACACTTGCATCAAAGCAGCAACTATACAGTATTTATACAGTTATCAAAGGAACACAGTATGACCATTCCTGCTGATGTCTAGTTGCATTCCGCTATACTGTAGGATAAGAGAAAGGAGCTCAATGTTCCTACACTTTAACTGTCAAATATATTTTTCTACAATGAGATTCTTCTGTTTGGGTCTCTGAAATCCTTTTTTAATCTCTGTTTCTTAACAGTACAGAAATGAGAAATGGTAGAAAATGTGTGTATTATTGTTTGTTTTTGGATTAATGGTTACTGTGTACAGCACAAACCGGAAGTCTAGACCTCCCCATTGACCTAAGGAAATAATGTCACATTGCTGACATCATCAGGCATTTATTTCGCACATTTTGATAGATACTTCGTAATGAAAAATAATTATTCCATAGAAAGCAAAGAACCCTTTTTTTCCTGGCAAAAGTCGGCTTCCTTGTATCTCACCTTTATGGACTATCAGGACTTCAGTAATGGTGTGGGTAATTTTGAAACCAGTGCCCTCATGAAGAGTTAGTAGCAAATACAGCTAAGGGTACACAGATCATGTTGTGATGCATAAGGTGCAATACCCAACTCTAAATCTGTCTGTACACTTTACATTAACCACTTCCCCATTAAGAGTCAGTTTTTGATATCATACTGTATAGATCCCGAATATACAGTATCATACAATTATTAGCAGAGTTGGGAGATCAATGTTGTCAGTTTAATCTGCTTTGTGCACCCTTGTAGTCATAGAAGATCTTGGCATCTGAGTTCCATAACAAATTTGTGAAGGAAGTGAACATGCTGACTTCTTCGGTGTGCAGCGCTGCTTATACATAGCTCTATGCTTCGACATTTCACAAAAACTTTAGTAAAATGTATAGTTCACAGTCAGACAGAGTCAGATTGTGTCTACTCTACCTATGCACTGCACATACAGACATTTATTGCACACCCCATGTATTGATGGTACGATGGCTTTAACATAGATCAAACCAAAAATACTGTAATTACTGTACTAGCAATGGAATTCATCTAACAAACCAATTCCAGATAATATCTTCAGAGACTTCTGTGTAAATATACTGTATATGTATATCAGGAAAAATTCCATTTATGTTAATGTATACTCATCTATATTAAATCTTTTTCAAATTTCACAAATTTCCATGTCATTGACCTGCACAAGCCACCTATATGTCCTTATACATCTTGCTTCAATACGCCACGTAGTGAGAGATGCCTGGTGTGAGTGAGCTGACAGGTCCCGTACAACTCCATTAGTGGTGGGTGTCTTTTTTTTTGCTGAAATTGCATCTTATTCACACTGTTATATGATATGGACGCAAAAGCAAACTCTGCTGATTAAAATGATATGTGCATGCCTAAATTCTCTCTGCATCTGTGGATGGATCTGTAAATGAAATGGTATGTTACAGTGTATTCTATCTGCATTTTGGATGCAGGTACAGCCACAGTTGCACACAGATCAAAGACATGCCATATATCATTTTAATCAGCATAATCTGCTTGTGCATCCACATCATTTTGTGAATAAGACACATTTTAATGGAAAAAAGCACACATAAAGATGCTCAGTTCTACCTAGTCATGCCATGCCTTGACTGTTTAATGTGTAGGGAGGATAGATGTGAGTGGACACATTTGTATAATGTCCTTTTTATTTTAGTGACTGGCTACAGATATTTATCTCTGACTTTAAAATGTCCCTGTTTCCCAAATTCTATAGTTCTATCAAGTGTTTCCAATGCCTATTGATGGTATCTGGATGATAGATAGACAATGTATTTGTACACAGTCAACAGGTCGACATGTACAAAAGTTCAACAGTACAAAAGGTCAACAGATGAAAGGTCGACAATGCTTAAAGTTGACTGTTCAAAAGGTCATCTTGACAATGGTCGATACACAAATGGTCAACACGTTTTTGTGGTTTCTCATATGTTTTCTCAACATTTGCTTAATTCAGTATCCACGTGGACATCTATTGTGAATAGTAACCTGTGAAGCAATCCCATGAGGGTAGACGTTTGTAAGAGATACCACATGAAATCATGAAATATACAATATACAATATTTGGCCAAAAACAAACAAACCATATGTTGACCATACTCATGATGACCTTTTGACCTTGTCAACCTTTTGTACCTATCAACTCTTAACCACTGTTGACCTTTCATCTGTTAACCTTTTGTACCTGTTGACCTAATGCATGTCGACAATTTGGTGTAGACCTTTTGACTATCAACCATAATATTGTTGATCTATTATACCACAGCCCCTATTGATACATCCCTATCTGACATGGAAAGGACTGTGTTTGAATATACTTTATATTGGTAGTGAGGCTTAACAGCATACAATGCACTAATGTTTACGTTACCCAAGAGTATATTCTTCTCTAAGACTAAACATATTTCCATTTAACCAATACTTTACTTTCTTTTGTTGTAAAAATACTGTTGCACATTTCCTAATTACTTTAATGGGACAAAGGTGTCCCAATGCCAACAACTTTAGGGAATGCCACACATATGATGTCTTATGGTCAGACATGTAGAGATATAAACATGCCATGTGAAATACAGTAAGTTTACAAAGCTGGCTGGATGGCTGAAAATAATTCTTCTTAGATACCATAAACTACCAGAGTCCTCACAATTTCCCCCTCTACAGAGCTGTATAAAAAGTGTAATTTATTTTGTGATGATGAATCAGACCATCTATTCAAAAAACTTGTCATCAATATACAACATACAAAAGATTTAACTGAGTAAAGTAAAATAAAATAATATACCACTGTTTTTTTTACAGTGTTTTACAATTACACCAGTGATTTTAAGCTAGATATCCCTGTCTGTTCCATCACAGTTTCTGTAGTTGTAAGGAACCTACAGTAGTACATTTTTCAAAACACAGCGGCTCTATCCAAAAGTGGTTCAACTTTAAAGCAAAATAGAATTGCCATGATCATATTTCCACCCAGCAAGTTTTTCGTACAAGCATCCCACTCTCTAGATGGCTAGCATCTCTCAAACATGTCTAACCACTGGAACAATGCTGCACTGTTGGGGTGGGGGTGGGGGATTTTTAGCTCTACAGTATGCTAGCTTGTTGTCCTAAGGCACATTAACTACTGTATATATACAGTACCTCATGGAAGTTACAGCTGCTCTTAACCAGGTTACTATGGCAAGGTTTTTGTTTTATAAAATTTGGTTTCCTGGGCTGTAACCTTGCCTGGTCATTTCTGTCAGTGCTGACAGTGTAATTTAATTTTATCATGTTCTGCTATGTGCCTATTTCATAGCTTTCATTATAATTGTTACTTTACAATGTTCCTTTTCTAATAATTTTTAAAAATTTAGTGCAATTATTAGTGAGCGTTATAAACTTAACACCACTCTAGTGCCCATCTGTGAAACACTGTAGGTGCAAATTTGCATCCAATTGTAACAAGTAAGGAAAGTTGTATTTTTTTTAAATAATCAACACCTCATGAGCGAAATGGCAAGAAACTAAAGGTGCATACACACTTCCAGAGAAAATGAGCGATGTCACTAATTTTTTCCCTTCCTGAGTGACGTACAGTAGCTCATTTTCTCGGCAAGTGTGTATGCCGCCAGCGATGAGCAAAGCCCAGCCCCGGGGGTCACCAATGATCCTCGCTATCAGCAGTGCATACATTCTCAATCTGGACTATCATCCAGTAGCTGCATGCATGCCCGGCTGGCTGCTGCGTGACATCACTGAGCGATATGAATGGTCATATCGCTCAGTGTGTATGGGCGGCCGCTGACCGCCCGGCCCGGGAGGGGAAACACTAGACGACGTTGTCTAGTGTGTATTCACCTTAAGAAATAAGAAATAATCTAGTGCTAACTGTGTTAAAATATTGTAATTCATTCTCGCCTACAGAAATGGTGTTCTTCTCACTTACAGAAATGATGTTCCTCTTACCTACAGAAATGGTGTTCCTCTCACCTACAGAAATGGTGTTCCTCTCGCCTACAGAAATAGTGTTCCTCTCACCTACAGAAATGGTGTTCCTCTCACCTACAGAAATGGTGTTCTCTCGCCTACAGAAATAGTGTTCCTCTCACCTACAGAAATGGTGTTCCTCTCACCTACAGAAATGGTGTTCCTCTCACCTACAGAAATGGTGTTCCTCTCACCTACAGAAATGGTGTTCCTCTCATCTACAGAAATGGTGTTCCTCTCACTTACAAAAATAGTGTTGACAAATTGCACTGCATTTGCCATCACGGGAACTCTACAATCCAGAGACAGAATCAGTATGACATCCTGGCTGTCGGGATCCCGTCGGTCAGGAGCGCATCATGTCCCCTCATGGGCTGGCTGCGCTTACCATGCTTCAGGCATGGTGGTGACCTTTGGTAGCCACAGGGTTATGTTCCCCCTCAGGTGGTGGCGGGATTCCGGCATTGGTATCCTGACAGCCGGGATCTCGACAGCCAGTAAATTGACTGTTTCCCCCAGAGACAGCTCAGGGCCGGAAATTAGAATAATGCAAGCATCCTACTATTGATCAAGGTGTGCACATTTCTTTTAATTTCATATACGGTAAGTTTAAATCAATGAACTAGGCACAGTTCTCAATCAAAATAACTCGCCAATTATGGGACATTAATCTGTGACCTAATTGACTATCTTCTTTAACCTTAGATATACAGTAATAAGCCATATAATGTATTTTTATGACACCATTTGAGTATACTGTACTATATATTATAGATCCCTGCTGCTGAAAATGAAAAAGATTTTCCATTTAAACATGAGCATGTTCTAATCGATATGTATGTACATTTAATTATCCAAAATAAGAAACAATATGCAAAATAGCTATATGCAGTATGCCTTGTTTTACTTGAAACATAGTTCATACAAAATCATTAGGCAGCATGAGTCTTAGTCAACACTGAGCATCATCCTGCAGAGAATTCTAAATTTAATGTGTCATCTGTTCAGTTTATTTTAGTCAGTGACACAAACAGGATATACATGAGTCTCCACATATTCTTGCTGTTTGTATGGTTAATACTGCATGTTCTTATTAGTGTTATTTATGCTCCGAAAAGATAATATAAACTCTTCATTCTTCCATGTAACATAACAACAGCCAGAATTAAAGACTTAAAAAAAAGATGTTTCGGTTTGATCTGTTCACAAAGATACAGAAGTTAATAAACGTGAGAACACCATTTTTTTCTTTTAAACAGATGAGAATTATCTACAAAGTCAAACACAGATACAGTAAGCTTGTAGAGCAATATGTTCTACAGCATTTTCACCCAAACTTTTTTGATAGTGCACATGTAAGCTAATATTAGGGATGAGCGGGTTCGGTTCCCTGAGAACCGAACCCTACTAAACATCACGTCCCGAGCACGGATCTGAGTCTGGCTTGAGTTTTTCCACCAGACTTGGAAACCAGAATGAGGCAAAACTTCATCATCCCATTGTCGGATTCTCGCGGGTTTTGGATTCCATATAAGGAGCCACGTATCGTAGCCATTTTCACTCCAGTCCTGGAGATTTTAGTGAGAGGACGTGTCTCCTCAGTGTCTGTGTGGAAAAGTGGGGTGGCGACCTGCTCTTATGTGTCATTCCAGTGCTCTCTTGTGCTGCATCAGTTCAGTGGTGGTGTCTTGTGCTGCATCAGTTCAGTCACAGTGGTGGTGTTCTGTGCTGCCATAAGTCAAGTGCTGTTGTATAAGTCCAGTCCATTGCAGTGGTGCTGTGTTATGCTGCATTATTTCAGTGGTGATGTCCTGTGCTGCCATAAGTCCAGTGCAGCTGCTGTATAAGTCCAGTGCAGTGGTGCTGTGGTGTGCTGCATCAGTCCAGTGGTGGTGTCCTGTGCTGCCATAAGTCCAGTAGTGGTGTCCTGTGCTGTCATAAGTCCAGTGCTGCTGCTGTATAAGTCCAGTGCAGTGGTGCTGTGTTATTCTGCATCAGTCCAGTGGTGGTGTCCTGTGCTGCCATAAGTCCAGTGGTGGTGTCCTGTGCTGCCAAGAGTCCAGTGCTGCAGCCATATAAGTTCAGGGGTACTGCAGTTTAAGTCCAAGGGTACTGCCGAATAAGTCCAGGGGTAGTGGCGTATAAGTCCAGTCCAGTGGTGCAGCCATATAAGTCCAGGTGTACTGCTGTATAAGTCCAGGGGTACTGCCATATAAGTCCAGTCCAGTGGTGCAGCCGTATAAGTTAAGGGGTACTGCCATATAAGTTCAGGGGTACGGCCATATAAGTCCAGTGGAACTGCTGTATAAGTTCAGTGGAACTGACGTATAAGTCCAGTGGTATTTCCGTATAAGTCCAGGGCTACTGCAGTATAAGTCCAGTCCAGTAGTGCTGCCATTTAAGTCCAGGGATACTGCCATATAAATCCAGTGGTACTGCCGTATACATCCAGTGGAACTGCCATATAAGTCCAGTGGTACTGCCGTATAAGTCCAGGGGTACTGCCATATAAGTCCAGTGGTACTGCCATATAAGTCCAGTCCAGTGGTACTGCCATATAAGTCCATTGGTACTGCCATAAAAAAGTCCAGCGGTACTGCTGTATAAAGAACCAAGGTCCCCAAAAAACTCTCAGCGCTGTCAATGCTATATAAAGATAATTCAAATTTGAGGGTTTTAACTTTGTATATTTCTTCCACCTCCTTAATCCAAATCAAATGTCCAGATATATTAAAAACACAGTCTATTTTATTCTTAAAAAGTTATTTTGAATTAAATCCAGTTCATAGCGTTCCCACAGTTTTTGTGCATCAAACAGTGATAAGATTTGGAATTGCCTCACAGGACTCTCTAGACGCCAGTTCATGCGGTGTTTCCTATCCGTCTGTGATCGGTGCTGCTAGCAAAGCACCTGACCTCCCGGACGTAGCTGCAGTTAATCACTGTGTCCCGACACCTTGCACACATTCACAGGTGTCTGAGCATGGGATTACTCTCACCGCTGGTCGTCTCCCGGTATGCGTCCACTATTCCTCGCTGTCCGCCGTTGGCCCGCTAATGTACGGGAAGCTTTTCAATCTTTAAAAACGATAGTGACCATATCAGCTCCAGCCGCCGACGCGTTTCTACCCGTGCAGGGTCTTATTCATGGCATGAGCGGATATGTTCTGGTCACTCGCTTTATACTCCCCCTAAGAGTTCGTTGTGTCAATTCATTCAGATTACAGGTTCATTATACACATTCATGGGTTTCTTAAAGACATAGATCCCCTTACTAAACCTCCATATATAGCTTTCAACAAAATACATTTTGAACACGATATATTTCATTTCTACAAACATGCAATGCAACCTGGGGAAGCATAAGTGATGTTACAGAAACCATTTTCGTTTCAAACTCTCCATTGAGTCCCCCTGGCTGCAATGCCCTTAATTCATATATCCAGCGCATCTCTGCCCTCGCTAAGGATGCTGCCACATCATTCTTTCTCCAGTTCCCTTTCACATGTTCTATTGCCTTAAAATTAACAATGCTACTAATTGAGCAACTATGTACCTCTTTACAATGTGCCGATAAACAATGTGTTTCAAGTCCCTTTCGTATATTGTTCACATGTTCTCTCAATCTAATTTTGAGAGGCCTGCTTGTTCTCCCTACATATTGTCTTTTACAGACACATTCTATCAAGTATACTACATTGTAGCTTTCACATGTCATAAACTGTTTTATTTCATATTGTTTTTTCGTAACATTAGAGGCAAAGGTTTCTATTTTATTACCTTCATTACCCTTTATGGATCTACATGCTATACACAACCCGCATCTAGTGGTCATATTTGGTACAGTGGCCACCGCACTTCTTACCAAAAGGTTTTTTAGAATAGGTGCCTTTTTGTAGATCACCCTTGGTTTTTCAGGGATCATTTTTTCCAAAATGGGGTCACTTTTCAGAATTCCCCAATACTTTCCCAGAATCCTTTCAACCTTTCTATATTCCTTATTATACGTCGTAACAAACGAAATAGGTAATTCTTCCATTTCATCTTTATTTTTAGTCTGTAGTAATATCTCTCTCTCAATAGTGTCTATCTTGTCTAGATCTTTATGTAGAGAGTCCTCATCATACCCCTTCAATAAAAACTGATTTCTCATAGACTGCACCTGTTGTTTATACACTACATCTTCCGTACAGTTTCTTTTAATACGCCAAAATTGGCTACCCGGTATTCCCCTGAGCCAATTTGGGTGATGATTACTTTCCTTTCCAATATAGGAAGTACTATCTGTTGGTTTGGTGTAATTCCATGTACAAATTTTAGAGTCTTTAACATATACAGTCAGGTCTAGAATAAGTCCAGTGGTGCAGCTGTATAAGTCCGCCAATATTGTTCGTGCATATTCCAGCACGCCCCATGTTTTACAAATACAAATTATTTGGTGATGCAGAATTATTTTAAAAATGACAGGGGCGTGCAGGAGATGCGGTCGGTGTGCTGAAAAATTGCGGGCCACTTTGGTCATTCAGCCACTGCGTACCACTCCTAGATGGGCCAGGTGCTGCACACTTGTGTCGCTTAGCAAAGTCACCCAACTACCTCATTGCACCTATTTTTCTTGTTTGCATGTTGAGCTGTTTGGGGCCTAGTTTTTAAAAGTGCCACCCTGTCTGACACTGCAGTGCCACTCCTAGATGGGTCAGGTGTTTGTGCAGCACACTTGTGTCGCTTAGCAAAGTCACCCAACTACCTCATTGCACCTCTTTTTCTTCTTTGCATGATGTGCTGTTTGGAGCCTAGTTTTTAAAAGTGCCATCCTGTCTGACACTGATGTGCCACTCCTAGATGGGCCAGGTGTTTGTGCCGCATACTTGTGTCACTTAGCAAAGTCATCCAGCTACCTCGTTGCATCTCTTTCTCTTCTTTGCATGGTGAGCTGTTTGGGGCCTAGTTTTTAAAAGTGCCATCCTGTCTGACACTGCAGTGCCACTCCTAGATGGGCCAGGTGTTTGTGCCGCACACTTGTGTCACTTAGCTTAGTCATCCAGCTACCTTGGTGCAACCTTTTGGCCTAAAAACAATATTGTGAGGTGTGAGGTGTTCAGAGTAAACTGGAAATGAGTGGAAATTAATGTTTTTGAGGTTAATAATACCGTAGGATCAAAATTACCCCAAAATTCTGTGATTTTAGCTGTGTTTATGTTTTTTTCAAAAATCATCCAGATCCAAAACCAAAACCTGAAAGGGTGGTTTTGGCAAAACCAATCCAGATCCAAAACATGAGTGAGGATCCAGATTCAAAACCAAAACACAAAACATGAAAAGTGCCCGCCGCACATCTCTAGCTTACATGCGCCCTTATAGAAGTGTTACATGGAAATGTGTGTGTCTATTCTTTTCTCATTGAATTTATTTGTATTTTAAAATACTGCCATGTCATAACTATGTACTGTATGATATAAATTGATGATAGGAGTGAGGGAACACAGTTTGTTACAAGTGGTATATTTTGTGTTTGAAGACTTTCAATATAACTTGCAAAGTGCTCCTAGAAATTCCAGATTGGGAGATTGTAAGCACCATCATTTTATTTATGATGTACTACTGAACAGTATATATCTATTTTTTTATTATGTGATTCTTAATAAATTGTCTAAACTTTTTCCTCACATCTATCTGTCTGCATTTGTTTGTGTGTTAGCGCTGTTTTTAGTTTCTTTGTCTAATTTTTGTACTGCGGTGCAAAATTACATGCACCGATTCCGTACTTGCTATTACTCCGCCCTCTTCTCCCATTGGCTAATACAGACTCCTGTTCCCCAAAGATATTGCTGTCTTGCTATATAGACGTATGTGGTCATAGAGGTAGTTTTCACAACATAGGATGCTTTTGTACTACTTCTTAGCCACATTTTGCTTTATAAATAAGGCCCAATGCAGTGGGCAGTGGTCATACAATAATTATATGTATTTCATTAAAAATATGCTTGCATTTAACACAGGCATAACATAGACTAATGATTTTTGTTTTATATTGCAAACTAGTTACCAGCCCATCAAAATTACGGAACAACATAACACTAATGACAGTGCCAATGACTGCGTACCAGAGCAGAGCAACAATTGAATTGATCTGCTGGGTGCCATCTATCCACCACCGGCATGCAAAACACTTGAATTCCGTCCATAGAGATGAAGAGCAGAGTTAGCAGTTTATAATATAGGATGATTAAATACATTGGTGCTGAAAAAGATTTTTATGTAATGACAAAATGACACATTGCATGCTGGTGAGAAAAAAAGTGTGAAGCCATTTTCAAAAGGAACTACTTTATGTTCCGTTTAGAGAAAAGTACAATAATCGAGTGCTGTAGATTTCTGCTAAGCTGAAAGTGGCATCAGCTTCCCCTGGGCAGCTTTGAAGAATAAGATGAGAGTCACTCACTGATAACATGCTGACAATCCCTGCTGATTAGTGTATTAAATTCAGTATTTCTGACCTATTACATTGCCTGCAGTTGTTTGCATGTTCACATTTGTATGAGGTGCCTATCTAAGAAGAACAGCTGAGATGGACAGCGGATACTGCTTTCTATTTTTTGGTCATATCTCAAAGTTTATGTACTGTACAAACATAAATCATTGATAAACGCTGTTAAGGTTATCATTTTAAATAATACAATGAAACCTTAATCCTAGCTACACTAAGACTGCAAAATTCACATACTGTACTGTATATATTTGCTCAGTGTTAAAAAATGTAAGTATTCTGTATATTAATATTATTGGCTATCCATTGGTATTACGCATATACTTTACTATTTTACATAAAATTAGTTTTGTATAAATGTTACAGTATGTAGCAAACAAATTTGTGAGCCAGGCTTTAGGGGAAGAAACATACAGTATAATAAATTATATTTCCTTGCTAGTTAATTGTTTTTGGTGCTGTAGTTTGTTATCTGTTTGTTATGTATATTCATTTGTTCATAACTTTGATTTGTGACTAATTGGTGGAATGCAATGAGAACATTTGGGGTGTGTGTTATAAGCTGGGTACACCAGAGGCACTAACCACTTAACTGACTATTTTTTCCCTTCAAAACTGTTAATAACATTGGTTTTTTTTAAATGTATTTTATTTAATAAAGTTTAAAAAGTATTTTTCTAAATATTTAAACATTATATTATGCACATCTGCAGAATGGATCTCCTCATCAAAAAAGGGGGGACAGGGTGGGACGGTGCAGTCGCATGAAATCTGACCATGCCAGTTAAGAGAGGAAGGGGCCGTGTACAGGCACTGATTGGGCCCCCTCCTCTCCGGCAGTGCAGTAGACTCTGGCATTGTGACAGAGTTACTGCGCATGCACAGGACCCTGGGAACATGGCACCCGTGCTGCATTCCTGCCTACATCTCTACTGCACATGCACAAATCTACGAAAATGGCCGCAGCAGCCATTTTCCCAGTGATATTTGCAGCTCTGCAGCCAGCACCGGGCTGACAAAGTGAAAGTATAATTATATGGGTGCAGGGTATGCAGTGTGTGGGCCCCCCTGGACCCGTGTTCACTGCACACCTTGCACCCATTATAGATATGCCAGTGGGGTACACTCTATGCAGTGTATTGTCTATTCAGCCAATTAATTATATATTCAGTATCTGTCTAAGAGATCACAAGTGGCAGTGAATTCTGGATCTACAGTTTCAACCCTGAGACAAAACAACCATTGGCCAGTGGACCCCATCTGCTTGGCCATGCTGTGCTCATATAGGAACTTATGACTCTCTATCATTTTCTCCCCTACTCTGACATCCTCAGTCTCTCTTTCTCTGTCACCCTCATTGTCTCTCTCCCTCTCATTGTATCTTGCTCTCTCTCATCCTAAGTCTCTCTCTATCTCACCCTCAGTCTCTCGCTCACTCAGTCTCTTTCTTTCTTTCTTTCTTTCTTTCTTTCTTTCTTTCTTTCTTTCTTTCTTTCTTTCTTTCTTTCTTTTCTCTCCCTGATACCTTTGGTTTCTCTCTCCCTGACACCTATATATGCAGTATATAAACACCGGGCCACCAGCTCGGGGGAAATTACTGTACCAGCCCCAAACTTCACGTCCTGAGCCTGGATCCGAGCCCAGCTCAGGACTTCCCGCCAGACTCAGAAACCAGAACGAGGCAAAACGTCATCATCCTGCTGTCGGATTCTCACAGGTTTTGGATTCCATATAAGGAGCCGCGCATCGCCGCCATTTTCACTCCAGTCCAGTGGTACTGCCGTATGAGTCCAGTCATACTGCCGTATAAGTCCAGTGATACTGCCATATAAGTCCAGTGGTACTGCCGTATTAGTCCAGTGGTACTGCCATATAAGTCCAGTCCAGTGGTACTGCCATAAAAGTCCAGTGGTACTGACGTGTCTCTCTCCTCAATGTCTGTCTGTGTGGTGACCTGCTCCTATGTGTCATTCCAGTGCTGTCTTGTGCTGCATCAGTCCATTGGTGGTGTCTTGTGATACATCAGTCCAGCCACAGTGGTGGTGTCCTGTGCTGCCATAAGTCCAGTGCTGCTGCTGTATAAGTCCAGTGCAGTGGTGCTGTGTTGTGCTGCATCAGTCCAGTGGTGGTGCCCTGTGCTGCCATAAGTCCAGTGGGGATGCCCTGTGCTGCCATAAGTCCAGTGCTGTTACTGTATAAGTCCAGTCCAGTGGTGCTGTGTTGTGCTGTCATCAGTCCAGCGGTGGTGTCCTGTGCTGCCATAAGTCCAGTGGTCCAGTCCAGTGCTTCAGCCATATAAGTTGAGGGGTACTGCAGTATAAGTCCAGGGGTACTGCCGTATAAGTCAAGGGGTACTGCCGTATAAGTCCAGTAGTACTGCTGTATAAGTCCAGGGGTACTGCCATATAAGTCCTGTCCAGTGGTGCAGCCATATAAGTCCAGGGGTACTGATGTATAAGTCCAGTCCAATGGTACTGCCATATAAGTCCAGTGCTACTACCATATAAGTCAAGTCCAGCGGTACTGCCATATAAGTCCAGTGATACTGCCATATAAGTCCAGTGGTACAGCTGTATAAGTTGAGGGGTACTGCCGTATAAGTCCAGTGGTGCTGTCCTGTGCTGTATATTATTTACTCAAAATTAAGGGGTTATTAATATTTAATACAATTTTTTTTTACAGGGTTTGCCCTGTGTGGTTTAGAGGTACGCTCTCCTGTGCCGCATATTGTTATATAACTCCATCCACATAAATTGGTTACTATTATCCAAATTATTTTTATAGACTTTGCCGTGTGTGTGTGGTTTAGGAGTATGCTCTTCTGTGCCGCATATTGTTATATAACTCGGTCAAAATAAAAGGGTTATTATTATCAAAATAATTTTTACAGGCTTTGCCGTGTGTGTGGTTTAGGGGTACACTCTCCTGTGTATTACATCTGGACAAATTCAGCACGTCCCATGTTTTGCACATACAATTAATTTGGTGGTGCAGAATTTTTTGAGAAATGACAGGGGCGTGCAGGAGATGCTGTCGGTGGGACGAAAAATTGCGGGCCACTTTCAACTTTCAGCCACTGCGTGCCACTCCTAGTTGGGCCAGGTGTTTGTGCCGCACACTTGTGTCGCTTAGCAAAGTCATCCAGCTGCCTCATTGCACCTCTTTTTCTTCTTTGCATGATGTGCTGTTTGGGGCCTATTTTTTAAATCTGCCATCCTGACACTGCAGTGCCACTCCAAGATGGGCCAGGTGTTTGTGACTCACACTTGTGTCACTTAGCTTAGTCATACAGCAACCTCGGTGTACCACTTTTTCTTCTTTGCATCATGTGCTGTTTGGGGACTAGTTTTTTAAGTGCCATCCTGTATGACATTGCAGTGCCACTCCTAGATGAGCCAGGTGTTTGTGCTGCACAGTTGTGTTGCTTAGTTTAGCCATCCAGCTACCTCATTGTACCTCTTTTTCTTCCTTGCATGATGTGCTCTTTGGGGCCTATTTTTTTAAATCTGCCATCCTGTCTGCCACTGCAGTGCCACTCCTAGATGGGCCAGGTGTTTTTGCCACCCACTTTGGTCGCTTGGCTTAGTCATCCAGCGACCTCGATTCAACCTTTTGGCCTAAAAACAGATTGTATGGACTTACATATTACACAATAAGTTCATGGATCCTCCATAAGATAACTATATGTTCCAATTATGTCACATTCTCTGACCCAATTATACCTACCCATGATTGACCATGTTGGTCCATAATTTGTCTACTGCAAATGTTTGTTACTTCATTTATGAAAACTCAATAAACATTATTTGAAAAAAAAAAAAAAAACAATAATGTGAGGTGTGAGGTGTTGAGAATAGACTGGAAATGAGTGGAAATTAATGTTATTTAGGTTAATAATACCGTAGGATCAAAATTACCCCCAAATTCTGTGATTTTAGCTGTTTTTTTAAAAAAATCATCCATATCCAAAACCAAAACCAAAACACGAAAGGGTGGTTTTGGCAAAACAAATCCAGATTCAAAACACGAGCGAGGATCCAGATCCAAAACCAAAATACAAAATACAAAAAGTGCCCGCCGCACATCTCTAGACTAGGGGGTGAGGGTCCTGTCAGTCTTGGGCTCCACAATTTCTGATGGAAGC
The DNA here is from genome assembly GCF_028390025.1 of Pseudophryne corroboree. Lineage (NCBI taxonomy): Eukaryota > Metazoa > Chordata > Amphibia > Anura > Myobatrachidae > Pseudophryne > Pseudophryne corroboree. Next base: position 460,327,710 of record NC_086449.1, read on the forward strand.
CCAAGTCCCTAGCATCTTAAGTGAACATAACACAGAGGAAAATAGTTTAATTGAACTCCATACAGATTTTTAATCAAACTAATTAGGAATAAATTTTATCATTAACAACATATGCATGAACAACTTTCTGTGATCTTATATTCAATACTAGAATACAGGGGAGGGAATATTTCATTTTGTTTTTTTTAACTTAAATGTTAGGTTTTTGTTATTTTGTTATTATATTCACATTATATTCACATAGACATTGCCAGTTTTGTGAACACTGAAACTATATTGTTACTTCAGTGCTTGAATAGCACGTGTTCTTACTTACATTTTTCCCTCTATTTTTATTTTTTGTGTATGTACATAAAGCAGTGTATAGATTCTGACGAGGCATTGCCTGCTATGATAAATCACCTGAAAGCAGCCTTGTGTGAAAAGCTTTCTCAAGAGCTTGACGACATTAGAATAAGAATGTTACATAGAGGCAATTATGCACCAACAGATATTTTTGGAATATTCACACAATAACTGCATTGTATTTATCTTCTAAGCACTATTTATCAGTGGGCAATTGAGTGTACAGAATAAATCAACTTTTGTGTTGTTTGTTGTAATCTAGTGCTCTTACTAACTGAGCTGCTTTATGAAGTACTGTGAAGTGTATTTAAAAACCATCATTCTTTTTGATCATAGTCCAATGTTATGAAACATATTTATTTGTACAGTATTGCTTGGAACCAAATACCACTGATGCTCTGAGGACAGTCCATGACACCTGTGACACCAGTGACCTTGACATCAAGTTAAGCATTTAAGGAATCACAGTTTATTTTATTATGGAAAAAAAATCAATGCACAATAAGTCAAGTATAATCCTCCTCATTTTAGATATTAACAATTATATCAGGATATCTGACAGCAGCAAGGCCATAGTGATTAGCACATAAAGTTCAAACAGGCGGCAGCCTGTAATCATGTTTGGCAGCTTATTTAATGGCTTTCATGTTTCTGATTTGTATCTGGCTTAGATAACCCCCCTACCCCAAGAGGCAAGCTTCAAGAGTCATATAAGAAATTAACAACATCTCATAAGATAGAAACCTAAGGAAAACATACCTCACCCATAGCATGTTGCTGGACCTTAACACAATGGGCCTAATTCAGAGTTGATCACAGCAGCAAATTTGTTAGCAGTTGGGCAAAACCATGGTGGTCATTCCGAGTTGTTCGCTCGTTGCCGTTTTTCACAACGGAGCGATTAGGTGGAAAATGCGCATGCGCACGGTACACAGCGCGCATGCGTTCAGTAATTTAACACAAAACTTTGGAGATTTGCACAAGCTCGAGCAACGTTTTTTCATCGCTCGAGTGATTGTAGTGTGATTGACAGGAAGTGGGTGTTTCTGGGTGGTAACTGGCCGTTTTCCGGGAGTGTGCTAAAAAGCGCAGGTGTGCCAGGTAAAAAAGCAGGAGTGGCTGGGGAAACGGGGGAGTGGCTGGCCGAACGCATGGCGTGTTTGTGACGTCAAATCAGGAACTAAACGGACCGAGCTAATCGCAATCTAGGAGTAGGTCTGGAGCTACTCAGAAACTGCTTGAAAATTTTTAGTAGCAATTCTGCTAATCTTTCGTTCACAATTTTGCTAAGCTAAGATACACTCCCAGAGGGCGACGGCCTACGGGTAGGCACGTCGTACGGGTACAAAGCGGATCATTGCTGAGTGATGGAATCCATTTGCACAGCCTACCGCAAGGAGATTGACAGGAAGAGGGCATTTGTGGGTGTCAACTGTCCATTTTCCGGGAGTGGTTGTAAAAACGCAGGCGTGTCCAAGTGTTTGCAGAGCAGGTGTCTTATGTCAATTTCCGGGCCAGAACAGGATGAAATGATCGCAGCAGCTGAGAAAGTTCTAAGCTACTCTGAAACTGCACAAAACTTTTTTGCAGTGCTCGTCTGCACATGCGATCGCACACTTGTAAAGCAAACATACACTCCCCTATAGGCGGCGACTATCTGTTCGCAGCACTGCAAAAAATAGCTAGCGAGCAATCAACTCGGACTGAGACCCCATATGCGCATGGCAGGGGGAGGCAGTATTTACCTTGCACAGAAACAAAATAACCTACCAAAATCTAACTCTCTCTGGCCCTCATTCTGAGATGATCGTAGCTGTGCTAAATCTAGCACAGCTACGATCATTCACACTGACATGTGGGGGGACGCCGAGCACAGGACTAGTCCGCCTCGCATGTCAATTCTGCCCCCCCCCCTCCCCGCAGAAGTGCAAAGGCATTGCACAGCGGCGATGCCTTTGCACTTCAAGAGTAGCTCCCGACCAGCGCAGCTTTAGCGTGCTGGCTGGGAGCTACTCGTCATCCCTGGCCTGCAGTGGCTGCGAATGATGTCACGCAGCCGCTGTGGGCTGCTCCCCGCATGGTCCGGACATGCCTGTGTTGGCTGGACCACGCCCCCTCCCGCCCAGCGACCAAGCAGAGGTGATCACAGCACAGCTACGGCCTTCAGCCGTCTGGCATGCGCCGGTGCCGTAGTGCGCCGGTGCATGCCAGATGGCTGAAGGCTGTAGCAGTGGGTACGTGTTCGCTCAGCTGCAATAAATAGCAGCGAGTGAACGGGTCGGAATGACCCCCTCTGCAAATGTTGTATCTGCTACACCTGCAATGCACATTGGGGGTCATTCTGACCCAATCGCACGCTACAGTTTTTCGCAGCGGTGCGATCGGGTCAGAACTGCGCATGTGCCGGTGATGCAGTGTGCCGGCGCATGCCAGATGGCCGAAGGTCGTCGCTGCAGTACGATCTCCTCTGCCTGATTGACAGGCAGAGGCGGTCGCTGGGCATGGGGGACGAAACAGCAGTGTTTGGCCGCTGTTTTGTGGGCGTGGTCCCTCCAATGCAGGCGTGGCTAAAGCTGCACTGGCCGGGAGCTGCTCCAAAAGTGCAAAAGCATCACCGCTGTGTGATGCTTTTGCACTTCTGCTGGGGGGGGGGGTCGGCACTGACATGCGGGGCAGGATAGCCATGTGCTGGTCGTCCTCCCGCATGTCTATGGACATGATCGTAGCCCTGCAAAATTTTGCAGGGCTACGATCAACTCGGAATGACCCCCATGGTTTTGCCCAACTGCTAACAAATTGCTGTGATCAACTCTGAATTACCCCCAGTGTCCCCTCCGCTCACGCTTGTATGAGAGTGCAGTCTCTGTCATCAAGCAGTGTATGGAGGAAAAAGCACCTGCATTCTTTATATTGCTAGAAAACAGCCTCTGACATTAATTACCTTCATATGACTTTTTCTGGGGGTATTATTTCTTTGCACACGTAAATGGTAGAAAAAAATAGCACAGCCACACCTAGCTACTGGTAATACACATATATTTACCATTCTAACGGTAAAATAGAAAATTGTTGTATTACAGCAGCACTTGGGTCATATCAAGCTGGTCCTGAGAATTTCTTATAATGTCCAGAAATGAATACTTTTTATCTCAGAAAGTAATAAATAGGATTTTAATTCCATACCGGTAAATCCTTTTCTCGTAGTCCATAAGGAATATTGGGGAGACTTAGTACAATGGGGTATAGAGGTGGTCCAAAGGAGCCAGTGCACTTTAAATTTCTTCACTGGGTGTGCTGGCTCCTCCACTCTATGCCCCCGCCCACAGGCAGTTATAGGTTTAAAAAAAAGTGCCCGAAGGAGAAAGGACATATATGAGAGAAGGAACATAATAACAATGAGTGGTGAGATTTATACACCAGCACACCACTAACATACAACAACCAGCAACGGCTAGTAATAACAACAGCAACAGCTGAACAGGTAACCACATAAAGAGAACCTGCAGAAAAGTCAACGCACTGAGGCGGGCGTCCAATATCCCTTATGGACTATGAGAAAAGGATTTACCGGTAGGTAATTAAAATTCTATTTTCTCTAGCATCCATAAGGGATATTTGGGAGGCTTAGTACAATGGGGACATCTCAAAGCTTCCAGAACAGGCGTGAATGTACGGAGACTGCTGCAGCACTGCCTGCCCAAACTGGGTATCCTCTTTGGCCAGGTTATCAAACTTGTAGAACTTAACAAAAGTGTTCTTCCCTGACCAGGCAGCAGCTCTGCATAGTTGCAAGGCCAAGACTCTACAGGCAGCCACCCAGGAAGAGCCCTCCGATCTTGTAGAGTGGGCCTTCAGAGACTTAGGAACAGGTGAGGCTGCCGACACATAGGCCTGTTGGATAGTAAACCTAAGCCAACAAGCAATGGCTGCGTCAAAGCAGGACAACCCTTTTTCTGTGCATCATAGAGAACGAACAAGGAATCCATCTTTATGATCCGAGCCATTCATTTGACATAGATCTTCAAGGCTTGCACAGCATCCAATGCCTCCGGAGGATCAGAAGTGCCAGAACTAGATGGAACCACAATAGGTTGATTCAGGTGAAATGCAGAGACAACCTTCGGCAGGAACTGCTGCCTAGTCCTGAGCTCCGCTCTGTCCTCGTAAAAGACCAAGTAGGGACGTTTACACGATAAGGCCCCCAATTCTGAGACACGTGTAGCAGAAGCCAGGGCCAGTAACATCACCGTGTTCCATGTGAGGTACTTGTCTTCCACCATCATCAGAGGTTCAGACCAGGAGGTGTGTAGAAAAGGAGGTTGTATGTGGAGCACCCCTTGCAAGAAGGTCTGAACTTCTGGCAACACTGCCAATTTCTTCTGAAAGAAAATTGAGAGAGCTGAAATCTGGACCTTAACGGAACCCAGACATAAGTCCTTATCCACACCAGCCTGCAGTAAACATAAGAAACGTCCCAAGTGGAACTCTGCAGACAGATACATGCATTCCTCACACCAAGAGACATACTGTATCTTCTCCAGATATAATGATAGTGTTTTGACGTCACAGGTTTCCTGGCCTGAACCATGGTAGCAATAACCTTTTTGGGAAGGCCCTTGTGAGCCGGGATGTTCTGCTCAACCTCCATGCTGTCAAACAAAGTCACCGTAAGTCCGGGTAGACGAACAGTCCTTCCTGAAGAAGATCAAGTCTTAGTGGTAGAGGCCAAGGGTCTTTGACAGACATGTCCAGAAGATCCACGTACCAAGCCCTCCTAGGCCAATCTGGGGCAATCAGAATTGCCTGGAATCCTTGATTTCTGATTTGCGTGAGCACTCTTTGGAGCAATGGAATTGAAGGAAACAGGTAGACCAGCCGGTAAGGCCAAGGCAACGTAAGTGCATCCACTGCCCTCGCCTGAGGGTCCCTGATTCATGAGCAATACCAGCGAAGCTTCTTGTTGAGTTGAGAAGCTATCATGTCTATTTGTGGGCAGCCCCACCAGTGGATGATCTGCTGGAACACCTACTGGTGGAGCCCACACTCCCCCGGGTAGAGATCGTGACGACTTAGGAAGTCCGCTTCCCAGTTGTCCACTCCTGGAATGAAGATTGCGGCCATTGCTCTTGCATTTCTTTCTGCCCAGAGGAGTATCTTTGACATGGCTCTGCTTTTTGTCCCTCATTGCCGATTTATGTACGCTACTGCTGTGGCGTTGTCAGACTGTACTTGAGCAGAGGAGAGGCCTGAAGCAGAGCATTGTAGTTCCAGAATGTTGATCGGAAGGAGGTCTTTGTGGGTTGACCACCTGCCCTGGAACTGCACTCCTTGGGTGACAGCTCCCCTTCCTCTCAGACTCGCATCCGTCATGAGGAGGGTTCAATCCTGAATCCCGAAACTCCAGCCTTCCAGGTGATTGCAGGACTGCAGCCACCACAGGAGGTGCATCTGTAGATGTGATCCGGACCACATGCTCAGGAGATCCAATTGAAAGGTTCTGGCATGGAACCTCCCATATTGGATCGCCTCTTATGAGGCAACCATATTCCCCAACAATCTTTTGCAAAGATGGATGGATACTCGAGCAGGTCAGAGCACCATGCAGACCATCTCCTGAAGTGTTCTCGCTTTGTCCTTTGGGAGGAACACCTTCTGGGCAACAGTATCCAGTAACATCCCCAGGAACAGGAGCCGCTGAGTTGGCTCCAGGTGGGTCTTCTGTAAATTGAGAATCCACCCATGGCGTGACAGAAGTTGGATAGTGTGGTCAATATGGAGCAATAAAAGCTCCCTGGATCTTGCTTTTATCAGAAGATCATCCAGGTAAGGGACAACATTTACCCCCTGGACCCAGAGCTGGAACATCATCTCTGCCATTACCTTTGTGAATACCCTCAGAGCTGTAGACAGGCTGAAGGGTAGTGCCTGGAACTGGTAGTGATCGTCCAGTAGGACAAACCTCAGATAAGCCTGATGAGATGGCCAAATCAGAATATGAAGGTAGGCGTCCTTGATATCCAAGGAAACCATTAATTCCTGTTCTTCCAGAATCACTGCTCTCAAGGATTCCATTTTGAACTTGAAAACCTTTAGGTAAGGGTTCAAGGACTGTAGATTCAAAATGGGCCTTACTGAACCGTCTGGCTTCGGTACAACAAACAGGTTGGAGTAGTACCCGCTGCCTCATTGTGGTAGTGGTACTGGAACTGAAACAATGTCGTGGGACTGGACCAACTTTTGGATGGCCTGTTGTAACTTAACTTGCGTATCCTCCAATGCTGGTAAGTTTGATTTGAAAAAACATTGGGGAGGAACACTGTCGAACTCCAGCTTGTAGCCATGAGAAATTAGGTCCCTGACCCAGTTATCCAGGCAGGAAACCTCCCAGACGCAGCTGAAGTGACGCAGTTGAGCTCCCACCTCAAGATCCCCTCGGTGTGGGTGGGCACCATCATGTTGAGGACTTAGTGGAAGCAGAACTGGTGCTCTGTTCCTAAGAACCGGTGTTTGTAGGTCTTTTTGTCTTACCTCTAGTCACATTGGAGGCACCTCTGGCCCTAGATCAAAATATGTTAGACTGAAAAGACTGAACAGACTGTCCCGCATAGGAATGCCAGCGGGGCCCCAGAGGGGAGAAATGTGGATTTCCCAGCAGTGACTTTGGAAATCCACATATTCAACTCAACCCCAAATAGCCATTACCCAGAAAAGGGGAGAGATTCCACACTGTGCTTGGGTTCTGCATCCGCTATCCACTGACGCAACCACAAGGCCCTGCATGCCGACACTGCCATGGCAGAAGTCCTAGCATTAATATTGCCCATCTCTTTGAGCGAGTCACACAGGACACGTGCAGTGTCCTGAATGTGCTTCAGGAGAGTCACCATAGTGACCAGAGGCATATCCCCAGAGAGGCCCTCCTGATTTTGAGAAGCCCATGTGTTAATGTCATGGGTCATCCAGCAACCCGCTATGACCGGCCTTTGTGATACACCTGCTGCTTTGTAGATAGACTTTAGTGTCAACTCTATTTTTCTGTCCCCAGGGTCCTTTATGGTAAAGGTGCCCGGGGCCAGCAGCACTGCCTTTTTAGACAGTTGAGAGACTGATACGTCAACCCCCGGGGGTTCTTCCCATAATTTCCTACCCTCAGGAGCAAATGGGAAAGTGTGCAAAAATCTTTTTGACACTTTGTATTTTTTTGTCTGGATTTTTCCAGGCTAATTTAAATAGGCCATCTAACTCTGCAGAATCAGGGAAATTGAGATTAGGCTTGTTTTGTGTAAAGAAAAACGACTGCTGTGATGCAGCGTCCTCTAGAGGGAGCTTTAACATGTCTTGTATAGCCATAATGAAGGGTTCAATACCCTGAGCAGAAGCAGAATCCCTACTAACAGGATCCAAGTCATCCCCATCCTCCTGTATTTCCTCATCTGAATCAGAGAGCAGAGCATTTAAACCATACTTTTGTGGTCCTGTGCTAGAGAGGGGAGGCTGTGTAACATCTGCCCTAGCAGCTAAGTCTGCAACAGCCTGTTGTAGTAGCTGAGTTTTCTGATCATTAGCAGTGAGTTGTGATGACATATCAGACATCATAGTCTTAAGAGCCCCTAGCCAGGAGGGATCTGGACCCTCTCCTCCAGCCCCCTCACTGAGTTGCGAAGATTGGCTGCATTGTTCACATGAAACAGAATCAGATGAAAAGAGATAGACTCTGGTGTGGCATACACTGCATAATTTTTGTTCACTGTTTACCCATGTTTACAGTAATCACAATGACATACACATACACACAGACAGCAAAACTTATCAAGCCTGCCCTTACTGTATGTGAGAGAAGACACAGAGAGAGAGAAGACCAGCACACCCCAGCTATACAGCCCCAGTGAGGTTCTCAGCTTACTATATCACAGTGAAACACTAATGATTTCTGTCCTGTATAGGACACAGATTGTGTACAATAGCGGCTCTTCCCCTTGCTACACCCTGTACCAGTTTTCCAGTGTGTTTTGCGAGTCAAGAGGAGCTGTGTGTGCTTACTGCTGCTGAATTAAGCAGAGGAAGGTACCAAAATGCCACTGGTCGTGCTCTGAGGTAACTCCACTCCCCCCAATGGCGCCAGAGCTACAGAGATTTTTATACTGGCAATGCCTTCTAGTCTGCTTAAAAACATCACACAAGTGCTAGTTTAAGCCACCACTAGCCAATTTACATGGGGGGCTCTAGCAGGTCCCCCCAGGAGGGTCCCATATGCTGCAACCATGTTTAGCCGCACCATGAACCGGGGGACCTCCCTAGCAGGGCCTCCGGCTTGTACTCACCAAAGTCATCACCTTCAGGCATTTGTTAGGGGTGTGCGGCATGCTGTAATTGCGACAGGTAAGGTGTAGTGCCCCGCTGAACAAACAACCTCTCAGGACAGTGGTCCTGCAGCGGGGAAGGTACTCTGGTACCTCGCAAGGCCGGTGACAGTCCCCCCCTTCCTAACTCGCACGGTGCAGGTATGCGGTTTCTCTAACAGCATACCAAAAATAATAAACATTTTAAAGAAATTGAAGAAAACTCTCTGAAGATGCAGAGATATGCATCCTCTCCTGAGGGCATAGCCAGATTAAGGGGGGATGCAGGGCATACTGTACCTCAGGCCCCCCTTTGTCAGGGGGCCCCCCGGCCACAGCACACTGCCATCACTAGCTTTTCCTCTTAAGCAGCAGCAGAATCAGCAGGCAAAATGTGAGCAGGATAGTATGTAGTGAAGACAGAGACACAGGAGTATCATGTTTCATGAGCTACCATTAGAGCTTTCCGACCAGAGGAGAGATAGGAGGATGGAGAGAGCTGTAAGTGACCCAGGGATCCCAGCTTCTCTTCTTCCCTGCTAGAGTGTCTGAGTCCTGTGTAAACTGTTATGCAACTAAGCCATTTGGGTCCAGAGAGAGACACACAGATAGTCCTCCTGAGTCCTATCCCAGTGTGTAAGTAGAACAGAGGCTGCTGTTATTCTTGCATGTGACACGATAAATTATTTTATTTTTCTATGTGTATATTAAAGGTTAAGTTGTCTTTTTTCTACTACAAGACAATTTTATATAATAGTTGTCTTTCAATTAGGTGGAGCTATAAACAGTACCCAGCCATTATTACACTATTAGTTTAAAGCTAATGTACACCATTGGTTTAAATTTAATATACACAATCCCTACCTCCCAACATGAGGAGGGACAGCATGCTCTCTACCTGGACTTTCCTCTTAATTTATGATTGCAATCACCTGTGAATGAAATAGTTCAACAAAGGTGATGCCAATCATATATTAAGAGGGAAGTACAGGTATAGAGCATTTTGTCCCTCCTGGAATGGGTCATGTTGGGAGATATGCACAGTTTAATATACAGATGGGTCCACGGTTATCTTGACTAGTTTTCTGCGCCTAGGTACAACATGATTTATTAGCATGAACCCTTCATCTATTATTCTCACCTGCAATACAATACAGAGAACAATACAGCAGGGGATTAAGTCATTACAGCAGGGGATTAAGTCCGACTGGCCAGTCTCAGTTAATCCTATTAAAGGTCAAGATAAATGTGGACCCATCTGTACATTCCTCACCTTCCATCGGTGTCCCCCTGTCTTAAGTGCCCTTGGCACCCCCAAGGCTTAATCCAGCCCTGCCTGAGGGCACTTTTTCTAAACTGGGGGGTGGGGGGGGTCATAGAGGGTAGGAGCAAGCACACCCAGTAAAGAAATTTCAAGTGCACCGGCTCCTTTGGACCCCGTCTATACCCTATCATACTAAGTCCCCCCAATATCCCTTATGGATGCTAGAGAAACAAATATAGTACAATTTGGCAATATTGGGGCATATACACAAAGTGTTTTTAACTTTGGAATATATACAGTACCTTTGGACACCTCTTTCAATATAGAGCTTACACACATGGTTTTACGGTATACATTGCATTCAATCCAGTCCAACAATGTATATGGTTCCCACTCCTCCTCTCACAAGGTGTTAGCATCTGGTTAAGGATTAAGACAAAATAAATAGATTTGCATTAATAGATTCTGGTTTACATGTACTGTATATTTTTTATTTAATACATTTATATGCATAAAAGATATCAGATAAACTACATTATTTCTATGACAATGAGTACATTTCCTACTTAGGTATACAGCCTGGTGTTATTCCCCAGTAACTATCTACATGAGGACTGGAGTTTTTACGATACTAGCATACTGGTTCCCTCTTCCCTTCGCCTCCCCAGCTTATAACCAGTTCAAAGATGGCATGGGATATACCTGAGTGATACTTAATTTGGTTTAAGGAAAGCATTGCAAAATAGTAGCAATACAGTACATCAGTCTTCAGATTTAACACACTCTGCTATTATTCTAGCATATTGCAGATACTGTATACTAACAAGTCATAGTATTTGCTAATACAGTTATCTACACCAAACAAATCCCTGTATTCAGACATCCAATAATAGTACATGCTTGTGCTGTACTTTGTATGCACTTTGTCCAGTGCTGTGGGCCTCTTGTGACACTGTGTAAAATTAAATGAAATAGTGTAGTACTAGTAATAGTGATAAAAATTGTATTGGATGAATAATGCAAGATGTAAAATACAATTTACAATGAACATTTTATACAGAGGTCTACTTTTATGCCGTGGCTTCGGTCATGCCAAATAACTCCCCTCAGTGTTCCCAGATAATTATGCTGCACTGTATGGTTTTTTTTGTGTATCTTATTTGCTTAAAACTGCATTGCTAGGTTGTGCAGCCCACTGGGACATGCAACATTTGTACATCTACAGTATACACCTGGGTGCGACTAACACGTAAATGTTGTAGCGGCACAGATTGTGCTGCTATAACGCTTCCTGTTTCACCACATTACCACTCTTCACTGCTTAGTACTAAGCAGTGATAAAAGTGGAGAAGTGAGCCAGTGGAGAAGTTGCAGATGGCAACCAATCAGCATTGATGTAACATTTAGAATTTGCATACTTTGGTTAAAAGATTTTTATTCGTTTTAACATTTATATGCAATATATAATATTACAAGAGAAAGCTATAAACAGAATAGTCCATGTGGACTGATGTATAATGACGTTGCGACGTGAACATTCATAGAGTTATAGATGAAGTAAACAATGTAAACAAACATAAAGGTACGTGTACAGAGCCATAGTAGTCATAGCTGTTTGGGTTACATTATAATGGAGTTACATGAATACTTGCGAGTATTAGAAGATCAAAACCAAAACAAAGGAAAAGATAATCCAAAACAAGGGAAAAGACGGAGACATTGAAGGGGGAGGAATGGGAGGGGAGGAGGGAGAGGCAAAGAGGACCATGATACATTAGCAAGCATATATGTGCACAACAATCAAAAGAGTGGTTGAGATTATAGTTGTTGGTTGTCGGGAGTAATAGTCAGATTATACCAAATATCGTTTTAGTCTCATCATCCAGAGATGCGATGTATTTTCCCCATTTTTGAGCAAATTTCTTGACTTGACCAGTGGGATTGAGAAAAAGAGCTCTCTTGTCGAAATAGATCAGTTGTAATAGTTTGTGCTTAAGTTCCTGGATGGGTGGAGAGGATTTCTCAATCCAGTGTATAAGGATGAGTTTCTTTGCCATAGTTAAAGTGATAATAAGAAAAGGGGTGAGATTGCGATCTGTTGTGGGAAGGCTCCAACTCTCAAAATTCAGACATAGGCAAGCTAGGGGGTTCAGCTCTAGTTTCACTTGAATAGAAGAGTTAAGGAAAGCTAGAACTTTTCGCCAGAATTTCAATACCTTTGCACAGGCCCAGAAGGAGTGAAATAATTTTGCATTCGTCATAGAGCATTTAGGGCATATGCCAGATTCTAAATTTGAAATATGCCTTCTTTGGGCTGGAGCTATATATATTCTATGTATTGATTTGAAGTGAACTTCTTGTAGATATACTGACTGTAGAATGCTCATTATCTTAGGGGTCTGAGTGTTAAATAGATAATTTCCTGAAATTGAGGGAATATCAGCACTCCAGGTACGAGTTAGTGTATCAAGATAATTATCTTTCTGGGGGGTAGTAAGAATGTGATAAAGTGACTTGGATTTAAAGGCTTTCTTGGAGAGTGAGTTAAGAAATGTGTCCAGAGGGTGGGTCACAGTGTGCCTTGTGTTGTTTGGTTTTAAGGATAGGGCAAAGTGTCGAGCTTGAAGATATAAATAAAAATGGGAGTTAGGGAGATTATATGTATCTTTGAGGGAAGAAAAGGATAGAATGAATCCTCCTGGGTCGAATAATTTTGTTGCTAAGTTGAGGCCTTTCTCAGACCATTGGTGAAACGTACTGTTTGAGATGGATGGTGTGAAGCTAGGGTTACCCCAGAGCGGTACGAATGAGGATCTGGTATAAGAGGATTTCAGGGTTTTATTTATTTTAATCCAGCTATTGTAGGTATCTCGAAATAAAGTATGATGTAAAATGTGCTTAGGTATGAGACTGGTTGGCGTATGGAGAAGCGCCCCGGGAGAGAATGGGTGGAAGATATGCTGTTCCAAAGTTTTGCCTGTATGGATGGAAGTTTCCATGAGCCAATCAACAATATAGCGGAAATGGGTGGTGAGAGCATATAGATAAAAATTTGGGAGATTCAGGCCACCTGAGGTTTTTGATTTATAGATTGCGCATATCCTGTTTTGTAAGAAGGCATGGCAGCATTTGTAAGACATAGTAAATTTTTGGAAAGATAACGCTTTTTAGAACTGCTGCTCTACCAAATAATAATAACGGAAGTTTAGACCATGACTCTAGTTGAGTGAAGATTTTTGAGAGAAGAGGGGTAAATTTAGCTGAGTAAAGTGTCGAGGGGTTATTAGTAATTTGGACTCCTAGATATGTGACCTGTGAGGGTTGATACTGAAATTGGGACAGGGCAGGATGGGATCTAAGTGTGGAACTTAAAGGATGAATGGGTAGGATTACTGACTTGGAAATATTTATTTTATATCCTGAGATGGGACTGAAAGAGGCAATGATGTCTAGAATTACTGGTAGGGATTTTATCGGATTGGAGATAAAGAGGATCATGTCATCGGCAAATAATGAGATTTTTAACTCTGAGGAAGAAATACGTATACCCGAAAATTGTGTTGCTGAGCGGAGTGCAATTGCAAGGGGTTCGATTGCCAGGGCGAATAGAAGGGGTGATAGGGGACATCCCTGCCGTGTTCCTTTCTGGGAAAGGGGGGTAGAGGAATCCATTACAGGCTATTTGGGAAGATGGTAAAGAATAAATTGTCTTAAGGAAAGTTATGAAGGTGGGAGGAAATCCAAAGCGTTCTAGTGTAAGGAACAGATGGGACCACTGTACTAGATCAAAAGCCTTCTCGGCATCTATGGAAAGGATGATTTTTCCATCGGACCCATCTGTTCCCTCCCTATCAGTCCGGACTGTAGCCAGTACTTTGCGAATGTTCATGACTGAATGTCTTCCTTTAATGAATCCTGTCTGATCCTGTCTGATCCGGATGGATCACTGCGGGAAGGAGTGGATTTAACCTAGTTGCTAGAATTTTTGTGAGAAGTTTGTAATCACAATTTAATAATGAGATGGGTCTATATGATCCTGGGAGAGCGGGTCTTTTCCCGGCTTTGGTAGCAATTTAATTATTGCTGAATTGAAATATAAAGGAAGTGAACCATTAGATAAAATATTATTGTAAAATGATGTTAATATTGGGGACAGACGATCAATGAATAGTTTATAGAATTCCCTGCAGAATCCATCCGGGCCAGGCGTTTTAGCTGGTTTTAAGGACTTGATAGTCTTTCTAACCTCTTCGACTGTAATTGGCCGAATTAGTGATGGGATTAGGTCTTGGGGGGCTTGGGGATATGATAGTTCCTGCCACATGGATTGAGAAATATCCGAGGTAGAGGAGGAGATAGGGGTAGGTGTATCGGGAGACATGTCAGGAGGATTAGAGGAGAAGGAGGGCTGGTTGGAAGCATATATATCAGCGACAAATTCTCTCATTATTTGAGTTATCTGTTTATTCGAGGAAGGTGTAAGTGGTGGAGTATATTTTAACCGAGACTATGACAAACCTGCCCTCTGGATCCACTTCAATGGATAAAGTTTCACATGGGTTAGTTTTAGAAATCAGTACAACAACTCCCCTAGATTTAGAATTAAAGGGTGAGGAGGCTAGGAGTTGCCAATTGAGCATCTGTAATTTGGCTGTTTCCTTTGCTGTGAGGTGAGATTCTTGGATAAATACTATATCTAATTTCTGTCTATTTAGATAAACCAATACCTTACGTCGCTTTGCTGGAGAGTTGAAGCCTCCCACATTGATCGAGCCAATCTTTAGAGAAGTCATGTGAAGTCGATGGTAGAGTACATCAGCAACACAGTATATACTTTAATAATCTTGCTAGTAGGCCTGGATGTAGTGGGGAAACATAAGGAGGGAAGACAAGAAGGGGGGGTAGACAAGACAATGAAACAACAAAAGAAAATACATTTTTCATGGGTGTGGACCTCATGACATATGATGATTCCGTATGCCTTGTGGCATATCACTTCCGTAGCATGTGAAAACATATAAAGGACCATACAGCACTTTTTAAAGTGCTTGTGTAACTAGAGTGAAACATATCGGAGCATGTCAGGTGTTCTAGCACCCGAAGTAATAATTAAGGAGACCTCTTTGAGCTTAACATAGGTGTCAATTGTGTATTGAAGTATGAAAATATTTGTATATCCGCAATAGAAGAAAGTATAAAGATCAAGGGGGGAGCGAGTGATACAGTGTATTCTGTAGTGATGTGCACCGGACATTTTTCGGGTTTTGTGTTTTGGTTTTGGGTTCGGTTCCGCCGCCGTGTTTTGGGTTCGAACGCGTTTTGGCAAAACCTCACCGAATTTTTTTTGTCGGATTCGGGTGTATTTTGGATTCGGGTGTTTTTTTCAAAAAACCCTAAAAAACAGCTTAAATCATGAATTTGGGGGTCATTTTGATCCCATAGTATTATTAACCTCAATAACCATAATTTCCACTCATTTTCAGTCTATTCTGAACACCTCACACCTCACAATATTATTTTTAGTCCTAAAATTTGCACCGAGGTCGCTGGATGGCTAAGCTAAGCGACACAAGTGGCCGACACAAACACCTGGCCCATCTAGGAGTGGCACTGCAGTGTCAGGCAGGATGGCCCTTCCAAAAAATACTCCCCAAACAGCACATGACGCAAAGAAGAAAAAAAAGAGGCGCAATGAGGTAGCTGTGTGAGTAAGCTAAGCGACCCTAGTGGCCGACACAAACACCTGGCCCATCTAGGAGTGGCACTGCAGTGTCACGCAGGATGGCCCTTCCAAAAAATACTCCCCAAACAGCACATGACGCAAAGAAGAAAAAAAAGAGGCGCAATGAGGTAGCTGTGTGAGTAAGCTAAGCGACCCTAGTGGCCGACACAAACACCTGGCCCATCTAGGAGTGGCACTGCAGTGTCAGGCAGGATGGCCCTTCCAAAAAATACTCCCCAAACAGCACATGACGCAAAGAAGAAAAAAAAGAGGCGCAATGAGGTAGCTGTGTGAGTAAGCTAAGCGACCCTAGTGGCCGACATAAACACCTGGCCCATCTAGGAGTGGCACTGCAGTGTCAGGCAGGATGGCCCTTCCAAAAAATACTCCCCAAACAGCACATGACGCAAAGAAGAAAAAAAAGAGGCGCAATGAGGTAGCTGTGTGAGTAAGCTAAGCGACCCTAGTGGCCGACATAAACACCTGGCCCATCTAGGAGTGGCACTGCAGTGTCACGCAGGATGGCCCTTCCAAAAAATACTCCCCAAACAGCACATGACGCAAAGAAGAAAAAAAAGAGGCGCAATGAGGTAGCTGTGTGAGTAAGCTAAGCGACCCTTGTGGCCGACACAAACACCTGGCCCATCTAGGAGTGGCACTGCAGTGTCACGCAGGATGGCCCTTCCAAAAAATACTCCCCAAACAGCACATGACGCAGAGAAGAAAAAAAAGAGGCACAATGAGGTAGCTGTGTGAGTAAGCTAAGCGACCCTAGTGGCCGACACAAACACCTGGCCCATCTAGGAGTGGCACTGCAGTGTCACGCAGGATGGCCCTTCCAAAAAATACTCCCCAAACAGCACATGACGCAAAGAAAGATGAAAGAAAAAAGAGGTGCAAGATGGAATTGTCCTTGGGCCCTCCCACCCACCCTTATGTTGTATAAACAGGACATGCACACTGTAACCAACCCATCATTTCAGCGACAGGGTCTGCCACACGACTGTGACTGAAATGACTGGTTGGTTTGGGCCCCCACCAAAAAAGAAGCAATCAATCTCTCCTTGCACAAACTGGCTCTACAGAGGCAAGATGTCCACCTCATCATCATCGTCCGATTCATCACCCCTTTCACTGTGTACATCCCCCTCCTCACAGATTATTAATTCGTCCCCACTGGAATCCACCATCTCAGATCCCCGTGTACTTTCTGGAGGCAATTGCTGCTGGTGAATGTCTCCATGGAGGAATTGATTATAATTAATTTTAATGAACATCATCTTCTCCACATTTTCTGGAAGTACCCTCGTATGCCGATTGCTGACAAGGTGAGCGGCGGCACTAAACACTCTTTCGGAGTACACACTGGAGGGAGGGCAACTTAGGTAGAATAAAGCCAGTTTGTGCAAGGGCCTCCAAATTGCATCTTTTCCCTGCCAGTATACGTACGGACTGTCTGACGTGCCTACTTGGATGCGGTCACTCATATAATCCTCCACCATTCTTTCAATGGTGAGAGAATCATATGCAGTGACAGTAGATGACATGTCAGTAATCGTTGGCAGGTCCTTCAGTCCGGACCAGATGTCAGCATCAGCAGTCGCTCCAGACTGCCCTGCATCACCGCCAGCGGGTGGCCTCGGAATTCATAGCCTTTTCCTCGCACGCCCATTTGCGGGAGAATGTGAAGGAGGAGATGTTGACAGGTCGCGTTCCGCTTGACTTGACAATTTTCTCACCAGCAGTTCTTTGAACCCCTGCAGACTTGTGTCTGCCGGAAAGAGAGATCCAACGTAGGTTTTAAATCTAGGATTGAGCACGGTGGCCAAAATGTATTGCTCTGATTTCAACAGATTGACCACACGTGAATCCTGGTTAAGCGAATGAAGGGCTCCATCCACAAGTCCCACATGCCTAGCGGAATCGCTCTGTTTTAGCTCCTCCTTCAATGCAAAAGCCTGATGAGGGGAATGACCTGACTCAGGCTGGCAGTGTCTGAACTGACTTCACGTGTGGCAAGTTCAAAGGGCAGCAGAACCTTGCACAACGTTGAAATCATTCTCCACTGCGCTTGAGACAGGTGCATTCCACCTCCTTTGCCTATATCGTGGGCAGATGTATAGCCTTGAATGGCCTTTTGCTGCTCCTCCATCCTCTGAAGCATATAGAGGGTTGAATTCCACCTCGTTACCACCTCTTGCTTCAGATGATGGCAGGGCAGGTTCAGGTTTTTTTGGTGGTGCTCCAGTCTTCTGTACGCGGTGTCTGCACGCCGAAAGTGGCCCGCAATTCTTCTGGCCACCGACAGCATCTCTTGCACGCCCCTGTCGTTTTTTAAATAATTCTGCACCACCAAATTCAAGGTATGTGCAAAACATGGGACGTGCTGGAATTTGCCCAGATGTAATGCACGCACAATATTGCTGGCGTTGTCCGATGCCACAAATCCCCAGGAGAGTCCAATTGGGGTAAGCCATTCTGCGATGATCTTCCTCAGTTAAGAGGTTTTCAGCTGTGTGCGTATTCTGGAAAGCGGTGATACAAAGCGTAGCCTGCCTAGGAACGAGTTGGCGTTTGCGAGATGCTGCTACTGGTGCCGCCGCTGCTGTTCTTGCAGCGGGAGGCAATACATCTACCCAGTGGGCTGTCACAGTCATGTAGTCCTGAGTCTGCCCTGCTCCACTTGTCCACATGTCCGTGGTTAAGTGGACATTGGGTACAACTGCATTTTTTAGGACACTGGTGAGTCTTTTTCTGACGTCCGTGTACATTCTCGGTATCGCCTGCCTAGAGAAGTGGAACCTAGATGGTATTTGGTAACGGGGGCACACTACCTCAAGAAATTGTCTAGTTCCCTGTGAACTATCGGCGGATACCGGACGCACGTTTAACACCAACATAGTTGTCAAGGCCTCAGTTATCCGCTTTGCAATAGGATGACTGCTGTGATATTTCATCTTCCTCGCAAAGGACTGTTGGACAGTCAATTGCTTACTGGAAGTAGTACAAGTGGTCTTCCGACTTCCCCTCTGGGATGATGATCGACTCCCAGCAGCAACAACAGCAGCGCCATCAGCAGTAGGCATTACACTCAAGGATGCATCGGAGGAATCCCAGGCAGGAGAGGACTCGTCAGACTTGCCTGTGACATGGCCTGCAGGACTATTGGCTTTCCTGGGTAAGGAGGAAATTGACACTGAGGGAGTTGGTGGTGTGGTTTGCGCGAGCTTGGTTACAAGAGGAAGGAATTTACTGGTCAGTGGACTGCTTCCGCTGTCGCCCAAAGTTTTTGAACTTGTCACTGACTTATTATGAATGCGCTGCAGGTGACGTATAAGGGAGGATGTTCCGAGGTGGTTAACATCCTAACCCCTACTTATTACAGCTTGACAAAGGCAACACACGGCTTGACACCTGTTGTCCGCATTTCTGTTGAAATACTTCCACACTGAAGAGCTGATTTTTTTGGTATTTTCACCAGGCATGTCAATGGCCATATTCCTCCCACGGACAACAGGTGTCTCCCCGGGTGCCTGACTTAAACAAACCACCTCACCATCAGAATCCTCCTTGTCAATTTCCTCCCCAGCGCCAGCAACACCCATATCCTCATCCTGGTGTACTTCAACACTGACATCTTCAATTTCACTATCAGGAACTGGACTGCGGGTGCTCCTTTCAACACTTGCAGGGGGCGTGCAAATGGTGGAAGGCGCAAGCTCTTCCCGTCCAGTGTTAGGAAGGTCAGGCATCGCAACCGACACAATTGGACTCTCCTTTGGGATTTGGGATTTCGAAGAACGCACAGTTCTTTGCTGTGCTTTTGCCGCAAGTCTTTTCTTTTTTTCTAGCGAGAGGATGAGTGCTTCCATCCTCATGTGAAGCTGAACCACTAGCCATGAACATAGGCCAGGGCCTCAGCCATTCCTTGCCACTCCGTGTCGTAAATGGCATATTGGCAAGTTTACGCTTCTCCTCAGACGCTTTTAATTTTGATTTTTGGGTAATTTTTTTACTGATTTTTTGTGTTTTGGATTTTACATGCTCTGTACTATGACATTGGGCATCGGCCTTGGCAGACGACGTTGATGGCATTTCATCGTCTCGGCCAAGACTAGTGGCAGCAGCTTCAGCACGAGGTGGAAGTGGATCTTGATCTTTCCCTATTTTTTTAACCTCCACATTTTTGTTCTCCATATTTTGCGCACAACTAAAAGCCACCACAGGTATACAATGTAGATGGATGGATAGTATACTATTATTACTTATACTTATGGACGACGAGTGACGACACAGAGGTAGATACAGCCGTGGCCTACCGTACTGCTGCTTATATATATATAATATACTGTATAACGGACCTGGTGGACACTGTCAGCAGACTGCTAAACTAGTAGGAAGAAAGAAAAAAAAACACCACAGGTATACAATGTAGATGGATGGATAGTATAGTATTATATTACTTATGGACGATGAGTGCACTGACGACACAGAGGTAGGTACAGCCGTGGCCTACCGTACTGCTGCTTATATAATATACTGTATAACGGACCTGGTGGACACTGTCAGCAGACTGCTAAACTAGTATGAAGAAAGAAAAAAAAAAACACCACAGGTATACAATGTAGATGGATGGATAGTATAGTATTATATTACTTATGGACGACGAGGGCACTGACGACACAGAGGTAGGTACAGCCGTGGCCTACTGTACTGCTGCTTATATAATATACTGTATAACGGACCTGGTGGACACTGTCAGCAGACTGCTAAACTAGTATGAAGAAAGAAAAAAAAAACACCACAGGTATACAATGTAGATGGATGGATAGTATAGTATTATATTACTTATGGACGACGAGTGCACTGACGACACAGAGGTAGGTACAGCCGTGGCCTACCGTACTGCTGCTTATATATATATAATATACTGTATAACGGACCTGGTGGACACTGTCAGCAGACTGCTAAACAAACTAGTATGAAGAAAAAAAAAATACACAGGAGTGTTTTTCAGGCAGACAAACGTATACTGGACTGGTGGTCACTGTCAGCAAAACTGTGCACTGTACTCCTGCTATAACTGCTCCCCAGTCCCCACAATTAGGCAGTGTGAGCAGTGCACTCAGCACAGATATATCATGCAGCAGACAGTGCAGCACACTGAGTGAGCACAGATATGGTGGAGCGTTTTTTTCAGGCAGAGAAACAAAGGATTAAACTCACTGGTGGTATAATCAAAACCCTGCACTGTACTCCCTAACAGCTGCTCCCCGTCCCCAATCCTCCCCACAATTATAACAATGTCACTCTTAGTCTTTTCTATTACGGAGAGGACGCCAGCCACGTCCTCTCCCTATCAATCTCAATGCACGTGTGAAAATGGCGGCGACGCGCGGCTCCTTATATAGAATCCGAGTCTCGCGAGAATCCGACAGTGGGATGATGACGTTCGGGCGCGCTCGGGTTAACCGAGCAAGGCGGGAGGATCCGAGTCGCTCGGACCCATGTAAAAAAAAGGTGAAGTTCGGGCGGGTTCGGATTCCGAGGAACCGAACCCGCTCATCACTAGTATTCTGTGAAGTCAGTAGTAGTAGGAGGTATTTAGTGTAAGATAGAAGAGGGTAAGGGAGGGGGGGGAGGTGAATGGGAGAGTGGGGGGGGGGTGAGGGAAGGAAGGGGTTGAGGGTGGGGGGGAGGCGTGTGTGTGACCTATAAATTCAGAGGACCTGGTGGTCATACTACAAAGATGATAGCCTGCCTAGTGAGGATATGTCTAACAACGTAGATAAGTTTAGATTTATAAACTTGCTTAAAACATAACAAGAAAACAAGACATAACTGAACGTGGGTAATAGAGCAATGTCTATTTTTGTGAAGGAGGTGGGTCAGAGATATCTTCAGGCATCGGACGATTCTCTTCTCTCAGAAAGACTTGTGCATCATCTGGGGAGTTAAAATAATAATGTTTATCATCAATGAAGATGCGTAGGCGTGCCGGGTACATAAGTGCAAATCTTCTTTTTTCTGAGACGAGGGATGAGCAGATTGGTGAAAAGGCTTTTCTCGCCCTGGAGAGCTCGACCGAAAAGTCTTGAAAGAGACGAATACTTTTGCCCTCCCATGTCAGGTCTGGAATCTGTCTGGAAGCTTTCCAGATAGCAAGCTTGTGTAAATAGTTTAGGCATTTAAAAATAATAACTCGAGGTCTTTTGTCATGAGGTTTAGGAGGGGGGCCTACTCTATGGGCCCTTTCGATAACTAGGTCTTTGCATTCTGCTTCTATCTTCAGGAGTTTTGGAAGGGTGGTGGTTATAAAGGATGTTATATCAGAACCTTTTATTGATTCTGGGACTCCAACTATTCTGATATTGCATCTTCTTGATCTGTTCTCAATATCATCAACTTTATTCCAAAGCTGGTGATTTTCTTTTAGGAGCCTTAAAATATGGCACTGAGCTTCAGATAAATCATGAGAAATTGTGCCTATATGGTTTTCTGCATCAGAGACCCTTCCCTGTAGATGCTGTAGCTGCTGTGTAATTTCTGACACTGCCTGTGTCAGTAATGGTGTCATAGTGTTTTGAATTGCTTCTACTATGTCCCTGTATGTAACAGGGGAGTCAGGGGAGCGCCGTACCTGAGGTGAATCAGGATCCTCTGTTGCTGCGGCAGCAGCTTTCTAATGTGCAGGGACGCTGGGCGCTGTGTCAGTGTCCGGCGCCATGATGGGATCAGCGCGGTGCTTCTCCTGGCGGGGCTGCAGCGGCTTGGCAGCGGGCGGAGAAGCCAGAAACTTCTCCATCTGGGTTCTCTATACACTTGTGCAGCAGGGGGAGAGGTGCTGGAGGCGTTTGACTGCCTTTTAAAGGTGAGATCGTCGGGTGTAGAACGGAGCAGCGGAGCTAAGCTGCGTCCTGCATGAGACCGGAAGCGGAAGTCAGAATTTGCATACTTTAAAAATTTACAGAGCAGCTGATTGGTTGCCATGAGCAACTTCTCCACTGGCTATCCTCTCCACTTTTATTACTGCTTAGTACAGGGTTGGCCAACCAGTCAGAGACAAAGAGCCAACAAATCTTGTTAGGTACGTCAAAGAGCCGACATCAAGCCGAAGGTGCGTGTGCAAAAATAGGGTGTGACCTTGTGCCTGCTATGCCACACCCCTGGTATAAAAATACAATTCAAATGCAGGTCCACATAAAATACATTGAAAAAGACACTTCCACATAAAATAATTTAAAAATCCAGATTCACATAAAATATATTGAAAAAGCTATATTCACATAATACACTTCAGCTCTTCCATGTGTCATTCCAGCCAGCTGCCCTATGTTTCAATGTGTCACTCCAGCCAGCACCCTCCTGTGTCACTCTAGTCAGCTCCCCATTGTGTCTCTCCTGCCAGGATTCTCCTTTGTCACTCCAGCCACTTCCCCATTGTGTCACTCCTGCCAGCACCCTCCTGTGTCACTCCAGCCAGCACCTTCCTGTATCACTCCAGTCAGCTCCCCCATTATGTCTCTCCTGCCAGGATCCTTCTGTGTCACTCCAGCCAGCTCCCCTTTGTGTCACTCCAGCCCACCCTCATATGTCATTACAGCCTAGTATCTGGCTCCCTCAGTTTTCAGTTGCCGTAGTGCTGCTGTGTGTCTGGTTGGAGTGGACCAGTATCCAGGATCTGTTGTGGTCAGGTGACTGAGTGTCTGGAGCCACATTTGAATAAAGAAAGAGCCACATGAGGCTCAAGAGCTACAGGTTGGCTATGGCTGGCTTAGTATATGTCCCCCTAAGTCTGAAACAGACAAGACTTTTTATCACACCAAGATCAGTTGTGCTACATCTGCGACTTTGTACATGTTTAAAATCAATTCCTGCATGGTTAAAGTTGCAGCCTAGCATCTCTTGTACACTATGAGCTGTTATTTCTGTGTCAGTGATATGAATAAGAAAGAGAAAAACAGTACGCTACATATCTCAGAGTATCTCACTTGCACCAGTATCTTGTACCATATGGTGTATAGAAGCTCAGTGTATGAGAACTAGAGATGTGCACCGGAAATTTTTTGTGTTTTGTGTTTTGGTTTTGGATTCAGTTCCACGGCTGTGTTTTGGATTCGGACATGTTTTGGCAAAACCTCCCTGAAATTTTTTTGTCGGATTCGGGTGTTTTTTTCAAAAACCCCTCAAAAACAGCTTAAATCATAATTTTGATCCTATAGTATTATTAACCTCAATAACCATAATTTCCACTCATTTCCAGTCTATTCTGAACACCTCACACCTCACAATACTATTTTTAGTCCTAAAATTTGCACCGAGGTCGCTGGATGACTAAGCTAAGCGACCCAAGAGGGCGGCACAAACACCTGGACCATCTAGGAGTGGCATTTCAGTGTCAGATAGGATGGCACTTAAAAAAATAGTCCCCAAACAGCACATGATGCAAAGAAAAGAGAAAAAGAGGTGCACTGTGGTCACTGGATGGCTAAGCTAAGCGACACAAACACCTCAATATCACAGGAATTATTTGTTCTAATCAATGGTATTATTGGTCCAAACACTGGAAAAAAATGACAAAATCACAGGAATTATTCGTACTAATCAATGGTATTATTGGTCCAAATCACTGGAAGAAAATGACAAAATCACAGGAATTATTCGTTCTAATCAATGGTATTATTGGTCCAAATCACTGGAAGAAAATGTCAAAATCACTGGAATCATTTGGCAAGATCACTGTAATTAATAATTAATTATAAATCACTGATATTAATTGGTAAAATCTCGCTATCGCCTGCCTAGTGAAGTGGATTCTAGATGGGATTTTGTACCAGGGACACAATAACTTCATCAATTGTCTAAATCCCAATGCACTAATGGCGGAAAACGGGCGCACGTCTAACAGCGCACTGATTATACTGAGAACTGACTATACTGATCAATCACTGAGCACTGATTTTACTGAACACTGATGATACTACGGAGAACTGACACTGAGCAGCAAGAACAGCACTGGACTATTGTACTGTAGTATACTGGTCACCACAATGCTGCACTGTACTACTATATACTGCTCACAACAATGCAGCACAGATATGGATACTTGAAGTGACACCGCGGAGCTGCAAGATACAGCAATGGCCTAATGTACTGTACAACTATATACTGTTGGTCATCAAAATGCTGCACTGTACTACTATATATACTGCTCACAAAAATGCAGCACATATATGGAATGGATACTTGCAGTGACACGGAGCTGCAAGATACAGCAATGGCCTACTGTACTGTACAACTATATACTGTTGGTCACCAAAATGCTGCACTGTACTACTATATATACTGCTCACAAAAATGCAGCACAGATATGGAATGGATACTTGCAGTGACACAGAGCTGCAAGATACAGCAATGGCCTACTGTACTGTACAACTATACTGTTGGTCACCAAAATGCAGCACACTGAGCACAGATATTTGCAGCACACTGAGCACAGATATGGAGCTTTTCAGGCAGAGAACGTAGATATTTGCAGCACACTGAGCACAGATATTTGCAGCACACTGAGCACAGATATTTGCAGCACACTGAGCACAGATATGGAGCTTTTCAGGCAGAGAACATAGCCACGTCCTCTCCGTTCAATCTCCAATGCACGAGTGAAAATGGCAGCGACGCGTGGCTCTTTATATAGAATACGAATCTCGCGAGAATCCGAGAGCGGGAGGATGACGTTCGGCCGCATTCGGGTTAACCAAGCAAGGTGGGAAGATCCGAGGCTGCCTCGGAACGTGTAAAATAGGTGAAGTTCGGGAGGGTTCGGATCTCGACGAACCGAACCCACTCATCTCTAATGAGGACAGATTTGTAGTGAAGAGTCCAACACTGAGCATCATGCAACAGCATATACATATGCAATTACAGAGACAGATCATGGACTACAAATCCCAGCAGTCTCTGCAGCGGTTCTAACGAAGTCAGGAGGAGGTCACATGAGTGGTGTCAGAATGTAAAGGCAGGTGACAGTTGGAGGCAGGTGGCAGTTGGCGCGAGAGCAGTGTGAGGGAGGAGGGGGGGCAGGGCTGGTGTTGGGAGGAGATACAGGGAATGAAGCGCTAGAAGCAGTCAGAGATGGCAGCAGAGGTAACAATTAAGAGCAGGGAGGAGAAAGGCATATTAGGGGAGTAACAGAATCACAGTGTCTTAAAGAGAGAGCAGAGAAGTGAGGGTGACAGAAAGAATAGATGGAGATAGAAGCAGCGGTCAGAGGGGAGCAGTAAGAGGATGCAGCAGGAAGGCGGGTGAAACTGTTATTTATCTGCTGTGGAAAGGAGGTTCCTTCTGAGTGATGGTGCATGGAGCATAGCTCTACAGGTGAGAGAGTGGTAACATGAAACCCAGCAAAGTAACATGTTTTGGTGGAATTGAATGAATCTAAATATACAGTACTATACTCAGTGCTATCACTGCTTTCAGTGTAAAGAGGTGCATACATACTCAACAAATGTTAGGCATATATAAGAGTAAATATGATTAAAACATACTTTTAAAATTGAACAAATCAGCAAAGCTCAGTTAGCCCTGCTTACTAGAAAGAGAGAGACTGATAACTAACATTGGGGGTCATTTCGACCTGATCGCACGCTGCAGTTTTTCACAGTCGTGCGATCAGGTCCAGAATGCGCATGCGCTGCGGCCGCAATGCGCAGGTGCGTCGCTGCCCAGCGACGGGGACCGCCAGGCATTGATTGTTCTAACAAAGATTTCAATCACAGC
The DNA here is from genome assembly GCF_028390025.1 of Pseudophryne corroboree. Lineage (NCBI taxonomy): Eukaryota > Metazoa > Chordata > Amphibia > Anura > Myobatrachidae > Pseudophryne > Pseudophryne corroboree. Next base: position 460,354,159 of record NC_086449.1, read on the forward strand.
GGCGATCGCAAGGTGACTGACAGCAGGAAAGTGTTCCGGGGTGGCAACTGACCTTTTTCTGAGAGTGGAAAGGGAAACGCAGGTGTGTCCAGGCGTTTGCAGGGCGGGTGTCTGATGTCAATGCCGGGACCGGACAGGCTGAAGTGATCGCAGTGGCTGAGTAAGTTCAGAGCTACTCAGAAACTGCACAAAATGTTTTATAGAGCTCCCCTGCACAAGCGTTCGCACACTTGCACAGCTAAAATACATTCCCCCATAGGCGGCGACTATCTGATCGCGCGGGCTGCAAAAAGTTGCAGCATGCGATCAACTCGGTATGACCCCCAGTGTACCTGCTCTCTGCTCTCAGCCATGTCACATGCCAGGCAGTAGTTGCTGCTGTATGAAAGAGAATATGTATTAGTGCTATTAACATCATCTGTCCTGAATAAACAACTGTATCCAAACAACTTCTGTTAAGAAATATTCCCCAGAGACTCTAACACAGGGTACACATTAGATTATGTGTACCCTAGTTGACGACATGACCAATAAGATATATCGGTCAGCTATACACACTTCGTGCATGGCGGCATTTAGGATGCATGCCCGACAGTACGACCCAGCAAACAACCCATGGGAGCGCATGATCACATGCACAATCTAGATGATGTGATTGATATATGATTCCCGTCTGCATCAGAATGATATATCATCTAATGTGTACCCAGCAATAATTGTAAGAAGGTGCACAGCCCTCACTCAGAAAGTTAAAACAGGCAACGATTGTGGTAGAACTGGTCAGATCACATATAATCATTTTATATGCTGTGTTATTTTCTCCTCAGAAATGACAATAGCAAAATTAGGTTCTACTTGTGCTTGCAATAACAAGTTGGGTCACTTGCCCCTTCAGTAGCTTACCACCACAAGTGTTGCACAGCACAGTGTATACACTGTACATGGGTGGTAATTCCAAGTTGATTGCAGCAGGAAATTTTTTAGCAGTTGGCCAAAACCATGTGCACTGCAGGGGGGGCAGATATAATGTGTGTAGAGAGAGATAGATTTGGGTGTGGTGAGTTCAATCTGCAATCTAAATTGCAGTGTAAAAATAAAGCAACCAGTATTTACCCTGCACAGAAACAAAATAACCCACCCAAATCTAACTCTCTCTGTGAAATGTTATATCTGCCCCCCCTGCAGTGCACATGGTTTTGCCCAACTGCTAAAAAATTTCCTGCTGCGATCAACTTGGAATTACCCCCATGGTTGGAAGGAGAAAAAGAGAGAATTTTCTTACTTACATGTATTGCAGTTAGCATTTTCAAAGGAGTCTTTATTTCAGTAGTCACTGCATGCAAGTCAGTTGGAATCAGGCCCTCCTAATACTTACACACAGTCTACAGTAGGAGGTCTTGTTTAAATGAGGGATGTTTACACTGCATGAACAGGGTTTGTCCACATACAATAATCAAATGCATGACGCAGAAAAAAGAATACAATAGGTGCTCCACACTAAGTGTGGTACCAAACTGATTAAACTTGTAAAGGTACATGTATATGGTTTGCTAACTAGACTCTTGGAGCGAACAACATCTTATTTAATGGTTATAGGTATTTGTTCATCTAGATAGTATATAGTTGCAGCATCTTTAACATATTTATTGAATTCTTAGGAATTTATTTTAACTAACAATGTTTTTAATATATTATTTGAACATAGTGTTAGAAAGGGGTTCTTATACGTATACATTCTTTCAGTATTGGTCTTATGGCTGCGCTCCACCTCTGAGCTATAGATGTGACAGTTTGTTACTCCACTGCCTGTGTGCTACATGTATATCTGTTGGATAAGTTTCCATTTCTGCTTCCCTGTGGAAGTAGTAATCACCACATGGATATCTAGCTGGGAGGTTATGTTGGGTTTATACAGTAGTTGCAACACAACTCTAGAATGAACAGACTACAATAAGCACTATGCATGTGATTTAGCAAACAGCGCAAATTGCTCAAAAAATACACACACAACAATTGCGTAGTTCTGCACATATGCCAGGCTTATACAGTATTATTATTATTATCCTTTATTTATATAGCACCATAAGGGATCTGCAGAGCCCACTACACAGTACGTAATCAAATGAGCAAACAAGAAAACAGCACTTACAGTTTAAGACAATATAGGACAGGTATAGAAAACTCGTGGTTAGGTGCCATCAAAGGGAGTATGGAGTATAAGATAGCGTAAGTAAGAAAAGGAAAGGCACATGAGGAAAGAAGTCTCTGCTCTTGTGAGCTTACAATCTAAAAGGTGAGGGGCTAACAGACCAGGGTGACACAGAAGGGGTAGACAGTGAACATAGACAAGAGGGTTAGGAGTAGAGTTTGCTGGGTTTGGTGAAGAAGTGGGTATTGAGAGCCCATTTGAGAGGTGGAGAGTCAGATGGGGAGAGGTAGAGCATTTCAGAGCACGTGCAAAACCTTGTAGGTAGTAGTGGGAGGAAGTAATCAGTTGGCAGGAGAATCGGCATGCATTAACAGAGCAAAGAGGACGGGTGGGAATGTAAAGAGAGATAAGGTCAGATATGTAAGAGGGAGAAGAGTGGGTGAGGGCTTTGTAGGTGAGTGTGAGAAGCTTGAATTGGATTCTGAAGGGGAAGGGTAGCCAGTGAAGGTTCTGCAAGAGAGGGGATGTGGATGTAGTATGTTTGATGAGGAAGATGAGATGGGCAGCAGCACTGAGGATAGATTGGAGTGGAGAGAGGCATTTTTTAGGGAGGCCAGATAGGAGGAGATTGCAGTAGTCCAATCTGGAGATTACCAGTGAGTGGATGAGGGTCTTAGTAGCGTCCTGGGTGAGAAAGGGTCTGATCCTGGAGATGTTTTGAGATGTAAATGTCAGAATTGTGAGAGGTACTGAATGTGTGGTTTAAAGGAGAGGGAGGAGTCAAGGATTACTCCAAGACATCGCACTTGGAGGCTAGAGGAGATAGTTGTGCCATCAATATATAATTAAATTGTGGGAGGTGAGGTTATGTGGGAGGGAGGGAAGATGATCAGCTCAGTCTTAGACATGTTAAGTTTAAAAAAAGCGTTGGGACATCCAGGAGGAGATAGCAGAGAGACAGGTGGAGATATGAGTGAGGAGAGCAGGGTAGAGGTCAGAGGAGGAAAGGTAGATTTGAGTATCATCAGCGTGGAGATGATATTTTAAGTCAAGCGAGCTAATAAGCTCACCTAATGAGAATGTGTAGAGAGAGAAAAAGAGAGGCCCAAGAACAGAACCTTGGGGGACACCAACTACAGTACATGTGTATAGATGCTGGTCTTTGCCTACATACAGTACAGTAAGTATGCTCTTTCTTACCCCTCTTCTCAGGTTGTAAAGTGTTCTTAAACTCAACATATTCTTAAACATTATAAACATTAGCATTTCTATTATCATCATTACAGTCATTCGTTTTTCACATCACTATTGTTAATATTTTAGAAAAACTATAAGACCAAAACTTCATGTTTAGTTACTTACATATAGGCAGGTTATAAATGGAATCCAAATATTAGAGAATGGAGATCATTCTCATGTTAAAGTCAAATAAAATCACAATTATTGTGCAGCTAAAATTATAATCAGGCACTTGTAATGCTGTTAACCATAATCTGCTTGATTAATCTATTGTTGAAACCATGGTTCATTAGAAATGTAGGACTGAAAAAAGCAATAATTGCTACAAGTAGTAATTGCAGATTGGACGTTTCAGCATTTATAGAATATATTGTTTAATAAATGCTATGAATTCTCACTTGATTTTCTAGATTTTTAACCATTTAAAGAATTGAGGACTTGGGCACTTATTTAACTTTAAAAGTGGAATATGTAAAATAGGGCAGTTAGAAGACACGTCTTCATATATCTAGTACATTGAAACTTCATTTGCACTGAAATAAAATGTTTCATATATTTATACAGTACTCTGAATTACTTTTAATAATCATGTACCACAAAATAAATTCATATTTTTGCACTGCTCTCAAATCCTAGCCAGCCACATGCTTACCAGAAGTGTCTAAATCAAGGACAGAACAAGTAGAGATAATGATATAAATAATAATTAACAAATACACAAACATGACAATTAACCCTACCCCTCCAGCTCGCTGCCTAGGTGTCATTCTTAACTCTGAACTGTTGCTCACATTAAATCTGCATCCAAATCATGTTAAATAATCTAAGAAACATGTCCATACTGTCTCTTACACAATACACTGGAAAAACTCTAAGGCTGGGGCAACACATAGCAGCCAAGCAGGTCCCGCTGAACGGGACCCGCTTTGCCGGGAGGGGGTTTTTGTGTGCACATGGATCCTATTCTGCTGGATGCCGCAGAACTGGATATGGCCAATGACACACGGGTTTCAATAGGACACAGTGCAGCACGGCCGCACTGTGTGAATACATACATTGAAAGCCTCTACATTGGTTATGTGTATTTTACTAAATTCAATATAAAATACTTCTACATATAAGACCATAAACTACACTACACCAGCATACAGTACATATTTTTGCTTATTCCAAAATATCGCCCAGCTCCACCCTCCGCTTTGTTCAAGATGTGTTCCTCTCATCCTAACTCATAACCTGCTTCCATTCACAGTTACAGGACTCTGTGGAAGACCGTCCCTGTCACAAAATTACTTTCTTCTATCCTCCAAACCTTTAAGCATTTCCTGAAAACTCACATCTTCAGCGAAGCTTATTCAATTCCAGAACCTCTTCTTCATAAGTTATTCTACTAAATACCTCTCCTCCACACGGGACTTATTCAGAGATGGACGCAGATTGCTGCATACAAAGCCAGATCTGCGTCCATCTCCTCACATGCTAGGGTCAAGGCTGCCCAGCATGTGTGATGGGCCGCCTCCCAGTGCGTCCACGATTACATTGCGGATGCATCAAACTAGTGTTGAACCCTGGCAGCACAGCCTGGCTGCGCTGTCAGGCAGTCCGCTATCATTTTTTGGAGCAGATGTGTGTGATGCCATGCAGTCGGCCCAAAAACACTCACGACATGCCCCCACCCACCACGCCCCCCTAACACTGCATCACCACCCCACAAATGTCCATCGCTGTCAATCATCTTGTGGCCGCATCCTTCCAGAGTAGGGTCGCGCATGCGCACTGTGGCCAGTGCGTGTGCACAGACCAGATGGGCGCTGCCACTGCGTACAGACATGTGGCTGCGTCCATCTCTGAATCCCCCCACAATCCACACATATGATCTCTTTCTACACTCACAGATCCCACTGACCCCAGGCCAACAGTACTGTGTGATTAGATAACACAGCCCACCAAGAATCTCTGGAAGCTGGCTGGACCTATAAGCTATATAAAGCACTTATCCTTGTGTACTAATGCATATTTCCCTATAGATTGTAAGCTTGTGAGCAGGGCCCTCTTACCACTTTTTCTGTCTGTTATTGCCCATTACTATTTTGTTCACAAGCTATTTAAGAAAATGGAAATAAATAAATATAAAGAAAATATATGTCATATTTCACTATCGTGAGTCATTCTCTTTATCCTATCAATTTTATTTATTTATTTTTTGAGAAGTGACAATGTTATTGTACTGAATGCATTGACTTTATGGATATTGAAAACTTGCATGTAAAAATGGGGTCTATTCATAGAGCAGAGAAAAGCCCTGATTTGTAGAAAACATGGCTTTTCTCTGCTTTAGGCTATTCACAGAGCGGGCTATCATGAAGAAGTTCTTGAGTGTCTGAATATGGTGAGTGCGATTCATGATAGGACAGAAACCTCAGCTTTCCACTTCTCCGTGGAGATCCGATTTGCCATCTCAGTGTGAGATGGCAGGGAAACTAAATACTTAACTGCTCTCTGGCTGGCACCTTGTGCCAGCTTTACCCCTTCACCTCCCAGCAGCCCCTGCAGCCTTGCGGGACCTCAGCTTCTGGTGCATGCACAGAAGGGACCTGCTGGATTTGCAGAAGGGATCATAGGAGAAGAATGCATTGCTGGAGCCCTGGATACTGGATCACATCGGCTGAAGGGTAAGTATACATGAACTGCTGCTTATCAAAGCTATATATCGCATTGAACTGATGCAGTCTATAGTGATAAGTAACAATACAGTTTTTGTTTTCTACATGCATAGATCCCAATGTAACAATCTCCCTTAAAAAAATGTGGTTTGTTAGATATGTGTCAAACAAATGTACTGTCTAAAACCTGGGCCTGTCCCTGGAAGTTGAGAATAGGGGTCCTCTACAGCAGGGGTGGCCAGACTTTTGGAGTCGGTGATCTACTTTGAAAGCTGAAAAGCTTTTGTGATCTACTCATGCGGGATAATAAAAGGGGTGTGGTATAACAAAAAGGGGGTGTGGTATAAAAGGGGGCGTATCCTTGCTGCACTGGGTGTTATGACTGTCTCGCATGAAATCACTCATTGGCCCCCCACAGGTAAAAACCTCAAACACATATGCCCCCACAGTGCCAGATACACATATGCCCCCACAGTACCAGATATGCCCCCACCATGCCAGATACACATATGCCCCCACAGTGCCATGTGCCCACTGTGCCACATATGCCCCCAGTGCCATGTGCCACATATGCCCCCACAGTGCCACATATGCCAACACAGTGCCATGTGCCCACAGTGCCAGCTATGACCCCACAGTGCCACATACCCCCACAGTGCCACATATGCCCCCACAGTGCCAGATATGCCCCTACAGTGCCACGTGCCCACAGTGCCAGATATGCCCCCACAGTGCCACATATGCCCCGCAGTGCCACATATGCCCACAGTACCACATATGACCCCACAGTGCCATATGTGCCCCAACAGTGCCATGTGCCAACAGTGCCACATATGCCCCTACAGTGCCAGATACACATATGCCCCCAGTGCCAGATATGCCTCCAGTGCCACATATGCTTCCACAGTGCCAGATATGCCCCCACAGTGCCATGTGCCCACAGTGCCACATATGCCCCCACAGTGCCACATATGCCCACAGTACCACATATGACCCCACAGTGCCATGTGCCCACAGTGCCACATATGCCCCCACAGTGTTAGATATACCCCCACAGTGCCACATATGCCCACAGTACCACATATGACCCCACAGTGCCATGTGCCCACAGTGCCACATATGCCCCCACAGTGCCACATATGCTCCCACAGTGCCACATATGCCCCCACAGTGCCATGTGCCCACAGTGCCAGATATACTTACTTTAGCTGGCTGGATCCCCGCTGGCTGTCTCGCTGTCTCGCTGTCTCCCCGCTGGCTGGATCCTGCTCCCGTGCCTGCTCCCGCTTCCTGCCGCTGCTGCTGTCCTGCTGCCACTGGCGCTGACTGGATCAACCCAGATCCAGCAGGCGCACAGGCTCCTCACATCGCGTTCCCAATCGCGCATTGCGCGGGTGCGCGGCTTTCGTCATGACATCACCCGCGCAAAGCATCATTAGGAACGCTCCGGGCAGAGGCAGCAGGTTACACTTGGATCGCGATCTACCGGTGAGATCTCCGCGATCTACCGGTAGATCGCGATCGACGTTTTGGCCGCCTCTGCTCTACAGTATGGTCTCTTCTCCTCACCTCACTCCTTCACATTTGACACATCTGCTCCCTCTGTGGGCGATTCATAGCTGCATATAAGTTTTCTGTATTTTGTGGATGGATGTTTAAATTTTTAGCACTGCTCTGTAGACAAGTGCATGTATCTACGGGCAATATCGGGTCACACGTGCAGGACCAGAGTCTATGCTTTTACTGTGTAGCGCAATCTTCCCAAAGTATCATTGGGAAGATGGTATCATGGAGGAGGAAGGCGCACTTCCTGGATCAAGGTAAGTATACTGAGGAAAGTGGGATCAGGGTGGGTGTCAGATCTGGGCCCATCCAGTAAGCCTGGGCCCAAGCAATTAGTTCCCGCCCCCCTTCTCAGTGCCATTGGGCACATACAAAGTGTAGTAAGAGTATTTCAAGGGTGTGTTCTCATTATTACAGGCTTTACTGAGTTGTGTGTATGCAGAGTTTTGCATTAGTAATAGGGCTGATAATAATGATGTATATGTTAACAATACATCACACTTCTCCACACCTGGGTGATTGCACTTGGTATATAGGTAAGTGAGTTTATTGTATATGTTGACCTGATGAAAATGCCCAAATAAAGGCATTGAAACGTTGTTCTTCAACTTGTGCATTGGCCCTGAGTTCTTTGTCGCCTGTAGTGCCGCACCATACACATGCATATATATATATATATATATACTCCACAGTTGGTCCGGCTCTCCATATTCAAATTATTACCGGCCCGGGTGCCCCCACACCTCTTACAATAGAAATAGTCTCCACGTGCGGCACTCCTAGGCAAATAGCAGTCAACTCTTATATCGGCATATAGGGTAACGTTTCAGTGCCCCCTTCTTTTATTACATCGGCACTTTCATCAGACAAACAAATACATGCAACGAATCTTACCTAAATAAGTGCTCCCATCACCAGAAACGCCAATCGCCGGGCGCCAGACTGCCCGGCGCACCCGGTCTCCTCAATAATGACGTCATTTCCCAGACACGTCTCACACGGACGGGCCGGTTCAAAGGTCATCACCCAGTGCACTGATAAAAATACAATACATAAAATACAAAATACTAAAAAGCACATATATTGCTTGTCTTATAATTAAGCATATTGAAACAAGTTAAATTCAATATGATAATAAGAAATATATATATATTTTTTAAAGATAATTAAACAGAAAACATGTTGACAGGTAAGCCGTGCATTGAGATTATGCAATTATTAGACAGATCTCTAATGTATCAAGAAACTGGCAAATTTAAAGGTTATAGGAACCAATTTAAACCTAAATGTTCGTTTAACCCCTTAGGGCTGAGCGTATCGAGTCTGAATATCCACTCAGACTCACGCTGCAGTAATTTGAGTGATCTATTACCGCCCCGAATCATCGGGGGTATATGATCAATCATACGATATCTTAGAGTACTTAAAGGGTGTCTAGCCACAGAGAAGTGACGGGCCACCGGCTGTTCACTACCCCCTTTATTAATAGCTGCCTTAATGGCACTACGGTGGGCGGCCATACGTTCTTTAAAGGCTCTTTCTGTTTTGCCTATATAAGATTTTCCACAAGGGCAGATGATTTGATAGATAGTGAACTTGGAATTGCATGTCAAAGCATGTCGGATCTTATACTTTTTTCCTGACCCAGGATGGTGAAATGTATCGCCTGCAATTAAAAATTGACAGGTGGTACAAGAACATCTCGTACAACCCATTTTTCTTTTTAGGAAGGTTTCTCTAGCAGTAGTTTGTGATCTAACATCTGTCCGCACTAGTATATCTCTCAGATTCCTACTCCTAGTGTAGCAACTCATCAGGCTAGTGTTATTAAGTTTCAAATCGCCATCCGATTGGATCATGGGCCATAAATTTTTTGAAACTCTATTAATACTGGCACTGTGTTGATTGTATTCCTGTACCCAAGGGATCATGTTATACTTCTTTTTGTTTTTGCATTGCCTAATTAATGTATCCCTGTCGAGTTTAAGGACTTTTTCCTTTGCTGTCAATAATTGTTGCAGATTATATCCTCTATGGAGGAATCTGTCAATCATAGTATCCATTTGTTCTTCTGCTCTGGTCGGGTCAGAAGTGATCCGACGGATACGAAGCAACTGGGAAAATGGCAATCCACGTTTAAGTGGTGTAGGGTGGAAACTCCTACCGTGAAGTAGGTTATTCCTATCCGTCTGTTTTGAGTATAGTGAGGTAGAAATCTTGCCCCCTTGTTTCTCAATCATGACGTCTAGGTAATGAATCTCTTTTTTGCTTATAGTGTATGTTAATTTGACAGGATGTTCACACTCATTATGCTGGTCAATTACCGATATCAATGATTCCTTAGGCCCTTTCCAAAAGATCAATAGATCGTCTATATATCTAGTATAGAACAATATATTATTGGCCACCTCTGGTTTAGAGAACAAGATATCGTACTCTACCTGGAACATATATATGTTGGCGTACGATGGGGCCACACTGGCCCCCATCGCACAGCCAACACACTGCAGATAGTATTGCCCATCAAACGTAAAAAAATTTCGGGTTAAGACGAGGTTCAGCAGTTCCAACAAAAAATTAAGGTCTGGGCCCTTATACAGGGCATTATCTACAAGGAAACGCCTTACTGCGTTGAGGCCCTCCCCATGGGGGATAATAGTATATAGGTTACATACATCTATACTACATAACCAAATGTCATCATCAATATCACCCAATTCAGCAAGTTTACTAAGCAACATAGTAGTATCCAACAGATGGTTGGGGTGCGCCTGAATACAGGGCTGCAACAACGTATCAATGTATACAGACACAGGCTGAAACAAGGACTGGACAGCCGCTATGATGGGGCGTCCAGGAGGATCCTCCATGGACTTATGAATTTTCGGCGTGGTATACATGATAGGTACCCTAGGATATGCAGGTACTAGCGCCGCACATAATTTAGATGTAATAATGCCTCTGTCCAGTGCCTGTTTCAAAACCTCAGAGAGCTCCAATTTAAACACACTGGTAGGATCTCTATCCAGTAATCTATATGTTTCTCTATCACCAAGAAGTCGTTTGACACCCTCTACATATGTGTCCCGATCTTGTATAACGAGGGCTCCCCCTTTATCAGCTGGCCTAAATACGAGGGTTTTATTTCTGGATAGTTCCTGTAGGGCTTGATATTCTTCATAACGTAAGTTATGGCGTATAGGTGGTGGATTATGTATCTGCTCATCTACCTCGCTGTCAAGCATCCTCATAAATGTCTTTATGGTGGGGTTACCGGACAGCGGATCAAATGTAGACTTCGGTTGTAATTTCCGCAGTTCATTTGGGATATCATCAACTTCTTGTGGTTGGGCCGTATTTTTACCAAAGTACTCTTTAATTTTTAGTTGTCGTGCCAACCTATGTTGTTCCACTTGCCACTGAAATGGCTTAAATAGGTTGGTGGGTACGAATGAAAGTCCCAATGAAAGTACCTTGGATTCAAGGGGTGTGAGATCATAGGAGGAGAGGTTCACAACTAGGCTCTGTTCTGGCGGGGTGGTTTCGCACCCGATCTTGCATCTGCGCCACTGGCCTCCGCGCCTGGTGAATTTTCGTAGCCTCTGCCTTTGCCCCCTATGTATCGTGCCCTGGTTGTCACCCCTAAAGGGCCGAAGTTGCGTTTTGTTCTCTGTCTATGCGTAGGTCTATCGGAATCTGTAGTAGAAGTATTGGCCTCACTGTTGGATCCTGTTATGTGATCTCGTCCTCGGCCTCTACGGAAAAATGGTTGCCTGTTATGCATATTCCTGGGACCACTGGTCCACTGGTAGACTGTGTTATTATCGTAGTCTGCGTCGACTTTTATTCTCTTTTCTTTTTTAAATTTAATCAAGTCTCGCTTAAACACCTGCATCTGGGCAGATAGTTTTTCGTACCAGTTTACAGTGGTATCATTCATTAGAGTCGTCTTATGCAATGTCTCAAAAGCACTGATTTTTTCTTTCACTGCATTCATTTCCTTAGTGGACTGCTCTATTATAAGTAAGATCAAGTCCATTGAGCATTTATTGGTGATGGCCACCCATTTTTTGCAGAACATAGCATCTTGTCTGCCTATGGTAGGGCCATTTTTCACTCTTAGACCACGGGGGATTTTTTTTGACCGGTAATAGTCGCTCAGCGAGATGCAGTGGTAATAGTATTCCATTTCTTTTTTATTCATTTTGAGGAGATCCCTGTAAATATCCTCTAGCGGTATTATTTCCAGCTCTTGCATGAGCTCCGCATTGCATAGGATATTTTCTGCTTCCGACTCTGAGTAGCTGAATAAATCTCCTATAGCATAGGAAATGTGTGTATAGCCCGCTGCACGAACATTTAGGTTTAAATTGGTTCCTATAACCTTTAAATTTGCCAGTTTCTTGATACATTAGAGATCTGTCTAATAATTGCATAATCTCAATGCACGGCTTACCTGTCAACATGTTTTCTGTTTAATTATCTTTAAAAAATATATATATATTTCTTATTATCATATTGAATTTAACTTGTTTCAATATGCTTAATTATAAGACAAGCAATATATGTGCTTTTTAGTATTTTGTATTTTATGTATTGTATTTTTATCAGTGCACTGGGTGATGACCTTTGAACCGGCCCGTCCGTGTGAGACGTGTCTGGGAAATGACGTCATTATTGAGGAGACCGGGTGCGCCGGGCAGTCTGGCGCCCGGCGATTGGCGTTTCTGGTGATGGGAGCACTTATTTAGGTAAGATTCGTTGCATGTATTTGTTTGTCTGATGAAAGTGCCGATGTAATAAAAGAAGGGGGCACTGAAACGTTACCCTATATGCCGATATAAGAGTTGACTGCTATTTGCCTAGGAGTGCCGCACGTGGAGACTATTTCTATTGTAAGAGGTGTGGGGGCACCCGGGCCGGTAATAATTTGAATATGGAGAGCCGGACCAACTGTGGAGTAAATAGATAAGTACTATGCGTGGCATGCCTAGTGCTCTTTCGTCAAGGCTCCCTGCTTCATTGATTTAAATGAGTGACTTTCCTACATCAGTGTGATTAAGTGCTGGACCGCAGTGTCAGCCGTTGATCTTAACAAGAGATTGTGTTGTGATATGCACATTTGTTTTGCTTGTCTTGCATAGACGGGTACAGTTCTATATATACTGAGGTTTTATCTCTGTCAGCATCTGTTGCTAGTAATTATATATATAGCTGAGTAGCTGTGAATATAAGGACATTGCTAGTATTGTATAGGTACCGCATAGTACGATGGCTAATGTTGAGAATGAAGATGGTGCAGCGGGCTATACACACATTTCCTATGCTATAGGAGATTTATTCAGCTACTCAGAGTCGGAAGCAGAAAATATCCTATGCAATGCGGAGCTCATGCAAGAGCTGGAAATAATACCGCTAGAGGATATTTACAGGGATCTCCTCAAAATGAATAAAAAAGAAATGGAATACTATTACCACTGCATCTCGCTGAGCGACTATTACCGGTCAAAAAAAATCCCCCGTGGTCTAAGAGTGAAAAATGGCCCTACCATAGGCAGACAAGATGCTATGTTCTGCAAAAAATGGGTGGCCATCACCAATAAATGCTCAATGGACTTGATCTTACTTATAATAGAGCAGTCCACTAAGGAAATGAATGCAGTGAAAGAAAAAATCAGTGCTTTTGAGACATTGCATAAGACGACTCTAATGAATGATACCACTGTAAACTGGTACGAAAAACTATCTGCCCAGATGCAGGTGTTTAAGCGAGACTTGATTAAATTTAAAAAAGAAAAGAGAATAAAAGTCGACGCAGACTACGATAATAACACAGTCTACCAGTGGACCAGTGGTCCCAGGAATATGCATAACAGGCAACCATTTTTCCGTAGAGGCCGAGGACGAGATCACATAACAGGATCCAACAGTGAGGCCAATACTTCTACTACAGATTCCGATAGACCTACGCATAGACAGAGAACAAAACGCAACTTCGGCCCTTTAGGGGTGACAACCAGGGCACGATACATAGGGGGCAAAGGCAGAGGCTACGAAAATTCACCAGGCGCGGAGGCCAGTGGCGCAGATGCAAGATCGGGTGCGAAACCACCCCGCCAGAACAGAGCCTAGTTGTGAACCTCTCCTCCTATGATCTCACACCCCTTGAATCCAAGGTACTTTCATTGGGACTTTCATTCGTACCCACCAACCTATTTAAGCCATTTCAGTGGCAAGTGGAACAACATAGGTTGGCACGACAACTAAAAATTAAAGAGTACTTTGGTAAAAATACGGCCCAACCACAAGAAGTTGATGATATCCCAAATGAACTGCGGAAATTACAACCGAAGTCTACATTTGATCCGCTGTCCGGTAACCCCACCATAAAGACATTTATGAGGATGCTTGACAGCGAGGTAGATGAGCAGATACATAATCCACCACCTATACGCCATAACTTACGTTATGAAGAATATCAAGCCCTCATCAAGCGTCTAGTTTCCCTTCATGGAGAGGACCTTTGCTGTGCGGTGCGCAATGACGTCATCGCGCACCGCACAGCATAGTGGCAGAGACAGTAGGGGTCATAATTGACCTCTAGTGTCTATGCTGTGCTATGGGAGAGACGTAATGACGTCTCTCCCATAGATCCGAGGACAGACACAACCATCCGAGTCCAGGAGAAGAGCGGCGCCGGCGGAGGAGGAGGTCTGGAATCAGGAGCGGGGATTGTAAGTATACTTTTTTTTTTTTTTTCAGCTGCGCTACAGGGGGCACAAATGGGGGCGTAACTGACCACGCCCCCATATGAAGCCACGCCCCCATTTTTGCCCGGGGCGCCACAAGGGCAAGATCCGGCCCTGGTGGAGTTAACCACTTAATTAAATCGCACGCTCTCAAAATGGGAATTCCCGAACTGGATAGATTTCTCTCTTCAGCTCCAGAACCTCATGGTACTTCTTATTAGTCGTATCTGCCTGCTACTCAGTGTGATCTCAGGTGCTGCTGGCTGGAAGTCCTGACTCCTGCAGTCACTGTGGTAGAAAACTATATATACACACACACACACGTCTGTGACCTTGCAAATCAATCACAAGTCCTGATGCTTTACTGCGGGGTGTCTGGTCTGCATGCTAGTTGTATACACACACGGCAGCATGAGTCACTAATTAAGCCTGCTGGTCAGACGATAAAAAAAAAAACCAAAACAAGCATCAAGTGCCCATCAGAAAACAAACAACTTGGGGAACAAATAAAATAAGCTCACTTGTTATAAGCAGACTTAGCAACTATGTGAGAGACCATCATGGCCCTCATTCCGAGTTGATCGCTCGGTATTTTTCATCGCATCGCAGTGAAATTCCGCTTAGTACGCATGCGCAATATTCGCACTGCGACTGCGCCAAGTAATTTTACAATGGAGATAGTATTTTTACTCACGGCTTTTTCATCGCTCCGGCGATCGTAATGTGATTGACAGGAAATGGGTGTTACTGGGCGGAAACAGGCCGTTTTATGGGCGTGCGGGAAAAAACGCTACCGTTTCCGGAAAAAACGCAGGAGTGGCCGGGGAAACGGGGGAGTGTCTGGGCGAACGCTGGGTGTGTTTGTGACGTCAAAACAGGAACGACAAGCACTGAACTGATCGCACAGGCAGAGTAAGTCTGAAGCTACTCTGAAACTGCTAAGTAGTTAGTAATCGCAATATTGCGAATACATCGGTCGCAATTTTAAGAAGCTAAGATTCACTCCCAGTAGGCGGCGGCTTAGCGTGTGTAACTCTGCTAAAATCGCCTTGCGAGCGATCAACTCGGAATGAGGGCCCATGTGTGCCCACTAGCATAACAACTAGACACACTCTACCCAGCAATGAGCGGAATCTCCGCCCCCCAGAACCTATATATATATATATTGTGGTTGGATAGCTCCGCAATTAGTACCATGAAACTTTAATTCCCGGTGACTTGTTTTCAACTTGGATTCTTGGAATCAGACCCTCTCTGTTTATTCTTGCCTCATTTTATGCGTGCCAGCTTTCATTACTGAACTATGGTATTTGATACTAACCTTATGGTTTTACCATCCAGCTTTGGTGAAAGCACAAATTAGGAAATAGAATCTTTGTAAAGCACACACAGTGGGGATTCATTAAGATTTGGATGTACGTCTATACCATTGTGTATATTCTGAAAATATGTATCTGTAGACTTTTATATATTGTTGCCATGTGTCTCAGTCATTACCCCTCTGGAGGTGGGTAGGCATGGGCAGTTCCCTAATGACTTGTTACCATTATTGTGACACAATTAGACATGGAAGTATCCACCTACTGTACAGATCTTTCAGGAGATGCATCTCCTAGCACTAACTAGTTGCTTCTGATTGGCTGATTATGTATTGACAACTTTATCCAGAAGTATTTGATCCATAAGCGTTACAGCTATATTAGTTTATGTGACAGCCATCTACTCTACAGTATATGTATTATGTGATATTTTCATTTTGACTTAAGCAGAAATTAGATTGTCATTTAATTTTTACAGGGAAAAAACACTGGATGTTTATGCTTAACTTGATTTTATAGTTAGTCTTCATGTACATTTTACATGGAATATGCAAATGTTACAGTTATTAATAGCACAGTGAAGACAATAGTCTCCTGTTCATATGACGCTTTATTATATAACTATATTTATTTATTTATATATTTATTTCTTTATTATTAGCACTGCCAAGCCAAATCTCTACCATATTTCTATGCTTTAGCTATGCTATTTGTACATTATCATGGGTGTGATTATATATACTTGTTATGCCTGATGTACAGTATACCTACAACAATTTATAATGTCTTTTAGCAGGAGGCATCTTGATTTATATCTACTAAACATTTGCATGTAAATAAACATTACAGTATACATGCATCTTTTACCTACGTTCATTCTAAGAGCATATGTAACCACCTCTAAATCAGCCCCACAGAATTTGTTCTGGAGCTCTATCCAATATAACAGAAATCTGAGGAAAACATGTATTCCTGCCATCATCATTTCAACTACATTCACATAACATATACTTTAGATATTACATAACTATATATTGTCGCCTTCTCTGCAAATAACCCTTTAACAGATAACCAGCCCTGTGATGACAATTTAATAAAATGCTCTCACAGCTTCTCTTAACAGTGGTAGCACTTCAACTCAACTAATACATTGTGCAGTCACTGTTCATTTAAATACAAGTATAACATCTTATGCATTTGCATGTGTGCCAGTTTTTGCCAGAAATTAAGCAACTGGAGCCAAATAGAATATCACTGGAAAGGCTGTCATGCATATCAAAAGTTATTTTGTAATAAGGACAACAATATATATATGGAGAGAGAGAGAGAGAGAGAGAGAGAGAGAGAGAGAGAGAGAGAGAGAGAGAGAGAGAGAAAGATAGATAGATAGATAGATAGATAGATAGATAGATAGATAGATAGATAGATAGATAGATAGATAGCAGTAGCGGCAGCACACCATTACTGCTATATATCTACATTTAAAAATTTGGAAGGCACCAGGCAAATTGATTATTAATCAGCGTTGGAGTGCCGGACAATGCCAATATTCTTATCTCTAAATATATATATATATTTGGTAATAACTAATAACCAAATGATATGACAGAAAAAAGAATAGAGATCATCTTAGTATGTAGTATTGTGATAAAGTTCTAAAGATATAGGGCTTAATTCAGATCTGTTTGCAGCAGCAATTTTTTTTTAGCAGCTGGGCAAAACCATGTACAGAGAGACTTAGATTTGGGTGTGGTGTGTTCAATCTGAAATCTAAATTGCAGTGTAAAAATAAAGCAGACAGTATTTACCCTGCACAGAAACAAAATAACCCACCCAAATCTAACTCTCTCTGCACATGTTATAACTGCCCCACCTGCAGTGCACATGGGGGCTAATTCAGACCTGATTGCTGCTGTGCATTTTTGCACAGCAGCGATCAGGTCTGAACTGCGCATGCACTGGCGCCGTAGTGTGCCAGCACGTGCCAGACAGCCGATAGCCTGCAATCGCCTCTGCCTTATTGACAGGCAGAGGCAGTCGCTGGGTAGCCGGAGGCATTTGGATGCCGTTTTGGGGGCTCAGTCCAGGCAACAAAGGCGTGCCCGGACCATTGGCGGGCGGGCTGCGGCAGCTGCATGACACACGCATGACACACGCATGACACACGCAGCCGCTGCGACCTGGGCAGCGACGAGTTGCTCCCTGCCAGCGCGCAGGAGCTGCGCTGGCTGGGAGCTACTCTTCCAGTACAAAAGCATCACCGCTGTGCGATACTTTTGTACTTGTGCGGGGTGTCGGGCCTGACATGTGGGGCGGACTAACCCTGTGCTGGGCATCCCCCCGCATGTCTGAAGATTTAGCAGGTCTGAATTAGGCCCATAGTTTTGCCCAACTGCTAACAAATGTGCTGCTGTGATCAGATCTGAATTACCCACATAGTTAGTTCCATAGCAAACATTTACAAATATGGCATATAATTAAGAATGCTGATCAAGCATCATACAAAACAACAAAAAAGTGCAATTTTTTGGTGCTGTACTAAATGATGCTCCAGTTGCCAGATGTATAGCAGCAACTGATTGGGAGAGAGGTATGCCAGCCTCTCAAAAGTTAACAACAAGAAATGTATTACCCAAGTGGCCCTCAATGATACATACATACAACAATATATAAACATATATCTATAAACAACATTTATAAAGCTGTAACAACTATTGCTCTAATATAGCAATTGACACAATATTATTCTAATATAGGCAGGTAAACTGTCATTAATTGACTACTCATGGGGGCTAATTCCAAGTTGATCGCAGCAGGATTTTTGTTAGCAATTGGGCAAAACCATGGGGGTAATTCCAAGTTGATCGCAGCAGGATTTTTGATAGCAATTGGGCAAAACCATGTGCACTACAGGGGAGGCAGATATAACATGTGCAGAAAGAGTTAGATTTGGGTGGGTTATATTGTTTCTGTGCAGGGTAAATACTGGCTGCTTTATTGTTACACTGCAAATTAGATTGCAGATTGAACACACCCCACCCACATCTAACTCTCTCTGCACATGTTATATCTGCCTCCCCTGCAGTGCATATGGTTTTGCCCAATTGCTAACAAAAATCCTGCTGCGATCAACTTGGAATTACCCCCCCATGTGCACTGCAGGGGAGGCCGATATAACATGTGCAGAGAGAGTTAGATTTGGGTGGGGTGTGTTCAATCTGCAATCTAATTTGCAGTGTAAAAATAAAGCAGCCAGTATTTACCCTGCACAGAAACAAAATAACCCACCCAAATCTTACTCTCTCTACACATGTTATATCTGCCTCCCCTGCAGTGCACATGGTTTTGCCCAATTGCTATCAAAAATCCTGCTGCGATCAACTTGGAATTACCCCCATTGTCAGAGAGTTCTCTGACAATGAATGGTCAATTAAAAAGCAATTTTAGACCTCAATGCGGGGAAAATGTATTCCCAGCACTAGTGCGAATAGTAAAGGAAAAAAGGACATTCCTGTCTGGTGCATCTTTGAATATTAATTGATAAAGATATAAATGTATTAGTCATACTATCTTTGATCAAATAAATAATAAAACACATCTGCTATAGCAATAATCTCCAGAATTCTCAGTTTACTTAATCGCATTTGAGGCACACATGAGTAATACCCATAATACCCACTCACACTGATTGGGACTTTGCCACTAACTCTTCACTAGCAACGCCACGCAACAATTTCCTTGAATTAAAGTCATTAGTAGGTATCTTGTTCTGTTATCTTTTTTCCTGCCACAGACCATCCCTTTGGTGGATAGTATTGACTTGCAGCTAACACTTGGATGTTTCTCCAAGTGGTCATCCTCAAATATCCAAGTGCTGCTCACATTAACTGGCTTGGCTGCACATCTCCTTCTCGGAGGATCACAGCAGTAAGTCTGACTCTGTCACCCTAACTGGGTTTTAGAGTCTCTGTCGTTATATCAGAACAAAAACTATCTCTGACACTTAAAATGTACAGTACATTACTTCAGTTACACACAACATAATGGTTGTTTCATACAAGGATCTCCTTTTGACATTAGACAGATACCCCTTTCATATTGCAAACCCGGGTCATATCTGGGATTTGAACACGGCTCCAATCCGACTCCGACCCGGGTAAGAGACGATCACATCGCAATATTGACCTGGGTTATTCCAGGGTTATTGCCATGTTAGTGCCTTTTAGCTCAACCCGGGTCGACTCGGCAGCATCCCGGTAAAAAGCCGGGTTATTTTGGCGATGTGAAAGGGGTATTAGAAACAAAACAACTCTAGCTTATTTTGTAGTGCCTCTTTTGGAAAAGTGTGTCTTTCTTAGGCATATATACAGGTATTTAAATATATATGGTACAACTAAACATGCAATCAATGATGTGGAAATAATAAAATATTAGTAGCATTACAGTAGTAAAAGTCTTAGTCAAAATGCTCCAGATGTTCTTTAGTAAATGCAACTTAGTTGTAGATCTTCAAGAGAGGAAACAATGCATATTGTGTGGTGAGCATCTCAACATCACACTGCATGTTCCCACAGCTAGTCTTAGCACATCCAGGATGGAACCTGCATAGGTTCTCCTTCCTTTTCATAGGACCTAGACTAGCCTTCCAAGATAATACAGTAATTGGTTAGGTTAGTGTACAATCTGAATTCTTTTTCACAAATAGCATTTCCAAAAATAAGCTATATCACTCATTGCAATCCTTCATCACACTTCCTACAGTAATAGGGGTATACATTTAAAATCCTGGCTGTTGGGGTCCTGACAGTTGAGATACCTATGCCAGAATCCCGACAGCCATCAGAACACCGATGATGGAATCCCGACCAGGTCAGTATCCCGATGCCAGATAATTACAGCCAAGATCTCAAAGGTAAATATAGCTGGGAGAGTTAAGATTTGGCTGTGTGGGGCGGGAGTTGTTAGATTTCCATGCCACCTGGGGGGGTTATGGTTAGGCTGTGAGGGATTAAGCTGTCTGTGTTTGTGTTGTGGGGGGGGGCTAGGTTTACTGTAGGCAATAAGGGAGGAGGGTTAGGCTGCAGAGAGGGGGGATAGGTTTAGGCAGTAAGGGGGAGGGTTAGGATACAGAAAAGGGGGGTTGGTTTTAGACACTAAGGGTTGAAGTTATAGTTACGGTTAGAGGGGTAGTAGGGAGGTTTAATACGTGCCTCACCCCTGTTGCAATCATGACCATGGGGTTGCCAGTGTCGGGATCACATATCGATCTCCTGATAGGATGGGGTCCGGCTTGTTGGGATTTTCTCAAAAATTCTCTTGGCAGGGTTACACTGACTCTGGGGGTCATTCCGAGTTGATCGTAGCTGTGCTAAATTTAGCACAGCTACGATCGTTAACTCAGACATGCGGGGGGATGCCCAGCACAGTGCTAGTCCGCCCTGTATGTCAGTGCTGGCCCCCCTGCATAAATACAAAAGCATCGCACAGAGGCAATGCCTTTGTAGTTGAGGAGTAACTCCCGGCCAGCGCAGCTCCTGCGGCTGGCCGGGAGTTGCTCATTGCTCCCGCTGGCCACAGCGGCTGCGTGACACGTCACACAGCCGCCGCGGCCCACCCCCCGACGGTCTGGCCATGCCTGCGTTGGCTGGACCGCTCCCCCTAAATGGCGACTTAACTCCGCCGTTCAGGCCCGTCCCACCTAGTGACCGCCTCTGTCTCAGAGGCGATCGCTAAATAACGAAAGCTGCCATGTGCCTGCGCACTGCGGCACTGGTGCATGTGCAATTCTGACCTGATCGCTGCACTGCGACAAACTGCAGCGAGCGATTGGGTTGGAATGACCCCCTCTGTCTCTATTCATCTATTCTCCTGTCTATTCATTATGGGGAAATGTATCAAGCCTTCTAAAAGTGTAGAAGTTGCCCACAGCAACCAATCAGCTTAATTTTAGAAATTGTAATTGGTAAATACTAGCTTGAATCTGACTAGTGGCTATCGACAACATCTCTACTTGTCCACTTCTCTACACTTTAGAAAGCTTGATGCAACTCCCCCACTTAACCTAAACTCAACATGCAGATATAACACTTGTAGGGTCTCTTTCAAAAAGAAAAACATTTTGAAACATTTGACGCTTTTTCCCCCTAGGATTTGAAAAAAAAAATCCTGATATGTCACTTCGGCACACACAACATATAGGGGGTCATTCAGACCCGATCGCACGCTGCCTTTTTTTGCAGACGTGCGATCGGGTCTGAACAGCGCATTCATGTGGGCTGCAATGGTCAGGCGCATCGTTCGCCAGCAACGGCCGTCACCACGGAGCGACGGAGCTAACGAAGAAAGCGTTCACAGCTGCAAATGCAAGAAGATTGACAGGAAGAGGCTGTCCGAGGTGTCAACTCACCGTTTTCATGGAGTGTCCAGGAAAATGCAGTTGTGCCCAGCCATTTCCAGGGAGAGTTCCTGACATCAGCTTCTTCCAGGATCATCGCAACAGCTGAGTAAGTACGGGGCTGTGCAGAAACTACACAAACTTTTGTTTGTGCAGCTGACTGCACAGCCGATCGATCTCCAGCACAGCAATTACCCCCTCCCCTGTAGGCAGTGATTACCTGGTCGCAGCAGTGCAAAAAGTAGCCTGCGTGTGACCAGATCTGAATTAGGCCCATAGTACCAACTATTCATACATTACTCAGTGATATCAATAATACACATGCATACAAGTGGGAATTACATAATAATCCACAAATAAAATAAACAAAAATAAAGAATGTCGTCAGGGTTTTTATTGTAATAAATATCACAAAGAATAAAAAAATGTAATAAAACTTATATAAGTAATAATAATAATAATAATAATAATAATAATAATAATATTACCTTTTGCTCCATGGCTATGCCACAGTACATTGAAATTCTATTTTGAGATTTATCTTAGCTTTTCATTTTCTTTTGGTTTATCAAGCTTGTTGTGCTCTACATTAAAATTCTGCTCACCGAAACTTGCTGTTTAACAAATTGCTGAGTTCTCCATTTTCACTATCCCCCTGAAGGAACTGTATTTGTCCCTCTTTTAAAAGTAGTCTCATCAGTCACACATGGTCTGTCTACTGATGAGCTCTCTTCAGTAGTCACCTTCGGGGTTTTTCAGTAGCAATAATTTAAAACCTATTTCTTGTCCCATAACATAGATTTCAGACTGCAATCCTTAAAGGCCAGCATACTGTATTTTTAACTTACTTTAATTGAGAAAGGTCAGTTAAAATGTTCTGACCAATTATTAAGTAAATTACCTTCCAGTAGCCATAAATTTCCTTTAAAATATGGAATGTTCCTAAAACAATACACTATAGTCATTATAAAATGGGCAACTCTTCTAAATGATGACCTTATACAAAGTAAAGGCTTTAAATTTTTCTATTAGGACACTTTCATAGCCCTGAAAATTATATATTGCACACAGTATGAAATCATCATAAACTATCCTTTGCAACTAAATTCTAAACCTGCAGGCTAAGCCCTTTCTATTCCAAATATAATGTACGCGGCATAGCACTGGGTTTCTCCAAAATCTTTCTTCCTCTATAAATTAATATACAAGATTGGCATATATTTTAGAGATTAGGATGTAGTGCCTATTTTAGAAATGCATGCAATTGTGTGCTAAATGTACAGTACATAGAAAAAGCCTAAGCATACTTAAAGAGGTGGTGAACGGAGGTGGACCAAGTGTTACCCGGGCTCTGGGTGGTCTGGGGCCCAGCTGAAGTATGGGTCAGCCATGGAGAAGGAGGAATGCCACCCACCTCTGATTTTTGTAAATGGCGTGTACCATTAAATTATTGACATACAGGGTACAATAGTGAAAAATTTTGAATTTCTAATTTTGATAGATAAATAAATGATAAGTATATTGACTTATAGAATCTGAAATGATCCATCACTCCCAGCTCCCACCAAAAAGTATTGTGCTTGTGCCCTCCAAATGTGCATCCAAATCCAGAAACAATACAAATACCGTATTAACAAAAAGGCAACAACCATGGTGTTATAAAACAAACTTGTTAGATTGGTACTCCCATAATTTCTCTGTTGCTCCCAGTGCCTGTCATTAACCACCTCAGTGGTCATACAAACACGTCCAAATCAGCGGCACTAAAGGGCTTCATGATCACGTCTCATACAGCAGTTTTTGCATATACGGTATATATATATATGTATGCACTCACTTTTTCCGCAGACAGAAAAAGATCTATAGATCCATAGACGTCTGTATGTCAGCTGGCATACGGACTTCTCTGGATCTGTAAGAATAAAAATAACCTCTTTTTTTCATCAAAACGTGAATGTTGTTCTTTTTTCCTTTTCCATGTGCTGTAAAAAGTGAGTGCCTATGCTTAACTCCTTCTGGACCCTATACAACCAACTTACTTTTCATAACAGTGTGCTGTCTTGATATCTATCTATCTATCTATCTATCTATCTACATAGGCAGGGCCATAACTAGGTGTGTGCAGAGGGGGCACTGCTCATAGTGCTGCATGGTAGGGGGCGCTGTTGGTGGCATTTGTCAATTATCTGTTCTAATTACTTTCACTTGCAACTTCCCCCCTTTGTCAAGACCAGCATCTCCTGGCCACTGCTGTCTCCTACCCTGACCCCTTCTGTCGCTAATATCTATACAACATTCATGAACTGAACTTGAGATTTCTTTGTTATTCAATCACACTGTCCTTTATTACATTTCAAGATGATGACATAACCGGGATTCAAACCCATTGCCTGTGGCATTGCAGTCAGACAAGCTATTCGTTGAGCTATCTGCCCTGTAGCTGAGCAGATCTATGTAGTGTGTTGCTGCAAGAGATTAGATGTGTTTCTACGCACTACATAGATCTGCTCAATTGTAATGCAAGTACCAGTAGTTTCATAAAGTTCCCATGGTTTTATGCAGGATCAAATCGCTCAATGAGTAGGGTGTCTGATTAGATTTCAACAGGTTATAGGTTTGAATCCTGGGTATGGCAGAATATTTAAATGTGTCATTTAATAAAGGGTATTGTAACTGAATAAATAGTAAATGTATATCAAGATGATTCGTGTTTAAATCCATTTCTTTGCAGTTTTCTATAAATGTGTGTGTAATATATATATATATATATATATATATATATAGAACAAAGTTATCCGGCACTCACGAAAAAACAATAAACAAAATGCCAGGGTGCCCTCCTAGTGATAATGCAGACACAGTATCCTTCCCCACCTGTGGCTCAGGTGTTAGCAGCAAAGGAAATGAGGCGGCACTCCATGGACTTATGCAAAAATCGTAATTTGTATTCAAAACATGGTGATATCAAAGTAACATCGTGTCAATCAAATCAAAAACATGAGGGGGGGGGGGCAAGTATCTTACGACGTTTCAAGGCATCGCAGCCTTTCCATCAGGTAAGGTGACCCCTGTGCTATCTCACAGCACAGGGGTCACCTTACCTGATGAAAAGGCTGCGATGCCTTGAAACGTCGTAAGATACTTGCCCCCCCCCCCCCCCCCCTCATGTTTTTGATTTGATTGACACGATGTTACTTTGATATCACCATGTTTTGAATACAAATTACGATTTTTGCATAAGTCCATGGAGTGCCGCCTCATTTCCTTTGCTGCTAACACCTGAGCCACAGGTGGGGAAGGATACTGTGTCTATATATATATATATATATATATCTTATCATGCCCCTTTTCCCCACGAGACATGCACCTTATGTCCCTATTGAAAAAAATGGTGGGGAGGGAAGGGGTGTCAATTTTCTCTCTGGCACAGGGCACCAAAAAGTCTAGTTACGGCTCTGTACATAGGTTATACTGTCACTAAAAATTAGGTTGCTATTTCCAACATATTACTAGCTCTAACTCCTCAGTCCTGATGATGGTGTCCAGTGTGACCCAGAAACGTTAACTTTCAGAGGAATACCAAGTTTCACGAGCTGACTTGTATTTCTCCAATTACCATGCTCTAGCATCACCTCTAGTTGAAAATATATATTTTATCAAAAAGTTTCCTGAAGTGCCGTGTTTGCAGTCAGATTTGTTTCTGTTTATTTAAAGTTATTTAACCACAATAAAGGTTGTGGTTAAATAACTGGTTATACCACTGGTTATACCATTTTCCGGTGGACTGGCATAAGTATCAGGCGGATAATATTCTTTAGTCCCAACTTGTTTAGTCTATCCTGCACATATTAATAGATGGATTTTTGCCCTTTAGTCACTCCTTTTATCTATTAGCACTAATTTTTTGTGAGCAGATATTTTTCTCACACAGGTGTGATAAATCAGAAAACTATGAAATATATTTTGTTCATTCTGCCACCTGACATGTAGTCTCATTGTCCCAGTACCTACTTCATAGATTATGTAGGTATATTTTAAGTTATGTATAAGAGATATTTGCATAATAAGAACTTAGCACAGTGTATTTATTACTATGTGTTTGCACATTCTGACCAATAGCCTGAGCTGTACACCAGGATCTCTGTTTTAGTCTGCTATGACCCTTTTTCCATAGTATATGATATACGCCACCAAAGTATTTATGGGGGTAATTCTGAGATGATCGCAGCAGGAACTTTGTTAGCAGTTGGGAAAAACCATGTGCACTGCAGGGGAGGCAGATATAACATGTGCAGAGAGAGTTAGATTTGGGTGTGGTGTGTTCAATCTGCAATCTAAATTGCAGTGTACAAATAAAGCATCCAGTATTTACCCTGCACAGAAACAAAATAACCCACCCAAATCTAACTCTCTCTGCACATGTTATATCTGCCTCCCCTGCAGTGCACATGGTTTTGCCCAACTGCTAACAAAGTTCCTGCTGCGATCAACTCAGAATTACCCCCTATGTCTTTATCCTGACCTTTTTTTGTGATCAGAGATCGTGTCATTTACAATAGTATCATACACCTGTATTTAGTTGCATTTATGTTTAGTTCACATTTTCCCTGTCTGCGATATTTTAGTGGACATGGATTACCCCTGATCGGTTATCAACTATTCTCTTAACTATTGTTTGCTGTAATGGTTTGAGGAGTACGGGAACTGTAAATAGTCACTTAATTTATGTGTTTAGCATGGGGTGGATCCAGCGACGGGCGTCCCTGTATCCATGGAGACCGCGCCGCCACTGCCTCCATGACGTGGTATTGGAAGCGACGAGTTCCCTGACCGGAAGGTCCGACACCCGGCCTCATTTGAGCACTGGCAGGCTTTTACTGTTATATAGGTATGTGTTTGTATTATTTAGTTTTGCTTTTCACCTTGACAAAGTGGCGTTTTGGCCCCGAAATGTTTGGAGTACATTGTGTTGTTCTGAATACACGGTTTGATGTTTTAAAAGTCTCCGAATGCCGCTGTCTTTTTTTATATTGCTGTACCACAATTTTCAGAAGGCACCGGAGTTGCTATACTTAATCAACACAGAGTGGCGGCCTAAGCATCTTGTCGCTTATATAAATATACATACGGTAAATACAAAGGAGGTCCGGTACTGCCATGCAATACTTGATCTGGTGCCCTCGCAATGTACAAATCATAAATAACCAGATGATGCAGCACTTGGGTATCAAAGAAAATGAACAGAGGCAGCTGCTGTTATCAGTGATTCTGTCCTCAGTTTTATAAATATATACATTCACACACACATGCTGTCTACTGACCTGCCCCCATCAGCCTTTGTCTATCCATCCTGCCCTCTGCCCCCTTGCAGCAGCTGCATGCTTGCCTCCTGCCAGGTCCTTCATTCTTGCTAGGATCTATCCTGTGTCCCTAGCAGTGGGAGCCATTGTAAGAGAAGCGTGTGCCCCAGATCCAACTATATAAAGAGAGATTTGCAGTATATTTGCACTGCTATTAAACCCAATGCTGGCAAATAATTAGTTTTCCGATATTACTTGCAATCTTTCATGAAAGCATACCTTTCAGAAAATATTTTAAATCATAAGAAAACAAACAAAACATTTACAAATATAATCTTCCTTCCTAATATTGAGTCAACAGTTTAAAAAATGGACAATTAAAGTAAAAATGAAAGCCTTATTGTAACAAGTGAATAGCAGAAATTTAGCTCCAGCTGTTTTCTATTAGCTACCAACAGTCTGATGCTCACAAATAATAAGGTGATGTTACATTGTCATGCTCCTCTTTTTATTTTAATTTGACAACCAAAAGCTTTATACAAAATTACATGACAGGCCACTACAAATCTTGTTGATATGTGCAATTGAGTTTGGAATCCAATCTGAGTCATGAAATGCAGAAATCCATATTTCAATTATACAAAAGATATGTCAACTGGCAGTGTAACAATATTACTTAGTTTACATAATTAAACCGAACGTGATAAAATAAGGTATGTGCAGTCAGTATTACTCTGCTTAGTTTTTGAACATCATTTGCCATTTTGCAGATATTTTTATTGTCAAAAAGATTAGAAAAACAGTGGTTCTGTCTCTGCTTTGCAATTAATGTGTAATATACAAAACTCTACAATCTCATTTCATAGTATATAGAGACGGTTTAGTTTACTTTTGAAGACTAACAGTTTGTGCAGTTACCAATATTTTCCAATTGTGACATTTTTGTTGAAACTTCCAGTTTAGAATATACATTTATAGCAGCACTAGTTAACACCGTATCTACAATGGTTGCCGCGCAAGTGGTGCACATGAGCCCCTGAGTCCAGGGTGGCCCACACCACAGATGCTGTCCCCATTTCTTTAATACTCAACTCTTCAAAGTTCCTGTCAGTGGCAGCAATACACCACAAATCACCAGAAAAATTGTGTGGTGGACATTTTTGGCATTTTGCACATGTGCAGTAGAGAAATCACCAGAAAAATGGCCGTGTGCCATTTCCCTGGAGATCTGCACATGTGCATTAGAGTCTGAGCTCATAGTGCACAGACACTACACAGCTTTGCTGGCTAGAGAGGATGGGACTCGGACAGAGGCTGCACAGAACAAGGGCCTCCTCCTCTCTAAAAATGCCAGTGCCAGTATGCATAATGCCAGATTAGTGTCCTCTTAATAAATACTAATACTTAATATGGAAGTACACCTTGCTGTTGTTGTTACGGTATTAGTTGGGAGTAGTTTACTCTGTTACATTACATTCAGAAAATGGCACATGTGCAGAATATAACAAAGGCTCTGGGATAGTCCAGAGTCATTACTCATGTCAGCATGGAAACCATGATTCTTAAGATACTACCCAGAAGTTGGTACCATCAGAAGTCTCCATTAGGGACAACAAAGGTCATATTTGACTTTCATCTACATACTGATAACCCTCTTTAAACACCTAAACATAAGGAATTTTACAATAACAGAGTTGCATGGCTTTGTTTCAAACATGTTTGTGTTCAAATGACCACATTATTTAGCAATTTTTTTTTCAAAATTTACATTGAGCTTTTAGAAATTGTTAACTCAAACTTTAACTTCAAATTTTTTTTTAAAGATGACATAAAATGTAACCAATCATGCATAAAAAGACAAAAGGTTGCCATTTTTTGAAATGTATATCAACGGTGAGTGTCAAACTTTTATCTGAAACTTTGAACCATGAACAAATATCATAATAGTGCTGTAAACAATTCCAAAGTCTTCAAATCAGACAAATTCATCTGAATTTCGAACCCATTACAAAAATTACAACATCTATATTATCGGCAAAAGGAGATTTGTTTTTACAAATTAAAATCTAACAAAAAGGTCAATTATTTTCATTATAATATTATAGGTTACTGTCTCTTTGTCAGTTACACACTTCACAACAAAAATCAATATTGTTAATCAACATATTGATTTGTTACAGACTTTCATAACAATAACAGCAAACAGCAAAGTCTCTTGGGTAATAACATTTTCACACATTGATTTACAGACAATGGTATTTCTACATTGTACTTACAGGACTTTGCATGTTATAAATAAATATTAAATGACATAATAGAGGTGCCATTAAAAGATGCAAATAGTGCTACATACCAATCAAATAGTGCAATGTAAATGCTGAACAAAGTCACCAACACTAGATTTGAATGATCCCCTCTATATCTATTGATGGCACATTTATCATATACGGTAAAAAGAGGGTTTGTGCTAAACCAAACTGATTAGGGAACACCCAGTATTTTTATTTAATAAATGTCAGTATAGTAGTCTTGCACAGTCACACCCTGGTCTTTCCTAATTATTCTGAAGTTAAGCAGGACTGTTTTTTTAAAAAAGTGGGAATGTAGTGATTATTAATAGATTCTGAGTTTTTTTTCCATAAAAAACATTTCAGGTTGGGATTCAATATACTCCTGAACACTTTCCTGGCCTGCTAGTGATCTGACTGGGAAACACAACAAGGCAGTACATACTGCAGGGCACTAATCAGTTCTACAAAGAGTTTGAAAAATTGTGTGAAATTCTTGAAAGCTTAACATACAGTATTTCATTATATTTTACAAGTGTTCAGGATAATTTTTATTCTTATATAAGATAGAGTTCAAAAATTGTAATATTTGAATTTGGCTCTATCGAATGCGATGTTCAATAAGTACATGTGTTCCACATATTTGCCAAACATTTAGAACATTTATATTCTGATTGTCATTTTAAATTTCGGATGAACAAATGAACCAGCCCAAATTATGAATGTAAAGCAAAGAAAATGAAAGCACAAATCACATTGGTTATATAAGTTACACAACATTTTTCTGCATATCACTAGGTTACTAAGTAACCCCATGTGTGCCAATCCTTTCAACAGAAGTATGAATACTGTAGTTTGCATTTTCCCATAGTAAGGTAGTGTGCAGGAGCCTATGACAACTTAGATTCATCTTCAGTTTCTTGCCCCCAAGAATATCAGGGATATACAAACACAGTACATATAGAAAGGCACATGAACCTGTAATGTAGAACTGCTCTTTACATATTGCTGTATTTGTTTGCACAATTGCTCTTCAGACTTTCTAACAAAATGGTTTATAAGAAGATGTGTTATTACTGATAGCAAATCTTAAATAAGTGCAGAGCATGTACAAAGTATGAGGTAACTTACTTGAGGTTTGTTTTTATAATACTATGAATGTTCTCTTTAAGAAAACAAATTAAAGATTCATTCCTCCCTGGTAGCTGTAAGCAACAATATGGCCTGTACATTTTTCTAAAAACAACTTTCTCCTTCTAGCTTCTTAGAATGTGAAACAATTTGAGCCATTAGCAATGTTAAGCAGACATCATAATTGTGATAACCTTATCAGGAAAACAAGAGAAGCGGAAGATTCAGTTAGTTATGCTGCGTGGGGTACTCTAACTTGTAGTATATTATTACAACATGGAATGTGGTCAGTATGGCAACAGTCAGAATGTGGACATAGGCTGAATGCCGACATTTTGAATGGAGACATATTCAAAATGTCAGTGTATATGGTTATATTGTCATGGACATAATGCCAACATGGTCATTATGTGTACACTGTTGTGTTGATAGCACAGGTTTAGGTCTAGGCAGATATATTCTGTAACTAGAACTTTGTGACCCCATAGCAAAATTTTAAGAAGCTCCCAATGCTTCTAACGAGACACCTCTCTCCACAGCACTCCAACAGAGATTTTTTATTACATTAACTATACTATGACCACCGCATGGTCCTTTTGTCTCATCAAGCTCACCCACATGTCACATCTGGATTCTCTCTCCTGGAGGGGACAGTCAGAGAGTAGGCAAATATGTATTAACCCATTTTTACAATTTTTATGCTGTCTTCAATATAAACTTTAAATTTTTTATGAAATTGAGTGACACACACACACACACACACACACACACACACACACACACACACACAGAGACTCAAATGAAATAGAGAAACATAGGTTACAAAATAGATTAAATAGCCTATATTTAAATAATTATTTTTTACAAATGTTTAAATATTACACAAAAAAGGTATTAATTCACGTGAGGCTTCCTCTTGTAAAAGCATTTGTAACCATCAGGGTTTATCGCTGATGATAGCACTGTTATCGATTATGGTAATAAGTGAGGTGAGTTACATTTTAGGTTCATAGGTTAAGAAACCAACATGTTTTTGGTACCTCTGCCACTAAATTTAATGTGCCAATTGCTGTAGTTAAGGGACTGCTTTGCATTATAATTAATTGGCACTTCAAATTTAGCATCAAACTCACTGAAAACATGCCATTTCTTTAGACATGGAACCTATTACATAATCTCTTTTATCACTTATTAAAAGAAAATTGGGCTTTCCTGCCATCTTTAGGTTCAACTATATGGCACTGAACATAGTCTTGTCTCTGTTCATCCATGCTACCTTAATCCATGCTACAGTACTTCTAATCAACAGTCACCAGCCTTGGGGATGTAGCAAAGGCATCATTGGTGATAGTAGCTTGGACAGATTTGAGGAGAGGTGGTCAGAGTAACACATGGGTAAAGATGCCAGAGGAGGATATGGAGAGGGGTTCAATGGAACATATGAGAAAAGAGTGGCCAGAGGCACACATAGGTGTCAGAAGCATGCTTGGGAGAGATCAGAGGCACATATAAGATCATAGGCATACATGGAGAGGTAGGGACAGAGGCACTCATGGGGAGAGGAGTCACAGGCACACAGAGAGGCAAGGGGCAGAGGAAATCATGGGAAGGGGGGTCAGAGGCTTACTTGGTGGGATCAGAGGCATGAATGAGGGAGGTCAGAGGCACATATGGGCAAGGGGAATTGTAGGCACACCTAGAGAGGTCAGGGTCAGAGGTACTCATGACAAGGGGGGTTGGAGACAAACATGGAGAGGCAGAGGCACTCATGGGAAGGGGGGTCAGAGGCATGCTTGGGGAGGTCGAGTTGCATATGGGCAGGAGAAATCATAGGCACACTTCAGGAGGTACGATGCAGAAGTACTTATGGAGAGGGGGTCAGAGGCACACATGGAGAGACTGGGGGCAGAGCCACTCATGGGGAAGATGGGTCAGAGGCACAGAGGAACATAGAAGCACTCATGGGAAAGTCCTATGAGCTTCTATAACTGATGATTTATGGAAGCAGGTGAATCAGGAGAATTAAGGAGTGTTTGGGCAAGGACATATATGAAGCACAAACTGTTTTATACTGTAGAAGGTCTCCAGTGCAGAGTGAACTTTGTATGAGAGTAGAGATGCGGGAGTTGCTGCTGTGCAGACTGACAGGGGGCCTGCAGCAAACTACTTTCGAGTCCTAGGCTGAAGTGCAGTTTGCAGGAGGGATCATCAGTGCCCCCTGTCCTCACAACATACACCATTTGCTCCCATGCACCATACCACAGCAGCACTCTCTGTTGCCCTTAACCCATCTAGCACCACCCACATAGTGACATAGTGGAAGTCACCAAGAGTGCCAGGACCAGCTGTCTGTGATCAATAATTACCAGATAGTCAATGCTGTATGTGCAGCCAGTCAACGAACAGTTCTCTCACTGTGTAATGCCTCCTAAGATGATCTGTGTGCATGGGGGAGGTGGTCCCTGGAGATGCTGCAGGCCCCATAGTAACTGCATCCCTTGCACCCATAGTAGCTACACCTCTGGGTTTAGGGTTAGATTTAGCTTTAGTGCTAGGGTTAGGTCTAGGTTTAGGGCTGAGCTGCAGATAGCTTTAGGGTTAGACTGTGGTTAGGGTTAGGTTTCAAGCTAGGGTTATGATTAGGCCGCAGTTAAGGCTCTAACACTAGACTGACTTGCCAACTATCAACATACACAATGTCCACATTATAAGCATGTCAACATTATGACAATAATGATAGTGTACATGTCAACATGTCACACGTTGACATAACTTCCCTGTTGATAACCTGAATGCCAACAATCAACCATGTTGACATTCTGGTATCAGCATTCTGAATGTTAACATAGCATACCACACCCTTCCATTTCAGTTTTCTGAATATAGAGAATTTTCACTCAATTAAGTTCATTTATTTTTATTAGTTCTGTAATATGCATGAGCATATTGTAGATTTATATTTTTTAAATAGACTACATTTGACTAAAAACAGAAACTGAGTTCAACTGTCATTGCTGTTACCATCTCTATTCCTCCACTGGAGATCAGCTGCCCACACAAATACGGTATATTTGATGCTAGCAAATAGGCACAAAAGCCTTATCTAGTTCCAGCCATACAGAAGGATGCATTCATTTTAGTTTAATTGTCATATTTACAATTGCCTGGATATTCCTCAATGATAACCATTTACCATCATATGCACTGTTATGGTTAGAAGAATATAGGTTCAACAGAATTTGAATGTAAAGTATATAATAAGTTTGCTAATTATTGTCACATTTCTCTTAAATGACAAAGGGTCATGCAACTCTGAAAAAAAAAAGAACAAAAAAGAAAATAGACATTTTAATTAAGCATTTTTTTGTTATTTTATTGTTTGCATGCCAAGACTTAGCCTACTGTACTAGTTGTAGTGGGACTTGGCTATATTTTTCAATGTATTGATTTATTTTCTTCAGTTTATGGGTAGTGGGATTGAGGCTACAACTGTATATAAGAATGAGGAATAGTAATAAGAATTTATAGATATAGATCGTTCTATTGTTCTCTCCTCGGTGTTACAGAAAGATGTATGGCCTTTGCATCAAATCAATTGTTCACTTTTACTGAAATTCAGTGATATAAAAAAATATATTTGGCTATGATTTCTTATCTGGATAAAGAATGTGTGACTTACCTTTTGAATGTTTGTACAATCACTCTGGAATGGATGTAAATATCGGATGTGACATAAATGGAATACAATTTAATTTCAAACAGCATGTTTCTATTAAGACAGCTTGTTCACATTTTTCCATTTGTAATGCTATCACTTTTGTTGTAATATTCTGTAGCTAAGATAGCAATGGTAACGGTGTTTAGTTCTTCAGGAAAGAGGAGATGCTCCCAAGCAAGATACAACCCAAACAAACATAACACTTTAAATCAAAAGGTTTATTTCTGGGAGTAGGAAAATAATGGAGTCATTTTTAATGAAATAAAAAATAAAAATAAATGTACATTTTTAAAACAATGTTTCAGCATTAGTAAACCTGCCCATATTGGGGGTAATTCTGAGTTGATCGCAGCAGGAACTTTGTTAGCAGTTGGGCAAAACCATGTGCACTGCAGGGGAGGCAGATATAACATGTGCAGGGAGAGTTATATTTGGGTGGGTTATTTTGTTTCTGTGCGGGGTCAATACTGGCTGCTTTATTTTTACACTGCAATTTAGATTGCAGATTGAACACACCACACCCAAATCTAACTCTCTCTGCACATGTTATATCTGCCTCCCCTGCAGTGCACATGGTTGTGCCCAACTGCTAACAAAGTTCCTGATGCGATCATCTCAGAATTACCCCCATTGTCATAGTTCAAATATCCACAAAATGTTGGATAAAGAGTCTACACAGATCAACCAGATTGGAGGCATATATGTAAATTATTTTGATTCTAATTTGGAGTAGTGACCATTAGGTCATTTAAATGTTGCATTGAAACCCAATTACTGGTTCCCTCAAAGGACATTCTGTTGATAATCTTCAAATTACTTTATTACTATAACTGAACAAGTCAGTGCATAATTTTCATTGCTGAATATGTTCAGACACTTATTCTAACTTTATGTAGACAATGCAACACTTCCCCCATAAATAGTACTGAGGAGATCTCACCTACAATTTATTGGATGTTATCCTTGAACGTGAAAATACACAACTCCAAAATGAAGAGATTAATAATAAGTAGGAGCCAGGACAGGTTAAAAAAAACTAGTTTACTAGTCCACTCAGGGTATTTATCACTGGGGCAATTTGCTAAGCATATCCCAATAGCTACAGTAATTATACAAAGTTAGTTTGGGATATCATTAACTGGAACACTTAAATATAATTAATGTTCTATTTACATCTATGCCACATATCTGAGTTAAAACTTTTGACTTTAGTAATTCTTATCTGCTGGCTTTAATTGTGTTCACTTAACCAGGGCCGGATTAAGGGCCACATGGGCCTGGAGCTGAAAATATTCAAGGGCCTATTGTGAAAAAATGGGGGAGGTGTGATCAGTGCTGTGTGGGTGTGGCCAGAGCCATATGGGTGTGTACATCCCCTACACTATCAACTCCAATATCTCCCTAAATATGTAAAAATATAAAAAAATGCATAAATATGTGAGAATAATAGAAATACAATCTTAATAGTTATGCTTCATGGCAGACCATGTGGCCAGCTGTTGGCTAATGATCGTCATGCTGCCATGATGATGGGCCTATTTTTATGTGGAGGCCTGGAGCTGTAGCTCCATCTGCCCCATTGTTAATCTGGCCCTGCACTTAACTAATAAATAGCAAACAGTGGTATTCTAAGTGAGTAAGGCAATAGGAGATATTTATGAACAGTGGTTAAAAAGAAAAGTTAGTTTTGCCCACAGCAACCATTAAAAATATATTGTTTTGGGGAATTAGTGAGCTTGTTGACAGTCATAATGTTAACTTGGTCAGAATGTGGACACTCAAGCTGCAGACATGTTCATAATGTGTTTCATTATGAATGTTGATTTTCAGAATGTCGATGCATGAAATTAGGGTTAGGGTAAGGCTGCATTTACTGTAGGTTTAAGCTACAATTAGCGTTAGTATTAGGCTGCAGTTAGGCTATGATTA
The DNA here is from genome assembly GCF_028390025.1 of Pseudophryne corroboree. Lineage (NCBI taxonomy): Eukaryota > Metazoa > Chordata > Amphibia > Anura > Myobatrachidae > Pseudophryne > Pseudophryne corroboree. The sequence goes on from NC_086449.1 coordinate 460,390,601, forward strand.
TGATTAGGATTAGGCTGCAGTTAGAGTTACGATTATGATTAGGATTAGGCTGCAGTTAGGATACGATTATGATTAGGATTAGGCTACCATTAGGGTTACAATTATGATTAGGATTAAGCTGCCATTAGGGTTACAATTATGATTAGGATTAGGCTGCAGTTAGGGTTACGATTATGATTAGGATTAGGCTGCAGTTAGGTTACAATTATGATTAGGATTAGGCTGCAGTTAGGGTTACGATTATGATTAGGATTAGGCTGCAGTTAGAGTTACGATTATGATTAGGATTAGGCTGCAGTTAGGCTACGATTATGATTAGGATTAGGCTGCAGTTAGAGTTACGATTATGATTAGGATTAGGCTGCAGTTAGAGTTACGATTATGATTAGGCTGCAGTTAGGTTACGATTAGGATTAGGCTGCAGTTAGGTTACAATTAGGATTAGGATTAGGCTGCAGTTAGGGTTACGATTATGATTAGGATTAGGCTGCAGTTAGAGTTACGATTATGATTAGGATTAGGCTGCAGGTAGGGTTAGTGTTAGGCAACAATTAGGTTTAAGTTTAAATGTTAGTGTCGACATTCTGAATATTGACATTCATAATGTTGACATTTTAAACATATTAACATTTTGTCAGTGTCAACATTTTCAAATTCTACACATTTAATGTTGATAGTTTGAACATGTTGTCATTGTGAGTGTTGACATTATGAAAATGCCAACATTATGTTGTTGACTCTATGAATGTTGACATAACATACTGAACCAGTTATTTTCGTAGCTGGGAAAATGAAAGGATATGTCATTAGTTACCAAGGATGAAACAAGGTGTGTGCAGAGAGGGCACCGCACATAGCACTGCAGGGTAGGGGGCGCTGTTGGTGGCACTTGTCAATTATCTGTTTTAATTGATTTCACTTGCAGCTTCCCTCCTTTTTGAAACCCAGCATCACCTGACCGCCCCTGTCTTTTACACTGACTCCTTTCTGGCACTAATACCTATACAACATTCATGATCTCAACTTGAGATTTCTTTGTTATTCAGTCACACTGTCCTTTATTACATTTCAAAATGCTGACATACCCAGCATTCAAACCCACTGCCTTTGTCATTGCAGTCACATAATCTATTCATTGAGCTATTTGGCCTTTCATAGAAAGGTAGATAATTCTAAGATACAGATGTCTAACTATTTGAAGCTTACCCTGTACTTTATAAAAAAAATTATTAGAATTGCGGCTGAGCAGATCTATGTAGTGTGTGGCTGCAAGGGACTGGATGTGTGGCTGCACACTACATAGATCTGCTCAATTGCAATGCTAATTATTTTTTTTTACAAAGTTACAGTAGCTTCATATAGTGTTAATAGTGTTTATGCAGGATCAAATAGCTCAATGAGTAGGGTGTTTGATTTGAATTCAACAGGTTATAGGTTTGAATCCTGGGTATGATTGTATATTAAAATGTGTTATTTAATAAAGGGTATTATAACTGAATAACAATGAGCTCTCAAGTTAGGTGCATGAATGTGGTATAAAGAGGATTTGTGTCCAAATCCATTTCCTTGCAGTGGTCTTTAAGATATGGGAAGTGGCATCATAGCATGGGCTTTCTCTGGGATCAATTTTGTCCTATTGCATAACATTGGGGGGAGGGTAGGCACCAATTCTCTCTTTGGAACAGGGCACCAAAAAGTCTAGTTACAGCTCTGTTAGTTACAACAAACAACACTGCCTTACTCATTTACATAAATATTCCCCATGTCTTCTGACTAATTACTAAGCTAGTAACTTACTACACAAGGATCGGATCACTGATCAAGCCACACAAGATACTGTGGTTAAAATTGCATATCTCAGTAATTTAAAAGGCAGATTTTTCTGTCCATAGCTGAAGCTTCAGATATATGCTGTCAGTGAGAATGAGGTCTAGTTTTTTGTTAAAAATAATAACTTAATGTTCTTTGCATTGGTGCAGAAATGTATTTCTGATTTCAGATTCACAATTGATGTAATGTAGCCGATTATGGAGATGTTTTGATGCCTCACAGCGATGCTTTGAAGCCCTGCTGTGCTACGTGGATCAGCTATTGTAAATATTATTGTTATTTTAATTTTATTAGCATCTGCAGAAAAGTCTGCGGAAACAATAACAGAACGAATGTGTTATTGTAGCAAATTTACTCAGCCATTCTGCAATCTTACCCTAATGTCTCATATAATGTGTTGAAGCTTAAAATATTTCACATAATGGTAGCACACTACTGAAGAGTTGGTCAATAAAATTATACATAGATAGAGAAAATATTCATATGTGTGATTAGCTTGCTGTCTTGGAAACATTTCCAGGCCAAAGAAATGCTTATATTATGGAAGACAGATGCAGAGGGGTAAATGTGCACTGTAATGCATTGATATAAAATGGTAATAACAATGCAATCTGTGTTCTTCAGACAGTTTACTCTTTGCCAATAATGTCTAAAGGAACTTACCAAAGGCTGTAGCGTATTTTTAGAGTTGGACAATTTTTCTAAAATCATTAAATTAAGAACAATTCTAAGGAACATTGAATTAGAAAAAAAAAAAGATATACTGATTTTCATGATTACAGCATAAATCAGGCATGGTGCACCTGATTCCTTGCACCAAGCATTATAAATAACATATACCCACATCTATAATATAATACAATGCAAAGACAAATCTAAATTGGGTAATAGGACATGTATCCATCTACAGCACCCACTAATAACACATGTTCTTCCATTGCAGACTCATTGTTCTTTGTTTTCCAAACTATCTCTCCCTCCACTTCTAGACTATGGAGTTTATGTATCAAGCAGTGAAAAGAGTGCAGAAGGGGACCAGTGGAGACGTTGCTTATAGCAACCAATTATTTTTTTTATAAATGCTACCTCAAAGCTCATTGGTTGCTATAGGCAACTTTTCTACTGGTCCACTTATCCACTCTTATCACTGTTTGATACAGCAACCCCTTTGACTTATTTTTATAGAAATCCTGATTTTTATAATTGTCTGTTTAATTTTTTTTTTTTACACTTGATGGACTTAAATGTTTCTAGCATGTCACTTTTATTCCCTCATCCTTCTAAATCACAGATGTACAATCCATATGAGAGGTCATTTTTGTGGCCTGCAGGCTGCAAGAGAGATACAGAGACATCCACATAGGATGAGAGGACAAAAGTATGGTAAATCTGCCCCTACATCCTAAATCCTGTCCTGTCCAGTCCTACATTGAACCTGGTGTCACCACTTTTAGAGGTGTGGGGAGTGACAGATAAGTCAGACCATCTACAAGTAGACTAAAATAAATCAACTGCACTTAGGTTTGCTGCTAGATTGTCACTGTACTATAGATTCTAGTCTTCCAAATGATATGATTAAAAAAAAAACATCTGATGTAACTAAGGGGTAAATTTACTAAGTATATTTTTAAAATTCTCGACTTGTGCAGATTTTGCCTGCCATATGTAAAAAAGCAATAATATTTAATGCTAAACAAGCCTGATTTTGCATTTACTATTATTTAAGTATGGCAGGCAAAATCTGCAAAAATCATGCATTAATCATCCATTATTTAGCAAATAAACCCCTAAAAGTTTTGCTGCCACTTCTCAGAGTTTTCTTTGTCATCACCACAGGACAGGTAAGCTGAGTGATAATAATAATGAAGATAGGTTGCCTGATATTGGTGAGACAAAATATGCTGCACGGGAAGGCTAAAGGCAAATATGTGAAGCACATATTGAGGGACTGGGGAAGAATCTTGTTACAGAGTGAAGGTGCATGTGTTAGAGATGAGGTGGATGTGTTAGAGATTATGGGAGACAAATGCACTGCTGCTATAAACTACATTTTACATGTTAGGTTCTTTAATAAATTCCTGATAAATTTACTTGGTAAATTTATTCTGAATCAATTCTGGATTAATATCATGTTTTTAGAGATAGGGGATTTAGAATAGTTGCAAAAAGCAAAGTAAGATCTCATACTATAGAATCAAGTATCCTAAAACATTTTCCAATATCTATAAAATAGAAACATATCATGTATGGTAGAGCAGATAAAATTGGATCATTAGTAGCACTTCTGAATGTTCACTCCAGTAATGTTCTCTGTCTCTCAGTCTTCCATATTGCTATATAATATTTTGCTATTTTTGTTTTGCTCATTAAAAATTGCAAAGCTGCTTTACATATCTTCATTACATCCATCAATGATAATCAGACACTCCGGATGTTAACAAAAGTAGATCATAATACACCAGGGTGTCTAAGCCTAAACTTAGATGTCACCAGCTACATTACAAAATAAAAAACATCTGTGTCTTCAAGGTAAAAGGATTGGCCAGATATTTTGCTCTTTTGGCAGATGGCAAAGTGCAGATGTCACTCTTGGCCAGAAGACAGTAACTGCAGCTGTCACCCTGTGAGTGTTCCGTCTCTAACCCCTAAGGATTCCTTTGTGACGCCATTCAAAAGCTTAATCACAGGACACACTTCATTTAAACATTTAATAAAAGACTTGTTATGCAATATTCAAAAATGTGATACAAATCTATTTCTAATGAATCTTTGGTGAGAAAATGTGTTTCTATGTAAACTAAATAAATGCATGAATGGCTTGTCACTTGTATTCAGCGTTTTTATCCACTCGGTGCCAAAAACAAATTTTTTTCTCTCAGAATCCCTATTGTATTTCCATATATGAGAATTCACATTTTTTAAGTTGGAAAAAATAAGTGTATATAATACTTTCCTGAATAAAACGGTCTAAACACAGTGCTACAGAACAAAGTGAAGTTTCTCCACTTGGTTATTTAATTAATATCTATCTATCTATCTATCTATCTATCTATCTATCTATCTATCTATCTATCTATTGTTACCTGGTGGTGTTAGGGACCTTTTTTAAAGGGATCAGTAGTCAACCAAATACCCTACCATGATATTCACAATATTGCTATTGGAAGCCCAACATATAAAATCTCAATAGTGTAAAACTGTCGATGTATGGGGAATAAGGAAATGGGGCTCAGTGCAACAATATTAAAATGCAATCCACTTAATGTTAGTCATGTACAAGCGTGTTCTTTGTATCATCATATATAGATGTATAAGTTCTTTTGGATGGTCATTTAACAACAAGAAATATCAAAATAATGTAGTATTATTACATAAAAAAAAACATTTAACCAAAGAAACAGCAGACTAAAAATGTACAAGAAAGACATGAATCAGGTGCTTAACTGTTCAATTTAGAATGTGCAGTCCTGCACTGGATTTCCTTTGTTTGGAGAGGTCCTGGAATATGCTCCACCAGACCAGGTTTTTATACTACATCATGTGGATATTCTATCCCACTCTTACTTTGCAAAACAGATCAAGGTGCATCAAGTTGTGAGGGGGCCAACTGTGCACAGCTTTCATTACTCCATTCCACACATTTTCAGTGAAGTCTAGTCTCTAGTGGGACATTTCAAGACTTTGATGTTCATTTTCTGAAGCCATTTCTTAGTTAACTTGGATTTGTACTTTCAATTGCTCTTATGTTGGAAGGTTAAAGTCCACTTAATCTTCAGCTTTCTGACGGAGATCAGCAGGTTTCATGACAAATTAGATGATCTTTGTAGTTAATCATTATGCTCTGTATCCTGACTAAAGCTCTTGTCCCAGATGAAGCAATAAATCAGACTAAAAGCATGATATGGGTATGTGTGATAAGATGTGTTATCTGTGTGCGTTTCTTTCACAATTAAACCCAAAACATGCAGCCTTCATCTCATCAGACAATAATATATTTTCAAACAAGATTTAGGGTGTATTTTGTTGCAAAATGTGAGACATTTTCTCCTCTTATTGATAATAGTCATCTGAGTGCCCCATGGAACAATGAAGGCATTGGAAACTCTTTTATACCCTCCTCCTTATTGGTATCTTTCATCAATACTGTAATTTCCAGTAGGGAATTTGAAATTGCTGTGCTGATTTTGAAAGTCTTATTATAAATCTAATTGCACAAACTTCATAAAAGAAACGTTCAGGATTGGATGAAGTCTTTGTAAAATCGTTGGCTCTTTACTGGAAGGACCATCATTTTCTATCAAATAAGCTGTTCTCCTTATAGTTCACCAGGTTGGACACCAAGTATAGTCTTTGGAAATGCAGTTTATTTGACCTCACTTAGGGCAGAAGTCAACAACCTCCTGTCCCACTACACAAACAGGGTGTGAGCTAACGACAGTGGGTGACCACAGTGATGGTCAATGTAGCACCTTACCCCTATCCATTTTGTCTTGTTACAAGACTTTATCAGGGGTATATCAAACAATTGTACAACATATTTTACTGTAATCTCATACATATACAACAGGACAAGATTTAAGGATGTATCTGAATAATGCCCAACAAAACATCACAGGTTGGTTGTCGGCTGTATCTCTCTGCCATACATACATACATACATACTGTACATAATCAGCTGCATAGTAAATAAGAAATATGAATGCATTCACAAACAATTAGATAAGCTTAAAACTCCTGGTAATCTGTTCTGGTATAATAAATTAAGAACAGCATGCTGTAGCTCAAATGTTATCCATCAACTAAATGTTCTGTTACTTCAGATACTATGGGCCGGATGTAATGCCATGTAATCCCATGCCGGATGCCGGCCAAATTCAAATGAGTTTTTAAAGGAGCAATCATTTACAAAGCATGGTTTTGCCTTGTAAGTGATTGCCTCTTTAAAATAAGTCAGAGTTCAGCTAGCATCTCAAATGGCCACTGAATTCAGGCGGTATTACATCTGGCCCTAAGCATGTGTGAGGTTTGGCATGCCTCAGGGATACTGGTGGTTTCTCTATGTTAATGATGTACGTTTACATGACTAAACTATACACTACACAATGTACAGGATGTTTCTGTGTGCTCTCTGAGTCTTTATTTAATCACCTCACTAACATAAAACTCCAATGGCCATACTCGTATATTATAGCATGAAATACGTTATATGCCTATGTGTATACAGTATGTTTCTATAACATCATCTCTATTGACAAAAACATCCTGAATTGAGTGTTATTTTCTGCTGCATTTGCTGTACTATGAATGCACTACTGTATGTGTACAGTATCTCTGATTTACTGGTTGGTAAAACAATGGTATGTATTACAGGTTGAGTATCCCATATCCAAATATTCCGAAATACGGAAAATTCCGAAATACGGACTTTTTTGAGTGAGAGTGAGAGTGAAATCTTTGTTTTTTGATGGCTCAATGTACACAAACATTGTTTATTACACAAAGTTATTACAAATATTGTATTAAATGACCTTCAGGCTGTGTGTATAAGGTGTATATGAAATATAAATGCATTCTGTGCTTAGATTTAGGTCCCATCACCATGATATCTCATTATGTTATGCAATTATTCCAAAATACGGAAAAATCCCATATCCAAAATACCTCTGGTCCCAAGCATTTTGGATAAGGGATACTCAACCTGTATAATGCAATAAATTCCCTTTCACAGGAAAATAAATGTTTAGATTTGCTAAAAACAAATATAAGACAGTTGTTCAATATTACAAAGCTAGAAACATGCATTTCCACAGTGAATGCGTAAAGTATATACACGGTATATTTATATAAATATATATATATGTATATATATATATATATATATATATACACAAGTACAGTATATAAATAAATATACTGTATATACATATACATACAGTATATATATATATATATATATATATAGATGCAATCAAAAGGTGCGGCACTCCAGTCGAGAAGAATTTCACATACAAGCAAGTGGATTTGCAACGTTTCAATGCCTTTATTATGGCATTTTCATCAGGCTTAATATGAAAATGCCATAATAAAGGCATTGAAACGTTGCAAATCCACTTGCTTGTATGTGAAATTCTTCTCGACTGGAGTGCCGCACCTTTTGATTGCATCTATCTTATCCTGTGAGGGCAACCAGCAAAGTAATCATTGCAGCTATAATGAGGAGTGCCGGTAATATGAACCTATATATATATATATATATATATATATATATAAAATATTTATTTATATTTATATGTAAAGTGTTTTCATGTACAATATAAATTATATTTGTGTATTTAATTTCTATCTGTAGATACCTCAAATCAGCTATGCATCTACTGCACCAGAACTAAGTGATAACAGTCGATATGACTTCTTTTCACGCGTGGTCCCACCTGACTCATATCAAGCCCAAGCAATGGTCGATATTGTAACAGCATTAGCGTGGAATTATGTATCAACGCTAGCTTCAGAAGGGAACTACGGAGAAAGTGGAGTTGAAGCTTTTACACAGATTTCCCGGGAAATTGGTGAGATGACTTTAAACTTTAATTTTCACTTAATGCTAACAGGGTACTAAGGTATTACATTAATAATACAGTGCACACTCTGCATGGAGCTGTGACTGTCTACAGATATATCTGACAGCTTCTTTTATACTGGAGTCCTAGAGTAGAAGTAATGCATCTTTTTCTGTTCTTGTCTACTTGATAGCTATTGATGGTGATTTTTTAATGACAAGCCTTTCTGACAATTATATATGAGCTATAGCTTTGTGACAGCAGTAATCTGCTTACCATGTTGACATTGGGTGAAACAGTGTGAGAATAATAATAATAATAATAATAATAATAATAATAATAATATTCTTTATCTTATTTTATTTCCATAACAATTGTTTTTATTATACTGTAATTCTTTGATTAGTTTGTGTATTGTTAACACATTTGTTTTGAAGGGTTTATTCATTTTCAAAAGCTGAAGTACTAGATGAATCTTTCTGATACTGTATAACCCCCTTTAAGAAGATGAGGAAAAAGATGGAACTGAACGAATACCCTGTATTGTGTTGTAGTAAAGCTCTTATAGGATTCGCTGAAACTTTGTAATTTCCCATTGCTTTAGGAATGGTATAACCTTAAAGCAATCAATTCTAGTCACCCAATTCATCATAAATTGTACATTCTACAGTAGATAATTCAGATCGATAATCACAAAATAGGTTTCAGCTCTAATATGAAATAACCTACAGAACTGGTCACAGTGACATGCATATAGCTTAGTGACATGCTAAAGTTTTTCTCAACAGTAAATGTGAAATAGCATGTACAGTACCAGAATAAAAAGATCTTGCATAGATCACTTATTTAACTTATGTAACTTAATAAAAGCATAAAATCAGTCAATATTTGGACATACACCACTAGTTGTACTGTATATAGATTAATAAGCAGAATTTTCAATCATTATAATTCTGATTATGGTTTCACTATAAAGTCTTTTTTTTTATACAATAGTTTATGATCAGTATTATTCTATACATATCAATGTACATGGTCTATAATAGGGTTAAGCAACCCATAGCTCAATTGAGAGCTTTGAACATTTTTAAGTGGTACATGGAAAGTTCGGAAAATTTTTCAGCTACAGTAGGACCAACATGTAAATTCCAGACTTACATTTAGTCCACAATCTATATATATATAAAAAGCGAATACCACTGACTCATCACAAAATCTCCTGAACCATATGCACTAGAAACTTGACATTTGGACAGTAACTTGCTTTTGTGATGTACAGTAGGCACCCATTAAGGAGGGATTTTAATAAATTCCACCCACAATGGGGTTAAAAGGGGTGAGATGATTATTGGGAATTCCCCCCTCACAGAGGAGAGTTAAGACCCAGCCGGGGCTATAATGAAAGCATGGTGCCAGCGATACCAAGTTGCGGATGGGGGAGGACACAATGCTCTGATCCTGGACTTCATTGCCAGTGGCAGTTGCACAGCAGTTCATTATTTAAATAGGGGAGCCACATCAACTGCAATCCCTAAACACTGTCAAACATTGCTGGGTGTGGCTCCCCTGTTTGAATAATGAACTGCTCTGCAACTGCCACTGGCAAGGAAGTCCAGCCTTATGGTTCAGGAGATTTTGTGATGAGTCAGTGGTATTTGCCTTTTTAAGTAATTAACCAACCTGTTTCCAGTCAGGAGAGGTTAGTGTCTTAATTATCAGATGTTAACATGTCACTTGAACTAAACATTGCCAAACCTCTCAGAGAGCAATAGTAGGAAAGGAGAGATAGATATTTTTACTCTTAAATGCATTAAAGGAAAGCTTGATAGTCAGCAACTGCTTATATGCTGTGTAGAGGGTACAGACAGCTCTCCCAGTGACCTTAAGTGTTGTGTGAAAATATATTCCTTTTTACCTCAAGAGGAGCCCTAAGGAGAGCAAGAAGCAAAGGGCCCTAGGTGACCTAGGGCCCTTTGGAACAGAGTCAGCCTATCCCTGCAAACCTTACATATTTAACATACAGCCAGCGCTTTTCATCTCTTTATGATTATATTTAAAAATTCTGTAGGGAACAATGGGAATTTAGCTTGTATTTATCATTAAAGAGCAGTATGTTTATTTATTCAGCTGCAGATAGAAAACAATAACAATAAGCCTTAACCAACCATTGTAACTACTGTATAAGCCTGGTCTGTATATTTTTTTCACAGCCTGCTTGCTCTTTGACCCTATCACACTGGCTAGATTAATCACGTTATCGTTTGGTTTTCTTGTTTGAAATGTAATATATATACAAAGTAATGCATTTGTTGGAACACATTTTACTTCCTATTTCCCCAGTATTTTTGATCTATGAAGTGGTAGGCTCTATTTCTGGTTCTGGTCTATGTACTCCACAGGGTTGGTTTTCAAGCCATTTCCTGTTTGTGCCGTTTTGAGTGCTTTTTTTCCAGAGATGTGCGGATTTGGATTTACTCACTTTTTAACACCAAAATTGAAGTGAATTCAGATTTATCTGGATTTTTCTTATTGGCTATCTAAAACACGTGACATCCGGGAGCCAAATAAGGTGCGTTTTGAGATCCGGGAAAGTCCGGTGAAATCCAAACCTGCACAACTTTAATTTTTACAGCTAGTGGTGGATGTTTGGTTATGCTTTTCAAGCTGTTTATACACTTTGGTTTTATTTACATGCCCTATTTTGGTTTTACATACATGCCAAATTGTTACTTGTTGGCTTTTGTTGTATAGTTGGCACTCCACTTGGCACTTCCGGTATACCTTCCACTCATTAGAATGCATGACACCTCCTGCCAGGCCTTTTCTAATTAGGGTTGATATTTAAGTTGGCTCACAGTGAGTGATGTTTTTTCTTGGCTACTGTTACTGCACTTTAATCTGCTATTATGTCCAGAAAATGGTCCTTTATCAGGGTCCAGAGTCTTACCATCGTTCCTGGGTCCCTGAGTCTCCCTGTTTGGGTCATGGCAGTGCTACAGCTGTGTGAGGTTGCAGTGTATCTGGCAGAGTCAGCTGGTGTGAGCACTGGAGCTCAGGAATTGGGGACTCAGCAGGGAAAGGGAGTGCTTCCTTGTGTGTCTGCAGTTATGGGGGCCACCATGTTGGAGTCCATTGCATGCAGTATAACCAATAGCAGTGCTCTCTGTGGTTTCTCATCTAATCCCAGTCTGTTTTGCCTTTTAAAGGGGTTGAATCTGAATCAAACACTGCCAGTTGCTCTTCCTAGAAGGTGCTTCAGCTCTGTGCTCCCGCAGATGTCCTTGGTGCTCTAAATATCTGGGAATCTTCTGCTTCACCCTCCAGCACAATACTCCACTATCCTCTGTGCTCTGGTTCCAAGTTTGGTACCGGTACCGACTCCTGCGGCTGCCAGCTCACCAGGTGGAAGCTGTGGGTTATCCGGAGCTGTAGATGATTCCTTCAGGTCTCTGCTCAGTTGCCCAGTATTCAGTTGCTGCAATTCAAGACCTAACAACCTTAAGGTGCCCCTACATTAGATGATATTATGAGTGATTTGGCCATTTCCGATGGATCAGAACTGCAAATTGTGCGTAATAGTGCAGATCGTTCAGTGTCTGTGAATGATAACGAACACAAAGCAAGGTCCCACTGGTCGTTAGTCAGAGCTTCTGATCTTCCCTGCTGCAGGGTAGATCTGAAGCTATAATCAATGACAGCATGCTCCTGGATATAGTCACTCCCAAATCTTAAGATATATCTTAAGATATATCTTATGTGTATTGTACTATATCATTTGCCCAGGACTGCCGGGAAGCTGTAGGGGGAGTTCAAAGCAAATCGTTAATGAGAATGCATTGTTTACAGGTCTAGTTTGTGGGCACCTTTATGGGATCGAAACGTTGACCTTCCTGTATGTCTCTCGTGAGTTATTAAATCCAGTCTTTTGCTTTTTTGTATTTATCTTGGTGAGAGCTTGAATGTTTCTCTATTTATGGATTACTGGACTTTTGTCTTTATTGGTGCACCCGTGTGATGCCTTATCTAGTGTGAGTGACTGTATCTATACAGATCCAGATTTAGACCTCATGGAGCACTAGGCAAGATAACGGTTTGGGCACCCCATCAATCACACAATCAATCCCTAGCACTTTATTTTCATTCCTGATTCATGAGCCTTACATTTAGTTTTCAAGAATGGTGGACTAAGCGCTTTAGTACTGTAGATGTCAGGAATGAGCAGCTAGACCCTGTAGGGATACTCAGTGCTCTACTGGAACACAGTACATAAGAATGGGGGGCTGCACTTGTTTTGTTGTATTAATAAGGAATGGTACGAATATGGGAATTCAATAAAAAAAAATTGGGGAAAAAGTCACAGTGCTCCACAATCCGTGTTCAATGGATATGTTTGTATAACCAGTTGAACATATAAGAAGTGCACATATAGTAAGCACATAGAATGCGTGTATATTAATGTAAATTAGCCAAAACTAAATTCACATATAGGGGTATATTCAATAGGAGTCGGATCCATTCCGACGTGCATTTGTCGGAATGGGTCCGACAAGCCCTATTCAATGAGCGGCCAAATCAGACTGTCAGATTTGGCCGTTCCCTTACCAACCAGTGGGTGAGAGTACCTGGGCAACTGCAGAGGGGGAAACGGGAGTCTGGAGGTGGTGCTGCCATTACCGCTGGGTTCAAGTATGCCACATTGGAAGAGAAGGAGGTGTCATCAGTGCTGTCCGGAGGAGGTGCTGCCGCTGCGAGCAGGGAGACTGCAGTGGAAGGGAAGGAGGTGTCATCAGCGCTGTCCAGAGGAGGTGCTGCCGCTGGGATCAGGGAGGCCACAGTGGATGGGAAGGAGGTAGGAGGTGGTGTCATCAGTGCTGCCCACACACATGCACAGAACCTGGCGGCCGAGGCGCTGACCTATCTGCATGACCGTTCCCTCGTCTCATCCCCTCAATCTGACTTTTTTTAAAGTCGGATTGAGATTGTCGGAAAACAGGGCTAAAACCTGTCAGTTTTGGCTATGTTTCCGACAAAAGCATGTGGATCAGTTGCTATTCTGCTGATCCACGTGTTTTCTGACAACAACAGCCCCTATTGAATAGGCCAGATCCCCTTCTGACCAAAACCTGTCGGAAGCTACCACCTTTCCAACAGGACGCCAGCTTCCGACACTTATTGAATACACCCCATAATTTGTATATAAAAGTGTGATGTTGTTCATGCAGCAAAATGGAAAATAGTACAATTGTATCTTTATAGGAGGTTGGTTACCTCTGACCCCAGTGGTTTCCAAGTACAAGGACCACCGTTATTCTAGCACATGCCCATATCGAACATTGCCAGCACACACTGCCATCACTAACATTAAATTATCAGCAAACACTACCATCACTATCACTAACATTACACTATCAGCACACACTGCATCACTATATAACTCAATGAGCACATACTGCGTCACTTTCACTCACAATACATGATCATCGCTAACACTGACATTACACCATCATCATGCACTGCATCACTTTCACTGATATTATAGTATCACACACTGCATCATTATCATATACGTTACACGATCATCACACACTGCATTACTAACACTGGCATTAACCAATCAGCACACACTGCATCACTAACACTGACATTACATGATCCGCACACACTGCATCACTAACACTGACATTACATGATCAGCACACACTGCATCACTAACATTGACAGTAGACTATCAGCAAATACTGCATCACTATATAACGCATTCAGCCACACACTGCATTGGCTGTATCTCAATCAGCAGAGCCTTTCAAACTCAGCATTTGCTAGCTTGCACAGTAAACCTCCTGCTCTCATCTCTAAAACCTCAGTGGCTCACCTGTATTCCTTTCAAATTTCACTGTGGCAGAGCACTACAATAAAAAGTAATTTTTGGACTTAAGAGGGCAGGGACACAGCATTTAGAAGCTCCCCTTATTGTCTATAGCATTAGTGCTGCCCAGGACTCCAGGAGTCTGGATTACACTAAGGAAGCCGATAATCCTCTCTGCTAGCACCTGGGGGAAATGCTTCTCAGTAAGAAGTAGAGGAAGATGCCGACGGTGTCTTCTTCTTCTACATCCGGACCTATGGTAGTTGTGACTGCAGCTGCTCTCTAGGGCTGGATTTCAGGAGCCCTTAACACGGGCCCTTTGGGACCCGCCAGGCCCTAGTCGGATGCCAAGGTTGCGTGGCGGTACTTCAGGCCCTGCTTTTCACCACTTCCAAATTTTGGTGGGGTGAACATCAAATGGGAATTGTCCTCTGATACAAAATAGTAGGAAAAACCAGCACTCTCTAGACATCAAATGGCTTGTGTATTTTGAAAAAAATTGGCAAATACTGAATGGTTGTGACAAGAATAGCAAAGAGTTGCTAATCCCTGATGTCGCCAATTGAAGTGAAGTCTTCATTAATACAGTACATTGTCTCAGTCACCAGTATCACAAGCTTCTGTAATGCTTTTGAAATTTTCCCAAATCAGTCTTTGAAAAATCTATTATTTACAACCAGTATTATTAGTTCACATTTACTTTTAAGATTAATTTCATTTTATTAATATCTATATTTGCTTGTCTGATTTATCTATTATGAACATTTACATGAATAGCATATCATAACAAGTCATTCTACAAATATTTAAAAGCAAGCATTTAGAGCTGCTGTACAGTACTGCTGTGTACATTACTTCATCTAAAACCAATAAATCCAATATTGTTTTAGACTTATGTGTTCAAGCCAGTAGCAGCTTTAAACAACATCCTATATATAGTGCCTTCAACATTTACTCTTCCTTCTTGATCATTGATTGCATTTGGATTTTTTCTTGCCACCACAGGGGTCATTTTGCTGTGAAGCTTGTTTGCTAGAGGTGAAGATATTTGGTTATGCTGTCTCTTTCATTATGTGAACAAAATGTTTAATTTGTAGTGGAAAATGAAATGTTCATGCAGTAAAGGAATTTCATGGTGCATTATTTCCATATAAAAGGAAGGCGCTGAATGTTTCTTTGTAATAGCATATGATGAGTGTCAAACTGCATTCCCCAGAGCTAAAATTGTGTAGATTTTAAGTGTGTTTTAGCCTTTCATATTGTTTTACAGACTGCAGCTACTCTCTGCAAAGAGCAACATTTATTCCATCTGCATTAAATCAGTGCATCTTTCTTTCTCAGACATAATGCAGCTACTGTACTACTGCCAAACAATAGACTCTAGCTCTATCTACTGAATGTACTACCTCATACCTCATCATACCTCCCAACTGTCCTGATTTTCTCAGGACAGTCACATTTTTTTGGGACTGTCCCGCTGTTCCACCTGCAGGCTGCAGTGTCCTGCGGTGTGGGAGGGAGGGGGCAGTTGGGAGACCACTGTTACTCATGAAGTCGCTGCTGCAGCAGTGATTAGATGCTGTGCACATGTGCATAGTGTCTATTCATGGGAGGAAGGGAGGCTGGGGGCAAAGCCAGCGCTCCAAGAAAGCTGGGCATGCCCCCGTAGTGATGAAAATGGAGGAGTGGCTACAGAAGTTGGACCTTAAGAGTGTTGGATGGTATGGTTTTCTTAGCACTTTTAATGGTACAGTAGTTAATAAATAAAAATAAAATAAAAATGTTATCAAATGCAACAATGGATTCTAGTGACAAAATCTTTTACATGCATATAACATGATTTAACATGCGTACAAACAGATATCGCAAACAAAAAACATAGATACAGTATGAGCTAAACCAGAAGATCTCAAATTGTGTGACGCGGCACCCTAGGGTGCCTTGGGACACTTGCAGGGGTGCCCTGGGTTGGTGGTCCAGAACCAATTCAAATAATTTATGGTTAATGTAAAAGGCAAAACCAGTGCTGGTGGCTTCTAATCATAAAATATGAATCCTGTCCCTCACCAAATAACTGACCCTAAGGAAGACATATAAACACAATTTACTTAATTTAATTTTTTTTCTGATTTCTCTATAAGAAACTTTTGGACTAGGTGTGGCGTGAAAAATATTCGGCTACAGTACTCTAGGGCACCATGACTCAAAAAGATTGAGAACCACTGAGCTAAACTCAAATATATCACACTGTCTAACAATTTGCTGCAACGATTGTGTAAAGGAAGAGATTTACTTAAATTCATGTTTGCCAACCCTTAATCTATTTTTTAGTGTTTAGTGTTTTTTAGTGTTTTTCCTTATACATCACCAACGTGAAATCTATTTAAATTTAAGAGCATTAACATTGTTTATGTTCAGATTATTGTACAGATTATAAGAACATATTGAGATAGTGTTATCAATAAAGGAAACCAAGAATAATTTGTCAATAATTAATTATATTCATTCATAAACAATGACCATCTTTAACTGTGATTATTAACTTGTGTCCACAGGATGTTATCTTGTATAATTGTCCAGTGCTCCAGTAAAGTCCAATAAAATTAGTAACCTAGTAACCAAGAATGTTTTCAGTACAATGTTAGCTGTGGGATTGCCTGTGCATTTTATGTGAAGTGTTATTTATCTATTCTTTATAACAGGCAGAATGCAAAGTGTCCCTAGGTAAGATTCTGCAGATGTTCCTGTTCATAGAAGCTACCAATGAGAGCTGAAGCTGTAAGGCATGATATAAAATGAGTAGGTGTAATGTCAAACAGCTTGTAGGCAAATTGATACTGAAGTGGGTGATTCCACCATAGCTGAGCTACAATTAGCTTTGCTTAGAGTTGATGCGAAAACACGTAGGTGAAAGAAACATGCATCATTTTTTTGCAGGGTTTGCAGTATGTGCACAGACAGATCCCAATAGCACTAGGGTTCAACCCTTTTCTGAGAACACAGATTTGGGGCCTAATTCAGCATGGATTGCAAAAGCAAAATCTTTCTCCAATGGGCAAAACCATGGGGGTCATTCCGAGTTGATCGCTCGCTGCCGTTTTTCGCAGCATAGTGATCAGGCTAAAAACCGGCTGTTCTGTGCATGTGTATGGGCCGCAGGGCGCACGCGCTAAGTAATTTCACACAAAACTAGGCAATTTTACACAGGGGCGAGCGACGCTTTTCAGTTGCTCTGCTGATCGGTGAGTGATTGACAGGAAGTGGGTGTTTCTGGGCGGAAACTGACCGTATTTCGGGAGTGTGCTTAAAAACGCAGGCGTGTCAGGCTAAAACGCAGCAGTGGCTGGGGAAACGGGGGAGTGGCTGGCCGAACGCAGGGCGTGTTTGTGACGTCAAAGCAGGAACTAAACGGACAGAGGTGATCGCAAGCTAGGAGTAGGTCTGGAGCTACTCAGAAACTGCAGGAAAAGATTTTCGAGCAGTTCTGCTAATCTTTCGTTCGCTATTCTGCTAAGCTAAGATACACTCCCAGAGGGCGGTGGCCTAGCGTTTGCAATGCTGCTAAAAGCAGCTAGTGAGCGATAAACTCGGAATGAGGGCCCATGTGCACTGCAGGTGGGGCAGATATAACATGTGCAGAGAAAGTTAGATTTGGGTGGGGTGTGTTCAAACTGAAATCTAAATGACAGTGTAAAAATAAAGCAGCCAGTATTTACCCTGCACAGAAACAATATAACCCACCCAAATCTAACACTCTCTGCACATGTTATATCTGCCCCACCTGCAGTGCACAAGGTTTTGCCCATTAGAGAAAGATTTTGCTTTTGTGATCCATGCTGAATTAGTTCCTTAAAGGATAACAAACACATAGGGTGGTATCCTATTAGAGGAGATAAAACATAGGGTGTGAAAAACGTCCTTTTTTCACACTTTTTTCCGATGTTTCACCAATGTTTTTTTTACAGGCGATCCAAATAGGATCGCACGCAAAAAAACCAGCTTTTTTCCCGAAAAATATACAAGTTCAGGGAAACCTATGTGCTTTCGGTATAAACATGAGACGTTTTTGCATGAGACAGTCTAAAAAACCATAGAGGCATTGATTTAGTAATATATACAGTCAAGGGTTTTGTAAAAAAAATAGTACTTTTGTGATATTTTTGGAAGGTTAATGCATGCACATATAATTCCTCCTGTAAAGAAGTGTTCATACAAATTGGTTAAATCCATGATACATCCAATTTGTCTGAATTATAGATTTTATCCATTTTCCAGTGTTTGGGAGCAAATGGTCAAATGTTCTCTTCATTACCAGATTTTCATTCCAATCAGTCAGATCCAGCAGATAATTGTAAAGTACATGCCCAGCTTTAGAAATGTACAAAACGTGGCATAGCATGCATGTGTAGAATTGTTAACACTTTTTAAACTTTACAATAAATACAGCATACAGTAAGCTTATGAGTAAAATATGAAATATATAACCTTATGATGTAGTATAAATTAAAGTAATATATAACTTTATTGCCGAGTATACAAGTAAAAGTAGATATGTATAAGATTGTGGCGAGTTATACAGGTAAGGCAGATAATGTATTACATTGTGTCGGGTTACACAAGTAAAGGTAGACATGTATAAGTCTCAGATTTCAGTTCCATAGCACATGCCTAATCTTGCTAATAGCAGGACAAAACTGGGTGTGTGTGAAAACATTGGCGCTACTATGGGCATAAGACAGAGGGGGCACCTCCCTGATGGCACCTGTATTTGGCTTATGGTGTGCATGCAATGGCACTCTGACACATGAATAGCCATCCAAGATTCACTTGTCACATTCTTAGGACACACCTGGTCCCAGCCCTTTCTTTGTAATGTAATTACATCATGTGTGGGGTGTGAAAGGCAATAGTGGGACAGCCCAGACTGTACTAGTGTTTACTACAGCACTGGCTATGTGCACATACCCTTAGACTGGCCCAGTGCATTGGTAAAGTAACCCATATTTCTCTTGGCACAGTATAGTATCATTTAGGGTCAGCGGTGCAAGTGGGCGGGTACGGCGTAACGTTAAGAATTTAGCTACAGGTACGCCATACCCAGCCGCTCAGTGCGCTCAGTGTGCTCACCAAAGCCGCCGCCGCTGTGCACAGAGTCTCTGCCATGGCGCCTCCCCTTCCCAGCCTGTTGGGAGCGTGATCGTGATGCAGGACCATGGGGGCTGGCTGGGGGGGGGGTTGTGGCCGCCCACGTCTCTCTCTCCTTGAGCAGTGCAGCGGCAACTTGCAGGGATCACTCAGGGGGCATAAGGAGCACGGAGCAGGCTCCTGAGTACAGTGTACTGTAGTATGTACATACTATTTTAACATAACAGTCAAAGTGGCAGCGGCCTGGAGCAGTGTATGTAATCACCAGTGGGTATGATGATTTCAAGTACAGCAGCACCAAAATAACTATCCTTCCTAATATATGTGTGTATATATAATGTGTGTGTGTGTGTATATATATATATATATATATATATGTGAGTGTGTATATACATATATATATATATACATATATATATGTGTGTATGTATGTGTGTATCAGTGCTGCAAGTATGGCAGTATGGCATACTGGTAAGAAATTCCCAGCCGTACCACTGGGCCATCCACCATACCTGCAGCCCACTGCTGTGTGAGGGGAGGAGAGCGCAGCGCAGTGCCTCTCCTGCCCCTCAATGCTCTGTGATGTGTCCGGCCTCCAGCAGCAGTGGGGTGAATCTCAATAAGGCACCTGTTTGTTAGACAATCAGAGCTCGCAGACTGGTAGCCGCGGCTCCTGATTGGCTGCCGGTCCATGAGCTCTGATTGGCTAATGAACCGGTGCCTCATTTGAGATACCCACCACCAGAGACCAGACTTCACAAGCATTGAGGGGCAGGATAGGAGCGCAAAGCGCTCTCCACCCCTCACACAGCAGAGGCAGCGGTGATCAGCAGGGGGGCAGGGGGGCACTCAGGGTCAATGTGTATCTGGCACTGTGGGGTAATATGTATCTTGCACTCTGGGGCAATGTGTATCTGGCACTGTGGGGTAATATGTATCTGGCACTGTGGGGTAATATGTATCTGGCACTCTGGGGCAATGTATATTTGACACTCTTGGGCAATGTATATCTGGCACTGTGGGGGCATACTGTATATGGCACTACTGGGGGCATTTGTGTATCTGGCACTCTGGGGCAATGTATATTTGACACTCTGGGGCAATGTATATCTGGCACTGTGGGGGCATACTGTATATGGCACTACTGGGGGCATTTGTGTATCTGGCACCATGGGGCATTTGTGTATCTGGCACCATGGGGTATTTGTGTATCTGGCACTGTGGGGGCATATCAGGCACTGTAGGAGCATATCTGGCACGGTGGGGGCTATGTGTATATGACACTATTGGGGTCATATGTGTATCTGGCCCCCCCATATGTGTATCACGTCCCCTATTTTCATTGGCCATGCCCCATGTGGCATTCGGCCACACCCATTTTGTAAGACATTTTTACTACTTGCACAACTGCTTAGAGTGTATCTTACTAAACTGCTCATGCAATAATATAATGGTAAATTATAGCTATAAGTAATTTACTATCAATATCAGCCATATACTGTAGCTTTATGTTAAAAAACAGATCCGTATCAAAGTTCATGCTTAAGCCTTTGGCTTATCCATATCAACTAATCCACTGATCAGTAACCAGAAATATAATTGCCATAAAATGAATATTAAATATATTTTTAACACTACATTTTGGTTCCAGACACTGTGTTTTGTCTAAGATAAAGTTGTCTGTTATTTTATTTTCCCTCTCCGTCCCCCTCTACCCCACCCTCAGCTCTGTAC
Source organism: Pseudophryne corroboree (assembly GCF_028390025.1). Classification (NCBI taxonomy): domain Eukaryota; kingdom Metazoa; phylum Chordata; class Amphibia; order Anura; family Myobatrachidae; genus Pseudophryne; species Pseudophryne corroboree. The sequence goes on from NC_086449.1 coordinate 460,411,733, forward strand.
AAGTGAACAAGCTTTCTTCTCTCCCACCTGGGAGGTCATGCTGTTGTGGAAATGGCAGAGAGGGATTGGCGTGTTTTCCCTTGTCCTTTTGATCATGTTACAATTCACTGACAGTATTAAGGTTCTCTGACTGTGAGCTTCATAAATATGTATAAACATTACAGTGAAGCATACAGTATACTGTAGAAACAATGCATTTTCTGGACTGCCTTTCTGAAATCCAAATGGTAAAACTTCTGGGAATTTGTCGGATTACTGAGTATGATTGATAATGTGCAGAATAGTAATTTCAGTGATTTACATTTTTTATAAAAAACATATAATCCATATCACACCTTTTACATATAATGAAAACACTCAACAGTTTGGCATACTCTGAACCTTCGGTGGTGATAGAACCTTATTATTGAACTACAAACCAAAACTCGTTAACATCAGCAGAAAGTATAATCAAACAGGAACTCATTATTTCTGTACAAACAGGATCAAACACATTCTGCAAACTTAACATGCTTTCTACATGGAGGAGAGGAACAAATGAAATCTTTCTTCACTATCACAATCTGGATAAACACACCTTTAAGCTACACCATGTTTTTTATCTACTGTTATCAGCAGCTGAACACTGATGACATCTGCATGTATAATAAACACAGATGAGAACAGTGGTTGCAAGAACAAAATGACATGTCTAGCAAAACTGATCACAGAGAAAATGTACATAGGGACAATACTTTATACTCAAGTCTGCACAGCAATTGTTCACTGAGTGGCAAATAAATGTAAAATTCTTTACTATGATGGTGAGTGTCCAATATTTGTGTGTTTGTGTGGGTACAGCATAGTTGCCGATATTCTGACTGCCCTCTCCCGCAGGAGGCAGCCAGCTTGGCATGGCGGGGGGCATAATGTGGTATACTGGTGGGCGTACAAAAAGATAGGTTACCCAAAGGTGCTCGGGCGCTTTAAGTATGGGATATTCCACCAACCAGCAGCCTCTAAAGGAAGGGAAGTCACTCCCGATTATATTACAAAAAAACGAAGTTGAGGCTGCGCTATATTTGATCAATTTGATGACTCTGGTGATATATCTAATAATAACACAATTTATTCCTAAAACATTAGTATGTACTTCAGTTTAAAAATGAATACATCATAAAAAATGCATGCATATCAAAAGTAAATAGTTAAAAATGTATAATTCATACAGAAAATGGATTAGGTTACCGAATTCGCCAGGAATTTGGAAAAGATTAGGTTTTAGGGAGTCCGTTCCAAAATTGTTCCCCTGTATTGATTAAGTCCAGCATAAACAAAGTCTCAGAGATAAGCAATATCCAATAGGATGGCAGAATACCGTTAGAGGATGATGTGCTCCTAGATCTTTGATGATGAGCTCCTCATGCAGTACGGTGAGTACACTTCCTTCGTGCAACTTAGCTATTTGTATTCTCAGAGTGGAAGTAGGTAGTCTGGACAAGGTTAGGGGATGGTCCGGTCCTCTGCTGAAAGATTCCTGGCGTGGGTCCCTTGTACGACGCGTTTCGCTGCAGTCAGCTAGCAGCTTTTTTAAAGGTATGGGGGGCGTAGCATGGCATACTGAGGGTGTGGCAGAAGGAGTGATGCAGAATAATGGCGGAGTGGGGGCGTGTCCACAAAATTGCTTCATCATGGACCCACCCCATTTACACAATGCCATGATTACAGGCATTGTGAAGCAGGGGCAGTACCACAATGACACGATTCACTGTGAATCGCATCATTGGTCTTTGGCTGCGGGAAAGTTTTGCACAGCTGCAGTAGGGTGTTGGTGGGTGGCAGCTTGCTAGGAGACCAGCCGCTCTTCTGGGGGTCGGGAGTGCCACCTCATTTTGGGGAGCCTGCCAGCCATTCTGGTAGAGTGGGCAAGTATGGGGTACAGCAGTGGCACTAGTTTATTATATAGACCACTCTGACATTTCAGAACTCTTTGGGCGCTATTCAATTGTTAGTGACAGCAGCTGTCACTCCTGCACACCCAACAGAGCTATTCAATTGCTTAGCTGAACCCGCAGGAGTCCTGCCATCGTGTTTCCAATCACAGCGGCTGCGTGTGACATCACGCAGCCGCTGCGATCACGCCCCCATCATGTCCACCATTTGCCCATCACCGCCCCTGTTTCTCCATCGTCGCCCCTGCAATGCTCTGTGTCCACCCTGGAAATGGGCCCAATGTCTCCAGACTATAGATACATAAACAAACAATGAAAAGCTGGATGCACATGCAGCAGGCAGTAATCATAAGTGTAATATGAAAAGAAAATGGTGAAAATAAGCAAAATGCTAAATAAAATTAATGAAACATATATACTGAGGTATTCTAACAGAAAGAATGAATACAAAGCAAAGATAGTAAAGGAAATAATGTAACCCCTATGATTTATTAAGCATCTTGGGGTACATTGTATCCAGCTTGAATAACAATCTGGATTCAAGCTGTATTACTATTATTATTATTATTATTATTATTATTATTATGTTTTTAGAAATGCCCCCCTCCTCTCATTAGTGCAGGGATATGGTATATAATATTTAAATGGATGGAAGCTAAAGCATGGAGAGTTTTATGAAAATGCTTGGTGATACTGTAGGTTGTTTTGACCCTTTTCAATGGTATATCCTATAGCAGACCCCTTTCAGATATAGCCTTTGGACCTGGGATATTACCGGGGCTTGCAGCTTGACCTGGGTCTCAGCTATGTGGGAACAGACCTGACATGGGCCATATATCCCAGGTCCATGACCCTGCTTGGCAAGGTTATTCCCATGATTGACCTGGGTCATCTGTACTGGTAACGGTGCGAACTCGGATTTTGACCCAGGTTGCACTGAAAATACTTGATTGGCTATTTGAGGATCTTGCAGATGACCTCATCTGCAGGCACCAGAGCACAACTTACATTGAATGCCAAGGCAGACATAAGGTAGTGTAAGGGAGTATCATATGCTCCTTAAATTGATTCTCAGTCTTCCCATGTAATGTATACAACTAATTTACTGATGCCCAAGAGAAGATGCTTAATTTACATTTTTTTGCTTTTACAGGCAAGGATCTTCAATCAGCATGTACAGTACCTACATTTGAGGCAATATGGACATTTAAAGTACCTGTTTTTATCTCTGTCTCAAAAAGTGACCTACCAGTGATAGCCCTTAGTGAAGATATCTGTATTCATTACCAGATATTATATTAATATAATATTTAATTCCGTTTGCTTCAGAAAAATGGCATAATACTAGTGTTATGTAACAAGTATAAGTCATGGTCACTTGCAAGTAATGGCCATTGTGGTTTGGCTTTATTATTGGCCACTTAATGGCATTGGGGGTCATTCCGAGTTGATCGCTCGCTAGCAACTTTTTGCAGCGCTGCGATCAGATAGTCACCGCCTATGGGGGAGTGTATTTTCACTTTGCAAGTGTGCGAACACTTTAACAGCCGACGGCACAAAAAGTTTTTTGAAGTTTCTGAGTAGCTCTGGACTTACTCAGCCACTGCGATCACTTCAGTCTTTTTGGTCCCAGAACTGACGTCAGACACCCGCCCTACAAACGCTTGGACACGCCTGCGTTTTTCCAAACACTCCCAGAAAATGGTCAGTTGACACCCACAAATGCCCTCTTTCTGTGAATCACCTTGCGATCAGCTGTGCAAATGGATTCTTCGTTAAATCCATCGCCAAGCACCGATCTTCTTTGTACCCGTACAATGGGCCTGCGCATTGCGGTGCACACGCATGCGTAGTTTTGACGAGATTTAACCTGATTGCAGCGCTGCAAAAAGTTACTCGCAAGCGATCAACTCAGAATGACCCCCAATGATAGAAAGATTAACCTAACAAGTTATATATCTTATTTTTGAGGACAAGGTTGCTGGTTCTGTATAGATTCCAAACTTCTGCTTTAAGTGCTCTCAACTTTTCATAATCCTAGACTTGGTTAACACATTTTTTCAATGATCTCATCAGGTACACTTCGGTTTCTTCTTCATTACTAGTGTAATGATATGCGGCAAATAGCTCAGTAGAGAGGTATATTTGGTGCAGTGTCTAATAGCTAAATCAGGATCCACAGACAGCTTTTCTGGTAAATAAATAAATGAAAAGTTCTTTACTGTCTGCATAAATAAAAAGAAACAAAACAACAAACAGCCTATCCCCCATTCAAGGCGACTATCTCTCTTCTTGAGCCCTCACTGTAAGTGAGCAGATAATCTGCCAACATAAACTCTCCGACAAAAGTCTTACACTCTGTTTCTTTCATACTAACACAGGCTCCAGCTTGGTCTCTGGCTTTGAGCTGCCACAGCTGCTCCCATATACTTTTCCAGTGTTGCTTCCTAAAGGGTAACACAGGCATTGGCCTGGTCTTTGGCTGGCTGGGCTGCCTGCCACAGCTAAACAGTTGCAGTGTAGGGTCCACTCTGTCTGCCACATGCTTAACCCTGGCCATATGGCCTATATCACTGCTTCAGCCCCACCTGGGTTCTGCGCAAAAGCCAGCCTCTAAGTGTGTTCCCACACTCCTTTTTATTCCATGTGTGGGTGGATCCCAACTGTCCCACACAGAATATGCTGCTCACCAGTGCCACTTCTGGTTATACTGATGCATCCCCCTCCCCAGCTCGAAACCCCTGGGTTGAGTGACATAAAATAAGTCATTCTTATGGCAAAGTCCCTCTTCACTATTGTCATGAGGGTCACCCTCTGCATCCATGATCATCCAGGCTCTTGTGATCTCTGGGGGTCTCATCCTCCAAGTTACAGAGTGTATTTTCCACTTAACATTTTTCTCAGTTAATGTTACCCCTTGAACTTTTTGCTTTCTAAATTAAGCACTTGAGATTTATTCTTGAATATATCAGACTTTAAGAATTTTAGATAATTTTTGCCAAAGTGCCATACTACTTCAAATTCATAAAAATCCTGCAAGTTCTTTTACTCTGAATCCTCTGGTTCAAAGAATGACTTTTCCTTTGTTTCTTTTTAACCAAATAAAATAAAAGTTTGTCTTGTTTAAACCTCTTCAAGGCACACATTTTGGCCAACTACTTCTGGTCATATCTTTAACCTTCAGCCTTGAAGCACTGCATTGGCTACTAGCACACCTCACTGGTAACTCATCTTCTTTAAAGGAGCCATCATTTTCCTGAGAGCCACCAGCATCACAACTTCTGAGACTTGGCTTTATGTCAAAAGACCATGTACTGGCACTGACACTAAGATTCTGGACTCTCATGTCCATGTAAGATACTGGAGTGGTGTGTTTATTCCATTGATCCACAAACTTTATCTCACAACTTTGATGGCTTTCTGGCACATCAATAAGAAATATCTTTTACATTCTTGTGTGCACCTTCTTTTTGGGACTCGAATATATAAAGAACAACTTCTACATGTTCCACCAGCATTGGTTGTAGTTTACTCTCCACAGAGGTATATTTTTAAAATTCTGTTTAGCTGGTCTTCTTGCTTTAAGCTTTGTGATGTGAGACAACTTCACATCCTCACAGGCAAATTCATCTGCATTGCAAGTTCCTACCATGTTGCATCAAGGCATTGTTTCACCTTCAGACTGTCATTATTGCCTTTAGGTAAGGTTCTCACTCTGTCCTTGTAATTTTCCAGCCATGCCATGCGCATGGTTAATTTCTTCCTTCAAAGTTTTACTTTGCTCCGCTGCTTTATGCAGACATTACTCAAGAAATACATTCCTTTCTGTGAGACCCTCTGAAACTTCTTTGGCTGCAGTCAAGTTGTATTGGAGTGTCTGTATTTGTTCCTGAAAGCTTGCTTGAAGATGGACAGTCTCCATCTTTTTCCTCATGTTCTTTCTCGCACTAAGGGTGAGTGTGCAGCATCTGGAGATATTTCTCCTTTACTCGACAATGCTTCTCAGCCAGAGAATCTCTCTCTAATTCACACTGTTTAAATTTTGCTTGTGTGCACTCTGCACCAGTCTGATGTACTTTTACACATTTTCTTTATTCTTCCACATCATGCTTAAGATTAAAACACCTTTTTGCACAATTCAACCATCTAATTGTCTTTCTTTGCAAAAAGCATCTAATTTTCATATTTTGTAATGCACATTTTTTTCATCAGCCTTCTTAAGGAGTTCAGACATGAGAGAAAATTTGATGACTATCTCTTTAAGAGCCTTAACTTCCAGCTCTCTCTTTTCTTGCTCTTGTTTCAGGGATATTTTTAAGGATGCAACTTCACTATGCCTTTAAGGCATATAGATATATTGGTTCCAAATACTATCAAAGCAAATGCTTGTAAACCCGATCGTATTTGGAATCAATATACCTATATGCTTTAAAGGCATAAGCCTCCCTACTAATCTCTACATTAACTCAGGAACTGAGACTGATTAGAGTTTATAGCACTACTTACTGTATATATCTATCTACACCTATTGTCTAAGGAGCCTAACACAATTTTATAGCAACAGCTACTGGTTGTGCCGCTTCAGCATTTCTTTGTTTGACATCCACAGAAGATATGTGGTTAGTGCTCCAAGACAATCTCCCTGTCTAGTTCCTTCAAAAACTGTGTGCAAGTGTACCTAGAAGAATTGATGCTGTTTTGAAGGTAAAGGGTGGTCACACCAAATATTGATTTGCTCTAGATTCCTCTTCTGTACATTTAATATGGATTTTGTTTATTGATAAAAATAAACTATTAACACTTCTATTTTTGAAAGCATTGTTACTTTGCATAATTTTTTCCACACCTGCCTGGAACTTTTTCACAGTACTGTAAATAGTCAGTAAAAGTGCACAGGAAAATCCACATGTATGGGATGGCCAAGCCCTTGTCCAGGTATACACCAACTCCTTGATTCTGAAAAACAAAAATTTGTTTTATATATATATATATATATATATATATATATATATAAAAAACGTATATATTATATACATAATCTGGCCCTATATCATAGTAGACCTTTCTACACATTACACATATACGATCTGAGATTGTGTTTCTCTATGCAAAGTATACTTAGACTGTTATACTCCAATAAAACCTTGGTCGTGTAAGACATATTGCCACTTTACAATCAGTAAATTCCATGCTCTAAATGTACACCAGTGCATCAAATACAAACCTAATATGTTTTGTAGGTTAAAAGGCTTACATAAAATCATTGTCAACTCTTAATGGGTAAAACAAATTATGAAAGTAGTACGAAATATCTAGAGACACATTTATAATTGACTAAATGCTGGCAAGCTAAGTTACAATCAATGCTGTTGTGCATGATGCAAATTGCATTTGTTAGATCATAGAATAAAATGTTATGGTTTAAAATGTGTAAAAGAACAATTGCAAGTTGGCATGGGGAAATGGATGCAGTGGTACCTACATTAAGAGAGGGTGTACATGGGCTGTTTGGCCTGATGCTTTTGAGTCCCCATGTTAACTGTGACAAACACTGCAATGCAGCTTGGATTTTCCATACTCTTTGATATTGGAAGATATAACCTGCTTACTGTAAGCAGTGGCAGAACTAGCAAGAGGTAGGCCCAGGTATAAAAATACAATCCCCACGCAACACATGTGCACACTAAAGAAAATTAAGTGGTTAGTGGCGGTGATTCAGACCTGATCGCTGGGCTGCTAAGAAAAGATAATTTCTGCACCTGCCGTGCTTGCGCACAAAAGCAGCAAAAGGGATGGGTGTTCAAATGGGTATTATCCTTACCCCACAATATACAATAGCGCTTTCACATATAGGACACCCTTCCCTTTGCGCTCCTTACAACAATTTCAACAGTGATTATAGATAAGGGCTCTACTTAGCTTAAAGCTGATGCTTCCAATAACTATAAAAATGTCTTCACAAGAAATATGTCTTGCACATGAATGTTATAAAATATGTCCAGGTGGTGGTACATGTAAGAAAACAGAAAGATGATCTAGTGCAATATGTTCACCAAATGTGTATCTCATATAGACATTCTCTGTTATTCCAATAAGGATAAATTGATCCAATGGACATAAAAACAAATACATTTAGTAAAAGAAGCACAATAGAAAATGTCCGTTTCTTCATAAAAGGACAATATACATTCTCTGATGTTACAATCCAAATTTATGAGGGTGGCTTCCTACCAGAATCCAGATTAATGAAGTGCACATAGGAAATTCTATAGATGTAATGTATCCCCGGGGAAGAATCCACTCCAAAGATGGGCACCCCATTTCCTCCTCGTCTGGTCAGTCAGTCGCTTCACCCCGTTTCGATCAGTCCACTGATCTTTGTCAAGGCATGCGTGGCTGTGTCCCCTCCTAGCCCTTATATATGTGACTAAATTGGCTTTCCTGATTACTGGGAGGAGCCACTCTCATTTACAATCACTTAGGTGTTAATAAATCAACATTCTCATTATTTCCCTTCGAAATTATCATAATCCATGGTAACAACATTAGTTTATCCAAATATGTAAAAATTGTTTTGTTTATATCAAGAAAACATGAGAAAAAGCTTAAAATCAAAGGATTTCAGACGCAGGAAGTGACAATTCCTTCCTAGTCTATCTGGTCACAAGATCATGTGACCAGATAGACTAGGAAGGAATTGTCTCTATCTTGTGATGTGGAACCAAAATATAGGGGAAAACAGGGATGGAATTAGAGGACACAGGTCACTTCCTGTGTCTGAAATCCTTTGATTTTAAGCTTTAAATGGTCAGTTGCTACCCACAAATGGCCTCTTCCTGTCAATCACCTCGCGAATGCTCGTGCGATCAGAATTTTTGCACCATCCTGTTGCTGACCGGCGATGCCCGTTGTTGTTGTCCGACACATGCGCGCATTGCATGCGCATTTATGGCATGATCACCCACTGTGCAAAAACAGCAGCGATCAGAAATGAATCACCCCCTAGTACATTGTTGCAATGTTTGCATGTGTCCCCTCCACAGCAGTGTTTACCACACATTCCCCCTTGTGTACCTTAAATGCCCTAAGCATCTGTCACATGTCCCCCATCAGTGTGTGCCCTTAAATGCCCTAAGCTTCTCTGTCACATGGTCCTCCAGCAGTATATTCTGCTACATAGCTCAGTATGTGTCCCCATATGTTGCACTACATCACTACACTACGTGCCCATATACGCTGCACTACATCACTAAACTACATCCCCCTATAAACTGCACAACATCACTACACTACAGCAGTAATTTTGTTTATGAAAATTTTGACTAAAAAGTATTCGTTGACTAAATTTTATTTTAGGATTAAAATTAACCCAAAATTAGATTAAAATGAAAAATGAGATCCACTGACTAAATCTTAACTAAAACAAAGCAAAAAAAAAAGCAATTAAGACTAAATTTAAAATCCTAGTCAAAATTAACATAAGAAGAAGGGTTTTTAATTTTTAAAGAACAAATATGTATTCTAGATATATGCAGAAAGTAAATATGACCTTATGACCTAATGTGAAGTAAATATGATTGTATATTACACTTGTTTGTTCTAACAAACTTAAGGCATGGGGAAAGTACTGGAAGGTATTTTAAGAGATAGAATACAGTTCCTTGAAACCAATAAGGTTATTAATAGGAACCAACATGGATTTGTGAATGATAGATCATGTCAAACTATCTTAATAGGCTTTATGAAACAGTTAGTGCAAACCTAGATCAGGGTAAAGAGGGGGCTGTAATCTTCAGACTTTGCTAAAGCCTTCGATACAGTACCTCACATGTGACTTATCTACAAATTAAGAGAACTTGGGTTAGGGAACACAATATGCACTTGGGTTGGTAATTGGTTAGATAAAAGGGAGCAGTGAGTGGTGGTAAATGCGCTTGTGCATGTCACGCAAGATGACACGGATAAAGAATTCTTACACCACAGACGGTGATGGGGATGTGTTGCGGGAGTTTGCATCTCTTGCAAAGGGGGTGCAATTGATGATAGAGGCTATCAGGGATGTTACATATTAATGATACCACACCTGAGCAGGTTGAGGAGGCTTTTTTCACTGAAAATAAAAAAGCCTCGCTAACCTTCCCTGCGTCAAAGGAATTGAATGCTATATTTGAGAAAGCATGGGAAAACCCTGAGAAAAAATTTCAGATCCCTAAACGGGTACAGAAAACCCTCCGATTGTTGATGCATCTGTGTCCAGACTCTCAAAGAAGGTAGTTTTACCTGTTCCAGGATCTACCGCCTTAAAGGAGCCGGCTGATCGAAAAATTGATAACACATTTAAATCAATGTACACTGCTTCAGGGGCCATATTACGTCCCACTATTGCTAGTGCATGAATTGCAAAGTCTATAGTAAAGTGGTCGGCTACCTTACTAGAGGATTTCGATACAATGGATAAGGGTGATGTTGAATTATATTTATGCAACATTCACGATTCAGCAAGTTTTATGGTAGAATCAATGAAAGATCTGGGTTCCATGGCTGAGGGAATCTCTTCCATGTCTGTTTCAGCTCGTCGGGGACTGTGGCTGCTCCAGTGGTCAGCCGACATGGAATCCAGAAAGAGTGTGGAGTACCTACCCTATACAGGTCAGGCTCTTTTTGGGGAAGCTTTAGACGTGTGGATATCCACGGCTACAGCGGGTAAGTCTCTGTTTCTTCCCTCAGCTGCACCTGCACTGAAGAAATCCTTCTCTTCTTCAGCAACACAGTCCTTTTGGACTAACAAGCCTAGAAAGGCCAGACCGATCAATACCTTCTTTAGCAGAGGTCCAAGAAACTTGTCGCTGCAGGTTCACAGGAACAAAATCCTGCTTCAGGTACGCCAAAGTCCTGCACATGACAGTGGACCGCACGGCCTGGAGGTGGGGCCAGTGGGAGCGAGACTCAGACAATTCAGTCACGCCTGGGTATTGTCCGGCCTGGATCCCTGGGTGATAGATATTTTATCCCAGGGATACAGGCTGGAATTTCAAAGTCTCCCTCCTCATCGTTTTTTCAAATCAGGCTTACCATCTCTGGTGGCAGACAGCACTGTCCTACAAGAAGCTGTCCAAAAGTTGGTGGAGGCACAGGTCATTGTGCCAGTTCCTCCTCATTCGCAAACCACAGGTTACTATTCGAACCTTTTCATGGTACCTAAACCGGATGGTTCGGTCAGGCCCATTCTGAACCTAAAATCATTGAACCCTTTTCTAAAGGAGTTCAAGTTCAAAATGGAGCCTCTTAGGGCAGTGATGTCAGATCTGGAAGAGGGGGAATTCCTCGTATCCCTGGATATCAAGGATGCGTACCTACACATTCCGATCTGGCTGCCACATCAGGCTTATCACCGCTTCACATTACTGGACTGTCATTTCCAGTTCCAGGCCCTGCCATTCGGCCACTCCACAGCACCGAGGGCGTTTACCAAGGTGATGGCAGAGATGATGGTTCTCCTCCGCAAACAAGGGGTAAACATCATTCCATATCTGGATGATCTGCTGATAAAGGCATCATCTAAGGAGAAGCGGCTGCAGTCCATTGTTCTCACAACCTGCCTCCTCAAGATCCAATTCTGATCCTTCCAAATTCACATTTGGAACCAACCCAGAGGTTGTCCATTCTGGGAATGATCCTAGACACAGAAGTGCAGAGGGTGTTTCTTCCGCAGGAGAAGGCGTTGGTGATACAAACAATGGTCCGGGATGTCCTGAACTAGCCTGGGTGTCGGTTCATCAATGCATTTGCCTGTTGGGAAGGATGGTGGCCTCTTACGAGGCTTTCCAGTACAGGAGGTTCCACACTTGGGCCTTCCAACTGGATCTCCTGAACAAGTGGTCAGGATCTCATTTCCACATGCACCAGAGAATACATCTGTTGCCGAAGGACAGGATTTCACTTCTCTGGTGACTACAATTACCTTACCTTCTGGAGGGCCGCAGGTTCGGGATTCAGGAATGGGTCCTTCTAACCAAGGATGCGAGCCTTCTGGGATGGGTAGCAGTCACTCAAGGAGTAACTTTCCAAGGAAGGTGGTCAAGTCTGGAAGCCGGTCTGCCCATCAACATCCTGGAACTAAGAGCTGTCTACAACAGTCTTCTTCAGGTGGCCCATCTTCTAAGAAATTGGGCCATTCAAGTGCAGTTGGACAATATAACAACAGTAGCCTACATAAACCAACAAGGTGGAACGAAGAGCAGAGCTGCAATGTTGGAGGTGACAATAATCATCCTCTGGGCAGAAAGACACGCATTGGTGCTCTCAGCAATCTTCATTCTGGGAGTGGACAACTGGGAAGCAGACTTCCTCAGCAGACACGATCTCCATGCAGGGGAGTGGGGTCTCCATCCGGAGGTGTTCAAGGAAATAACAGACCTTTGTGGGTTACCCCTAATCGACATGATGGCCTCTCATCTCAACAAAAAGCTTCAATGCTATTGTTCCAGGTCGAGGGACCCACAAGCAGTAGCAGTGGATGCCCTGGTGTCTCCATATGTGTTCCAGTTGGTGTACGTGCTTCCACCACTTCCACTCATTCCAAGAGTAAGGAGAACAAGAGTTCAAGCGATCCTCATTGCTCCAGACTGGCCAAGGCGGGCTTGGTACACGGACCTTCTGAATCTCTTGCAGGAAGAGCCGAGGCCTCTTCCTCTTCGGGAGGACCTGCTGCAGCAGGGTCCATTCACCTATCAAGACTTACCGCGGCTACGTTTGACAGCATGGAAGTTGGGTGCCTGATACTTGCTTGGAAGGGCATTCCGAAGGTCATTCCTACCCTGATACAGGCTAGGAAAGGGGTAACGTCTAAACATTACCATCGTATTTGGAAGAAATAGGTCTCTTGGCGTGAATCCAAGACGTTTCCTATGGTGGAGTTTCAACTCTGATGTTTTCTCCTCTTCCTGCAAGCAGGTGTGGCTATGGGCCTGAGGCTGGGATCTGTGAAGGTCCAGATTTCGGCCTTATCCATTTTCTTCCAGAAACAATTGTCTGTCCTCCCTGAGGTTCAGACTTTTTTGAAGGGAGTTCTGCACATCCAACCTCCTTTTGTACCACCTACGGCGCCTTGGGACCTTAACGTGGTGTTGCAGTTCCTCCAGTTGGATTGTTTTGATCCTCTACAGGAGGTTGAGGTCAAATTTCTTACATGGAAGGCTGTCACGTTGTTGGCCTTAGCTTCGGCTAGTCGTGTGTCCGAATTGGGGGCTTTATCCTGGAAAAGCCCTTACTTGATCTTCCACGAAGATAGAGCTGAGCTCTGGACATGTCAGCAGTTTCTTCCGAAGGTTGTGTCAGCATTTCATATAAACCAACCTATTGTGGTGCAGTGGCTACTGACTCCTCAATTACATCAAAGTTTTTGGATGTTGTGAGGGCTCTGAAGATATATGTGAAGAGAACTTCTCGCCACAGAAAGTCGGACTCTCTGTTGTCCTATATGATCTCAAGAAAATTGGGTGTCCTGCTTCTAAGCAGATGATCTCTCGCTGGATTAGGTTCACTATCCAGCACGCTTATTCTATGGCAGGATTTCCATGTTCAAAATCTGTTAAGGCTCACTCTACACGTAAGGTGGGGTCTTCCTGGCTGCCCGGGGTGTCTTGGCTTTGCAACTTTGCAGAGCTGCAACTTGGTCTAGGTCGAACAAGTTTGCAAAGTTTTACAAGTTCGATACTTTGGCCTCTGATGATCTGAAGTTCAGTCAATCAGTTCTGCAGGAGCCTCCGCGCTCTCCCTCCTATTCTGGGACCTTTGGTACATCCCCATGGTACTAATGTGTACCCCAGCATCCTCTAGGACGTAAGAGAAAATCGGATTTTGGCTACCTACTAGTAAATTCTTTTTTCGTAGTCCATAGAGGATACTGGGCGCCCGCCCAGTGCTTCGTTTTCCTGCAATCGTTATCAGGTTCAGTACATCTTTGTTTAGTTAGGTACTGCATTGTTACTTGGTAAGTAATGTTTCAGCAGTTGCTGAGAGTTTCAAGCAAGTTAGCTTGATGTGCCTTGTATGT